>NC_087458.1:18521741-18828157 GCF_036321535.1 Camelus dromedarius
TTACAACGTAGTAGTAATATTCAGTGTACATCAAGGCTCAGCAATTTTTTTCTATAAAGGGCCAGATAGATAATAGAGAGTTTACATTTTGTGGGCCAGAATGTCTGTCACAACTACTCAAGTCTGCCACTGCAGTTTAAAAACAGCCACAGATAACAGGAATGGCTGTGTTCCAATAAAACTTTATTTACAAAAACAGGTGGCAGCGCCATTTGGCTCATGGGAGGTAGTTTGTCAACCCCTGGTCCACACAGAAATATGATAATCATTTAAACAAGTGAGTATCTCACAAACTTACTGCTTAATTTTATCATTTCTAGGTCCAAATCTGGGTCCAGATGGTCCCCTTCTGAAAACAAAACACCAAGTGCATATTAATAATGAGAGCATTAAAACAAATCCCAAAACAGAAAGCACACACAAGTTGAATTCTAAACACGGATCAGTTATTTATCATAAGGAATCACATTTTACTGGTATTGCTGGAACGGAATGGTATATAATCATGTCTGTACTTCATTGGCACTTACTGCTGGTCCTCACAATTAACTTAATTCTTCTGAACGTTATCATTTTTTTTTGTATAATTCTGTTATATACAGGTAGTTCTAATCATTAAACTCTGAAATATAACAACTAAAGTGTCAGTGACTATGAATAGCTTTATGCTCAATTATAGAACACTAGAAGTACAATTTATCTTGAATTTAGGCTATAATGAAATGATGATTGTCAGGGATGGATATAGAGAAATGTCTATGCAAAACACTGAATTTTTTCAAGTATGTTTTTTGACTACTCATCCTAAGCTCACCAAGACAGCTAAAGGGAAATGTAAGATTGTACAAAATATTAACATTTCTCACATTATTATTTCTCCATTAAAGTTGAGAGTTGTATCATTTAAACTAACCCATTTATAATTTTCTGGAAATGAAAACTTTAGGATATTTTAAGTAATTGTCATTCTTCTTATGATAGAGAATAAGATTTAAACCACAAAACACAAAAAAGAATAGGTTCTGTACCAATTAAAGACCACCTCCCCATTTCACCCTCCTCCCAGTCCCTGGCAACCTCCATTTGACTTTGTGTCTCTATGAAGTTGACTACTCTAGGTACCTCATCTAGGAAGAATCACATAAAATTTATTCTTATGTGGCTAGCTTCTTTCACTTAGTATAATGTCTTCAAGGTTCACCCATGTTGTAGCATGTGTCAGAATTTCCCTTCTTTTTAAGACTGAGTACTATTCCATTGTCTGTATATACCATATTTTGTCCATTCGTCTGTTGATGGACACTTGGGTTGCTTCCACCTTTTGGCTACTGTGAATAATCCTACTATAAACATGGGTGTTGATTAATTTTTTAAAATTATTTCAGAAATTTTATTTGCTTTGTCTCCCTTTCAAACACAGACAGAACCGCAGTGTGTGGGAGCTGCATCTTGAACGAGTATGCTGGTTTTGTCCTCAGGCCCTTTGGAAGACATACAGCATTATTTAATTAATCTTTTCATTTTTATAACTGTATCTTTTGAAGATCAAAGTTTTGATTTTGATGAAATCAATTTATTAAATTTTTTATCCTCCAAAAATAAATAAATAAACCAATTACTTGCCCCCCTCAAAAAAAATTTTAAAATAAACAAATAAAATGTATCAGTCAATGGTTTTAAAAAAAGAAATAAAAAGAAACAAACTATTGATACGAGACAGAATGGATGAATGTCAAAATGTAGAACACATATCTGACACAGAACTTGTGAATATATAAAAAACTTTCACAACTTGGTAAGAACAAATTTAGAATGGGCAAAAAATTTTAATATGTACTTCATCAAAGATATGAGGATGGCAAATATGCACAAAAAAGATGTTCAGCATAATTTATAATTAGGGAAATACAAATTAAAACCATACTGAGATACCACTACACACCTACAAGAATGGCTAAAATGATACGTAATGCTGATGAGGATTTGGAACAACTAGAACTCCCATACAATGCTGGTGCAAATAAATGGTACACCACTTTAGAAAAGCGCTGTAAACATACACCAGCCATTCTACTCCTAAGTGTTTACTCAAGACAAATGAAAGCAAATGTCCACATAAAACCTATACACAAATGTTTATAGCAACTTTATTCATAATAGCTAAAAACTAGAAACACCCCAAATATCCATCAAATAGTGAATGGATGAATGAAGTGCAGTATGTTCATACAATGGACTACTACTCAGAAATAAAAAGGGGAGGCAGGTATAGCTCAAGTGGTAGAGCACATGCTTAGCATGCACGAGGTCCTGGGTTCAATCCCTAGTACCTCCTCCAAAAATAAATAAATAAACCTAATTACTTTCCCCCTCCTTGACAAAAAATTAAAAATAAGCAAATAAAATGTATCATTCAATAGTTTGAAAAAAAGAAATAAAATGGAACAAACTATTGATACATGAGACAGCATGGATGAATGTAAAAATAATTATGCAGAGTGAAGGAAGCCAGTGAGAAAAGCAGCCACTTCCAAGAAAGTTCCAGAAAATATGGGCTATAGTGATAGAAAGTAGGTCAGTGGTTGCCTGGGGACTAGGAGAATGACAGATACCAAGGGGTATGAGGAAACTTTTGAGGTGCCGGCCATGTTCATTACTTTATCTTGGTGATGACTTCACAGGTATATAGTGCATATGTCAAAACTCATATTGCACACTTTGTATGTATTTTATTGTATGTCAGTTAACACCTCAATAAAGCTGTAAAAATAACTTACAGAAAAAAGTCCTCTTCTTCATCTGAATCATCTTCTAAAAGATTTCTCTGTCAAAAAAAGAAAAAGACTTGAGTTTTCAGATTCAGAGGGGCTTACAAACTTCCAGCGGGGAGTAATGAAACAAGTTCTATCCTGGTAAAATGTCTTAACTCCAAACTTCCAGACAGAGGGGAGAGTAACTACATGTGCTGCATTGGAAACTAAGAGATATGGAACCACATTTGCAGACTTTCTAAGAAAATAATAATACCAGAATCTTCTGATTGACCACAGGTAGAGAGGTCACCAAGGCTGGCATGGGAGTAAGGAATGCAGGCTCTCAGGAAGGAGCAAGTCCCTTCTCCTCCCTCCTGGCTTCCAGTCTCTATTGGCAGAACCTAAGAGGGAGCCAGCAGGCAAAGAAGAAAAATTGTAGCTGCAGAGTCCACCTCCAGCATCAGAGAGAAGAGTACAGAAGGTAGGTTTGGAGCTGGGAGACAAGGGCTTAATAACTGGCACCATCCACCTTCTAGCACCTCAGTCCACAAGGAGCCCTCTACACATATTTGAACTTCCAAACAAAAAGAACCTTATACTTTTACCTTATAAAATACAACTATTTTCCTTAAAATGAAGGTCTCACCCTCTCCCCAAAAAGGGGATATAAAGTTTCAAAAGGAGGCTAACGAAGAGCAAAAATCAGACCTTTTCAACATACAACAACTCAAAATAGTATACAACTTGTAGGCAGAATAATGGCTTCCCAAAGATATCCAGGTCCTAATCCCTAAAATCCTTGACTGTGTTTCCTTGCATGGTAGAAGACTTCACAGATATGATTAAATCAGGGATCTTGAAAAGATCGGTATGGATTGATCATGTGCATCAAACATAATCATAAGAATTCTTTGCATCCATCTTTTTTTGGGGGTGCAGGCAACTAGGTTTATTTATTTATTTTAGCGGAGGTACTGAGGATTGAACCCAGAATCTCATGCATGCTTAGCAAGCACTCTACCACTGAGCTATACCCTCCCCACAAGAGTTCTTTAAAAAGAGAGGCAGAAGTATGAGAAAGAGGTGAAAAAGATATATTAGCAAATTCTAACAAAAAGAATGTTAGAATTAGCAAAAGTAACATAAAGAGAAATTTTAAGACAAAAGCGTTAAATATCAAATAAGATTTTACAATGACAAAATGTACAACCCACTAAAACTTAACAGCAGTGAATGTTTGTATATAACAATATAGCTTAAAAATATATAAAGCAAAGCTGCTCAAAATATACAAAACAAATACATTCAAAATCATAGGAAAGACTTAACATCTCCTTCAGAGATGAAGAAACCAAGAAGAGAAAAAATAAGTAACCTAGGTCTTTGTACTCAGCAAATGTCATTTTCAAGTATCAAAGAAATTAAAAAACCATAAAAGAATTTAGTAAATTCCCCAAACTAGAAATTACACAGGTATATTCTCTGGGCATAAGGCAATGGAAGTTAAAACAAATAAAAGAAAATTTTAAAACACTCTTCTAACAGCATGTTAAAATGTAAATGAAAATTTAACAGACTATTTAGAATCAATGACACTGGAACATTACAAAACAAAATCTGTAGAGTATGGTCACAACAGTACTTAAAGGAAAATGTGACCTTAAATGCATTTATTTATGAAATCACAAGAGTGAAAATATGCAAAATAAATATTTAACTCTTAAGATGGGTAAGTTATTCCTAAGTCACATAACAACCCCAGAAGCTCTAAAGAAAAAGATTCATGAATTTGATTACATAAAAATTTAAAACATAAAGAACGTAAAACATCATATACAAGGTTAAATGGCAAGTAACAGACTGTAAAAAAATCTGCAACATACTCTCAGACCAAAAGTCTGATATCTCTGTTATGTAAAGAGCTATGACAAACCAGTAAGAAAGAGACACATTAGAGAAAAATCATCAAAGGACAGTAATACACAATCCCCAACAAAAAAAGAAATGGCCAATGACCACATGAAAAGATGTTCAAAGTCAACAATATTCAGGGAGACATATTAATTTCTTCAACAAATAATTCTTGAATGCTTTTCTAAGTAATAAGTAACAATCATTACATTTATGATACAGTTTGCCTTAGAGGATGAGGATACTAAAGATAAAGTGTGTTTATTATAGTTATACAATGAGAAACACACATGAAAACCAGTGTCTTTATACCCATTCATTGAACAAACATGAGTCCTCAGGATACAATATCAAAAAAGGGTAATGGGACACAATGAGATACCACTTCACACCCATTAGGCAAATAATAACAAGTGTTGGTGAGGAGAAATGTGGAGAAATCAGAACCCTCATACACTGCCAGGCAGGGATGTAAAAGTTCTGCAGCCACTTTGGAAAACAGTTTGGCAATTCTTCAAAAGTTTGAACATAGAGTTACTATAATACCCAGCAATTCTACTACTAGTTATTTACCCCAGAGAAATGAAAATATATGTTCACACAAAAACTTGAATGTGAATGTTCACAGCAGTGGTATTCATAATTGCCAAAAAGCGGAAACAACCCCAAATGTCCATCAATTGATGAATGGTATATCCATATAATGGAATATTATTCAGCAATAAAAATGAAGTACTGAAACATACTACAACATGGACGAACTCTGAAAGCATTATGCTAAGAAGCCATTTATAAAAGACAACATATTGTATGCTCCCATTTATATAAAATGTCCAGAGTAGACAAATGTATAGATTTATGGTTGCCCAGGGCTGAAGGGATAAGGAGAATGGGGATGATTGCTAAAAAAGTACAGAGTTTCTTTTTGGAATGATAAAAAGTGTCCTATAATTGATTGTGATGGCTGCACAATTCCTTTATATATATATATTTACATATTTTTATGTGTGTGTGTGTGTGTGTGTGTGTGTGTGTGTATATATATATATATATTTTTTTTTTTTTTTAATGGAGATACTGGGGATTGAACCTGGGACCTTAAGCAGGTGAAGCATGTGCTCTACCACTGAGCTTTACCCACCTGGTCCCCCAGCTGCACAATTATGTACGAAATACTAAATACTAATATCCACTGAATTGTACACTTTAATGAGTGAATTGTAAGGCATGTGAATTATATCTCAATGAAGTCATTATTAATAAAAGTGTAATAGGAAGGAGGAACAAAACTTTTGGAAGTTTTTAAAAGTAATTTATAGATTATTAAAATCAATCTGTTATCAAATTTCATGATTTATGAAACATTCAAAAAAAAGAGGTCTGTAAACAGCCAATTTTGTTCAATTCTGGTATCCAGTATCCAATTTTTACCACAAATTGTGGAAGTATCCAACCAGCAATGTAAAAATTAAGTGCTCTACTAATGAACTTATCTGCAAAACAGAAACAGACTTGCAGACATAGTAAACAATCTTTCGGTTACCGGGGGAATGGGGGTGGGAAGGGATAGATCTGGGAGTCTGAGATTTGCAAATGATAACCACTATATATAAAAACAGATTAAAAAAACAAATTTCTTCTGTCTAGCACAGGGAACTATATTCAATATCTTGTAATAACCTTAATGAAAAAGGTATGAAAATAAATATATGTATGTGTATGTATGACTCGGAAATTATGCTCTACACCTGAAGTTGACACATTGTAAATGACTACACTTCAATAAAAAAAAAAAAAGAAAAAAATTTAGAATGAAAAAAAAGATATCAAACAAATGATAAATCCAATCCATTTGGACAAGTTCAATAAATTTTGCCTTCCCCACCAAAAAAAAAAGTGCATGTCCCAGGTGTAGTCTCAGTAGAACTGATTGAGACCATGTATCTTATATTGTTGAGTATATACATAAAACTTATTTTTAAAAGTTTATCAGTGATTAGTCTCTTGGTGGATTCTATGCCCCTTCAAGCAAAACAAAAACAAAAACCGCAGAGTTAGAATAAAGGGATGACAAATGATTCCCGTATTATTTATAAATCATGTAATGCTGGACAGGGTGTATAACATGTGGTTCTGGGGTTGTGCAAAAAAGGAGAATATAAAACAAGGTCAAACAGACTATTTCTCTTTAAGGGCAGAGACTGCGCCCTCCAGTTTTTAGCAAGATGCCTTGCACATAGTAGGTAGTCAATAAATATTTGCTGCATGAATCAGCAAATGAAGGAATGGCAAGAAGACAGGGAGTGAGGTTGCTGGATGAAAAACAACAGCTCTAATTCCTTCCCTCAATAAATACTTATTGATTACTTATTCTAAAAGTAACCTATCTGCAATATTCATATCAGTGTTGTCTTCCAAAAATGCTGCATAATTTCTAGATTTATAGGGAAAGATTTCTACATAGAATGTTCTGGAATAAACTAGAAATTGAACATTATATAAAAGCTACTCTGGACTCTGAGGCAACTGCAGGACCAGAATCCTTTATCTGCAATTCCAAAGTCTACAAAATTCTGAAAACCAAGAGATTTTGTAAGTTTGGAGCCAATACCCATTGGACCTGAACTGATGTTAGCGAATTTATTTATATACTTTATATACTTAGACTAATCAGACATTTCACTGAGAAATATTAATATGTTTGGAGATGCTGCTCTAGACCTCAAAAGGCTGTTGTATAATGTGCACTTAACTATCTTTGTAAAACCTGAAAAATTCTGGGGAACACCAACCACATTTGGCTCCAGAGTTCTGAATAAGTTATTGTGTATTTGTACAAAATTCCCTTTGAAAGACTAGAAAGAAGCTGTGATTAAAATCTGGTCAATAATGGAAGTAGAATTCAGGTGAGTTCCCAATCTACGTAATACATACTTTTTAAAGTTTACTATGAAGAAAACAAATAGGATTTACAAACATTAGATTTTTCTAGAACAAATTATTCACAAAAGAAAGAAAAGGTATTTTGAATCTCTCTTTTTTCAAGATTCAGATTCTGAACTTACCCTTTCACTTTTCACAGAACCAGTGACATCGTCATCATTTAGGTGGCGCTTGAACTTGGGAGGCATTTTTTTTTTAAATCAGGGAGTACTCTTCTACTTCCCAGTAGAATAAGTTTTCACCACCTTAAAGAGAAAATAAATTTCATTTCATCAGACTTGAGCCTGTGGGGTGTAAGCTAAAGCGCTTAAAACAGTGTACAAAGCCCTAATTAGGGTCCCCCTCCACTTCCCTGACTTCCACTACTCCCTCTCACCTGCTCCACTCCAGTGATCCTGGCCTCCATGCTAGGGCTCAATATGTAAGAAAGAGTTAAAAACATGAGAAAACGGAGATAACTTTCTGAAGAGAACATGTGGAGGAAATTAGTGACATTTTTATAAAAGGAAAGAGCAGACTGTACAGGAGAGGAGGAAAAATAGGAGGCTGTCCCCTTGAGATTGAGAAATCAGCTGCTTTAAGATTTTAACGTGGAGTCAGCAGACAGCAGAACATTTCTAACTCTCTCACTTTTACTGAGTTGCTTAAACAATGATTCCGTTTCCTCATCTGTAAAATGGTGATTTCTAGGCTTCGGCATGGAGTTTGGATGGTCAAATCAGGTTACCACAAACATGCAAAAACATTCTGTAAACTATAATGTTCTGTTTTAAAGCACAGCCCTAGGTGCTCCAAGAAAAGGGGTAAGTTTGGTAAGTACTGGGTTAAACAAAGCCAAGTTTGGTTTGGTTTGGTTTTGCTACAGAAAATCTCACAGCTTTTTATATGCCAATATGCATTGTGATTTTCCAGGAAAATACCTGAATATGCAACATACTGAACATTTTTTTGAGAAAAAGCTGACATATGCAAACATGAGTTTTCAGTATGTTGGACTAGAAGATGGATGAAGAATGAGACTAGCTAAGATGTACTGAGTGGCTGGTTTACTGTGTGTTAGGCACTGTGCTCAGTGATTTACACACTATTTTCTCTTACTCTTTACATCACTCTTTTGAAGTAGGCACTAGGAAACTAAGAAAATTAAGGTTTAGTAAAGATAAGTAACTAACAGTGTTAGTCACTCTACTCATTGAAATAGCAGAAACATAGGCATAAATTAATCAATGGCTGTGCCTGATCAGTTTTAATATTTATCCAATTAGCTGTCTATCAGGTTACACAGTTCTGTTCTAGGAAGACCACTTCCCTGTAACAACCTAGTAGCCCTCTTTCTGTTTCCACAAGAAGAAACACCTCTAAGAACTTTAAGTATAATGAGACATTAGTTTGTTGGTTAATACTATATACTTAAAAAAAAAAAAGCCAAGAGTCCAGTTTCATAAACCAAATAAAGTAAAATTTTAAGCTGACTTCCCATCAAAACAAATTGATACACTTTCCTTTGATTCAAAATGCTTTTCCAAAACAGAAGCTTAATCATTTGTAGCAAAAACGAAATACTTGCTACCTAAGTAACAGCTCTAGAGTTCTTTTCTGTCACATACATCTGGCAACTTACCCATTTTATTCCCCATACTTTGATTTCAGAATAATTCATTCATGCAGAAATGCTACAGAATGTATCAAAAAACAGATAACAAAGGAAGCAACCGAATAATTAAGGGCTTTTCTTTTAATTATACCCGTATTTTATTTATATTTTAAACTCCACAAACGGGCTGCCTCAACATCCAAAAGCAGATAACAGGCAGACTTACATAACATCTTTGTGAAACATACAGGAAAGCTACAAATTTAATACAAGTTTCATTACGAGCAAACCCAAACTCGGATCAGTAATCCAGGGATCAGCTTTATGAAGGCAAGAAATCGCTGTCTGACAAACATAAAAGCCATCAGCAAAGCAGCTGGCAGATTAATTAACTGCGCTTAATGAACAACAGGGCAACTGATATTTGTACCAAACAACTAGTAGAAATAAACCATGCTCAGATATTAAGATTTATAAATATTCTACCTAAGATACCCCCTCAAAAAAATACATATGAATGCAGGTGTTTGTGTCTAGGTATATATATGTAAATATAAGAGCCTATATGATGTATTTCAACACTGGAGGGAGACCTCCAATACACTTAAGTGTCACATCTTTGCTTCTTATGCCATCATTATACGTTTACAATTTCTTGTATGTTTTGAAAAGATAGTACGTTCTGTATTCACTGGCTTTACACGTAATAAACTTCTAACCTGTTGTTTAGTAAATGTTGATTTCATTTTTGTTTTACGCAAACAACAAGCAAACCAAAACCCCTGGTATTTCATTTCACAAAAAGCTCGAATCCGAACAGAGGCTTTCCTTTTCCCAGCCTCCGTTCCCTTTCTGACTCCTCTTCCTCATTTCTCATCTCAGCAGTCTTGGCTGGTGCAGTTTCACGGAAATAAGTGACTTGGATGGATACAGGCTGGAGATGTTATTCCCAAAACCTGTCAAAGTGTAATGATTCACCTCACCTTCCGGTCATTATAAACGCAGCGGGGTTGGCGCTCTCTCTCCCAAGCCTTTGAATAATGAAACAAATCCATCCCCTCCAGCAAGCAGCTCCGTTCAACCCCCCACCCCATCTGTCGCACCAGGCCACGTCCCCCGACATCTGCTCCTCACTCCAGTCCTTTCTGCCCCAAGATACCCACTCAGGTTCCCGGCTGCCACCCACTCCTCTCCAATCTTCCCATCTCCCCAGAGCACCCTGCAATTTGCATTCTCTCCCTTAACCGCCCCCCACCACACACCCCAGCTCCGGTCGTCCCTCCTAGGGCACCTCCGGCCCGACCCCAGCCTTTTCCCACTCGGGGCTCCCTCCCCGGCCCCTCGAGGCCGGTCCCCAGCTCGACGCGGACGTTGGGAGCGGCGGGGCAGGGGCGTCGTCCCGGTTTCCTTCCTCCGCACATCAGCCCCTCCCGTCGGGACCAGGCGGGCGCCCGTACCTGAGTCTCCCGGGGAGCTCCGGGCAGCTCTCGGGGGCGGGCAGCGCTGGGTGGGCGGGGGAAGGAGTGGGAAGCGGAGGAAGAAAGCGGGGTGGGCAACACAGTGGGCGCGGACACGGCGTCGGCCGCTCCGCTGCAGCTGCGCCCCCGCTCATCGAGCCGATCGGCGCTCCGCGGCCTGGCGCCAGGCGGCGGGGGCGGGTCCAGGCCGCGGAGATCGTCGAGGGAGTCGATCCCACCCTTCGCTCTCTACCTAGAGGTCCCGGCGGACGCCAGGTTTGGGTCCAGATCCCCAGGATGTACTTGTGCTTTAAGGCAGAAACGGCAACCTCGGGTTCCTGAGGTCCTCGCCAAGACTGGGCGTTCGGGGGAGGTGGAGGAAGCTCTGAGAAGTCACCGAGGGCTGGGCGCTGAGGGCTAGCTCGTGACTGGGGTTGATGAGGCGTTAATAAGGTGGTGCTTTGTGCGCGGTCCATCCCCCGGGCTAAGGAAGCCGAGCAGAAAAACGGGGATGGCTCGAAGCCCGAGGACCGGCTTCGGCTAGTCTAGAGCCTTTTCTGAAGAAAGGAGATTTGTGTGATCCCTTGTTTATAGCATCAGAGGTGGACCTGGAGAGAGACCTTCAGGGTACTCATTAAGTCTCCTTGTTTTGGACAGTAGGAATCTCTGGACCAAAGAGATTTACGTGACGTTGCACAGCTAGTTTGGACAGATTTGAGACGAGGTCTCAGTGTTCTTTCCCCTGTATGCTGTAGAGTTCTAACGTAAAATAACTGGGTCATACACCAGGCAGACACCGGAGCCTTCAGGTTTCAGGTGGGAAATCACTCTCGCGTGGCCATTACACTGTTCTCTTTTCTTCCTACCTCCCCTCCCCCGAAGTTAGTAGCATATTTAAGGCTGCAGTAGCTGGGCATAGTAATCCAAAGCAATTCCACTTTTTTTTTTTTTTTTTTGCTTTCTCCTTTTTGTCTTATTTATCCATCCCTCCCACACATGCCCCAGGTGGATTGTTTTATCGGGTCGTTCCCCCCCCCCCCATCAATTTGCTTGCTACTCATCTTTCTTACTAAATATCTCTGGGCCCTTTGTGTAATACAGTTTAGTGCATATAAGCCAAACAAACGCTAATTAATTGAAAGATACCTTGGTGAGGGCAATGACTCTCCAGTTAATTATGTAGAGTTGAACCACCTGGAACGCTTTAGCAATGACTGATGCCCAGGCACTGCTCTGACGTTCTGATTTAATTGGCCTGAGATGTTGAGAAGGAGTGAGCCATAGGTTGTCAACTGAAGCTTCTGAAAGCCTGGTATTAGACTGACACACTATCTGTCGGACCCAAGCTTACATGGACTGAAATGGTCTACCTAGAAGGCAAGCTACTTATAGTACGTTTCTCTGTGTAGGCATGTTAGTGGGATTACCCATCCATAGATGTCTCAGAAGGTATTTTTTTCCTTCTACAGGTGATTTTATATCTGCGTATCTGTTTGATATGGGTGCTTCCCAGCTTTGCTGTCTTAGCCAATTACAGGTTTAACCAGTTACAGCCTCAGCCCTTTTTACAGGACAACTTAAGGCAATATGATGGGTGCACTGTACCAGCATATCATTGCATAACTTGTGTGAATCAACCATTCTTTTGGGTTTTTTTAACCATAGTTCTTTAGTTCTGCCAAACATT
Organism: Camelus dromedarius; assembly: GCF_036321535.1. Lineage (NCBI taxonomy): Eukaryota > Metazoa > Chordata > Mammalia > Artiodactyla > Camelidae > Camelus > Camelus dromedarius. The sequence continues at coordinate 18,534,087 of NC_087458.1, forward strand.
TTGGTATGATTGCTTTAGAGAGGGGTAATGCAAATCTCACTCTTTAATCACCTGAACAAAGTCTCTCTATCCCCGACACTTCTGAAACCTTAGGACATGTCTTTTTACAGTTACTGTAGATCAGGTATGCCTGGCTGCAAAGGCCGGCTGAACAGGTGCATGGTCATTCAGGAAAATCAGGTTGGCCAGGGACCTGGAACAGGGCGAGCCTCAGGAGAGGCCAGGATATTAACCCCTCATCAGACACATGATTTGCAAATACTTACTTCCATCTCACAGGCTGCCTTTTCACTCTGTTTATTGTTTCCTTTGATGCATAGAAGCTTGATGTAGTCCCATCTTGTTGCCTGTGCTTTCGGTGTCGTATCCAAGAAGATATTGCCAAATCCAATGTCATGAATCCAATATCCTATGTTTCTTCCAGGAGCTTTATAGTTTTGGGTCTTACCTCAAAATGGATTAAAGACATAAATGGTATTTTTGTATATGGTGAGGATAGGGCCCAACTTTGTTCTTTTGTATGTAGCTATTCAGTTTTCCCAATGACAAGGAGATTGGTATTTTTGAGGCTAATGGAGCAGGCCAGTGTGTCTGGAGCTTGGTAAACAGGGAGAGTGGTAGAAGAGAACTTTGGAGATGTAGGCAGGGTCTGGGTCATGAAAGAAATTTATAGGACATGCGGAGTCTAGATTCCATTCTCATTGCATTGGGAAGCCACTGGAGAGTGACATGAACAGATCTATACTTTTAAATAATCATTGTTTTCCTCAAAAAGTTAAATATATTTGACACAACATTGTAAAGTGACTATAACTCAATACAAAATGTTTTAAAAAAAGTTAAACAGAATTATATGGCCCAGCAATTCCACTCCTCCATATAAATTCTAGATAACCGAAAACACACATTCATACAAAAACTTGTACATGAATGTTCATAGAAACATTATTCATCATTGCCAAAATGTGTTAACAACACAACTGTTCACCTGTTGATGAATACATGCACCACATTTTGTTTATCCATATTATGAAATATTATTCAGGTAATACATGGAATGAAGTACTGTTACATGCTACAACATGGATGAACCTTGAAAACATTATGCTAAGTGGAAGAAGCCAGTCACAAAAGACAACATACTATATGATTCCTTTTTTTATGAAATCTCCAGAGTCAGAAATCTATAGAAACAGTAGATGAATGGTTGCAAGATGGTACGAGGAGGGAAAAATAGGACTACCTGCTAATAGGTAGGGGGTGTCTTCTGTGGGTGATAAAAAGATTCTGGAATTAGGTAGTGGTAATGGTTGCATAGCATTATGAATATACTAAAACCCACTGAAGTGTAATTTTTAATGGTCTTTTTTTTAATAAAGGAAAGATTTATTTGATCTGAAGAGGAACCAGAGTATAAATTGTGAATTTTGTTATGTGAAGTGTATCTCAATTAAAAAATGCTTCATATTAAAAAAAAATCACTGTGGCTACTGTGTGGTAAATGGGCTGAAGTTGGGCAAGAGCAAAGGAGGCAAAGGAGGCAAAGGAGGGCACTAGGTAAAGGATCAGAAGGCTAGACGTTTGATCAAATTCACATACTGAGAAATGGATAGATCTTTCTGATTCCAAATCCCATATTCTTAACATCTGGACTACATAGTTTCCTATTAATAACAGGGATTTAAATTTAGCCCAGGGTCCCCTTTCCTGCCATCTCTAGAAATGTTCACACCATACTTCCTGAGGACATGTCTCTGCTGAGTTTTCAAACACTAGAATGGTTGCTTGGATGAAATTTCCACATACTAGGAAAAACATTTTCCTTCTTCGTATCAGAACAAATGAGCATAAAGGTACACTGTTCAAAGATGAGAGGGATTAAGAACAGTAAAACATTTGGCACCGTAACTTGAGATTCTTCTTAGGGGAAGACCTTTCTGCACCCTTATGGCAAGAAAAGTGTTTTAGCTTTAGAGAGGGATTGCATATTAGACTAAAGGGAATTTTGTTCTCCTGGATTCTTTGAAGTTCTCTGGATCTGAATGTTAAAAAAATACCTTAGGTGGAGCACTTAAGGGATTTTTATTTATTAAATACTGTTTTAAAATCCTTTTCTTTGGTGGTAGAAAATGTTATGGGCTGAGGACAGGGCATCCAATAAAATGGGATACATGAGTTGCTCAGGGTAGATGTGCTGAGTGCTGGAGTTTGATAAAAACAACTTGTTTTCCAAGGGTTTTTTTCTTCTGCAAAATAACTGAAATATAAAATAAAGTTATGGAGAAAACATTGTAATAGTTTAACCTTGTACTCTTTCCCATTATCCAGGCTGTAAAACACAAAGATGGGATCCAAATGGAGGGCTTCGTGAGCCCCCTCATGTAGGGGTCCGATGCACCAGGCACACACCCTTTGGCACCATTCCCTCATCTTCCCTGGCTTTCCAGTTATCAAAATGTTACTGCCTGCTGGCCCAGTATGCTATGCTCTCTGCTTTTCCCCCGCAAAAGTGGACATAAATGCTTTGCAGTCCATGCATTTCAGAAAACTGGTGCACTTACAGTCGGAAACTACTGAACAAAGAAAATCCTGGGAATCAAGTACAATGCCCAGAGGCAGGCATGGCTGAATTCACTCAGTGATGTACCACTTTTTCATTTATTTGTAATTAACTGGCGTTTTGCCTTAGTTGTGTGTGTGTGTGTGTGTGTGTGTGTGTGTGTGTGTGTATCTCCATCTCATTATTTCAAAGTAATATATGAGAAAATTCTTGGCAAATGGCAGGTTATACACGAACTAAAAAATACTATTATGATTATTCCAATCTTAAGAATCCAATGTCAGCTAAAGAATTACTTCTCAGGGAAACAATACCTTCAAAAAACATTGATGCCAGTTAATAAAATGTTACATTATCCTGGGATGTCATGTGTGCCTTCCATTGTTCCAAGACACAGGAGACTATTTATTTCTTAGTTTTTCAGATGTGGAAAACAAACTCATTTGCAAAGGAGACTTCCAGTATGAAACAGTTTCCAGCATTATATAGGCCACTCCCTGTTCACCAAGGAGAGGTTCCCTTTAAGCAGTTTTATATCCCACTCAAGCCTTTTCATGTCTTGGACAACCAACTCCAATTGGATACCACGGACAGAATTTGAGATGGGTATGGGCCCTGGGATAGGCATGCCAGGTGGGGAGACTGGCTGTTAGCTCTGGCTCCAGGTTTTACAAGTGTGATGACCTCTGAAATCCTTGCAGCAACAGTTCTACAAATGATGCTCTATCTCCTTCCCTGTTTCTTTCTATAGATGATTTCCCCAGTCATCCAGAGTCCAATGTGGAGGCCATTTTGAGTCCCTCAATCTTTCATACCCTATACATCATCAGTCATCAGTGCTTCAGTTCTTGCTAAGAACATCTCTCATATTACCAGTCCTTTTCAATGGTAACAACCCTCGTTCTCCAATGGCAAGTTTAATCTACATGCTTGGAATAGAAGAACTCTATTCTTCTCAAAACCTGACCTTCTCCTCAGTTTCTAGCTTTATCTTCTGCTGCTCTCCCCCGACTATAACCCTCTGCCCAACCACACACTCCCTCTCACGTCTACGCACTGTCTTACTTTCCTGTGGCTACTGTAGCAAATTACCAAAAACTCAGCTCTGGAGGAGAATCCTTTTCCTTGACTTTTCCAGCTTCTAGAGGTACTTTCCTTGGCTCGCGCCCCCCACCCCCTCCATCATCAAAGCCAGCAATGCTGAGCCATTCCTCATGTGACCACCTCATTGCTTCTCCCTCTTCTGCCCTCCTCTTTCACTTTTAAGGACCCTCGTGATTACACTGGGCCCATATGGATAAACTGACTAATCTCCCTATTTTAATGTTAGCTGATTCAGCAACCTTAATTCCTCTTTGCCATGTAACCTAATGTACTCACAAATTCCGGGAATTAGGACATGGACATCTTTGTAAGTACATTATTCTGCCTACCACATGCTTTCTCCCATCCTCGACCCCCCAAATTTTCAGAAATGCTTTTAGTTATCTATTCCTCATTTTGCAATTACCTTAGCAACAGTCACTTAATTGAATATTGTTACTCAAAATCTTATTTTTCAACTAAGCAAGACTAACTGCAAATTATGTATTCAGAGGTCTGGATTTACATTTTTAGGGAAAAAACCCCACAATGTTGAATGGCTTTATCTAAGCTCAGTTTGCATTTTAAATCATACTTGTTTGAAAAGATATATGCACCCCAATGTTCACAGCAGCATTATTTACACCTGCCAAGATATGGAAGCAAGCTAAATGTCCATCAACAGATGAATGGACAAAAAAGATATAGTGTATATATACAATGGAATCCTACTCAGCCATAAAAACGTGATATTTTGCCATTTGCAGCAATGTGGATGGACTTGGAGGGCATTATGCTAAGTGAAATAAGTCAGACAGAGAAAGGCAAATGTTGTATGATATTACTTACATATGGAGTCTAAAAAATACATCGGTGGGGAGCGTATAGCTCGGTGGTAGAGCGCATGCTTAGCATGTACGAGGTCCTGGGTTCAACCCCCAGGACCACCATTAAAAATAAATAAATAAATAAACCTAATTACCTCTTCTGCCCCTGCCAAAAATAAAAAATAGAAAAATTAAAAATATAATAAACTAGTATATATAACAAAGAAGCAGCAGACTCACAGATATAGAGGACAAACTAGTGGTTACCAGTGGGGAGAGGGGCACAATGGGTAAGGGATTAAGAGGTACAAACTATTAGATATAAAATAGGCTCCAAGGATATATTGTGGAACACAGGGATGATAGCCAATATTTCGTAATAACTCTAAAAATTGTGAATCACTATATTGTACACCTGTAACATATACTATTATACATCAACTATACTTCAATTAAAAAAAATCATACTGGTAACCACTCAGAGGATCGTAATAAAATACAAAGTATTTTAATATCTAATTGGCCTAAATTAACCAAGGACACTAATGATAACATACCTATTAATTGTATTTCACAGGCAAAACTTGAGAGAAATGTTGCAATTATGAGTATTCTAAAAGACAGACTCTAATATTATATATCTAAAGTATTTTTGCGTTAGTCATTCATACACTTTCAGGAAACTTCCCCAGCAAGTTTTAGCTTAAAGTGCTCTGGTTGTTACTGCTTTCTTAGGCAGGCACAGGTGGAGATAGGTGAGTTACTTACCCTCTTGGTCTGAGACATAGTGCAAACAATAATTGTATTTTTAGGGCATCAAATAAGGGGTGGAGCTCGGGCTGCGCTGATTGAAATCACTCCTTATGACCTTTTCTAATATCATGTCCTTATCAGAAAGGACAGTAGAGAGAGAGGGAAAAGAAGGAGTTTCCTGAAGAGAACTGCAGAGGGTGAAAATTCTTGATTCTTACCTACGTCATCCTGATGCTACTGCAACAAGTTTAGGTGAGCAGTATTTAACAAAACAGTCAGATTATAGAATCTTTAAAAATATTTTTGTCCCTTCCTCAGAAAAGCCTTCTCAGTCACCCCCTAAATCAGAAGACGTCTCAAAGATATCTGATCTTGTGGAATCTTATGCTTCTCCTTCACAGCACATATCACGAACCTTCATTACAGATTATTTTTTGTAATTATTTGATGTGTGTCTTCCATACAATTGCCTTGCTTACCATTGCATCCTTAGCTTTCACCACAGAGTTTGGTTCATATTAGTCAGTTTAAATGTTTGTTGAATTGAATAAATCCTTGAAGTGAGAGGGGAGAGGCTGTGCTTTTTTGGGTTTTTGGGTATTGTATAGCTGTTCAAGGACAGTGTCCTCAGCCCTCAATAAATGCTCTCTGCAAGAGCCCACATCTCACCTATTAGGAATGATGCAGTAGCAGACGCCACCTCAGAGGCTCTTTCCAGCTCACCTTATCTTAGGTAGAGAGGAAATGATGTGAACCCAGCAAGCCGTATATGAAAATAGATTTTCTTTGATGTGACTTATCGCAATTATATTTAAAAGCAGTAGTTCTCAAAGTGTGGTCCCTGGGCCAACAACATCTGTATCACCTGAGAACTTGTTAGAACTGCAAATCCTTGGGCCCCACTATAGACCTGGTGGATCAGAAACTCTGGGGCTAGGGCTCAGCAATCTGTTTTTTAAGCCCCCCAAGCTGATTTTGATGCATGCAAAGTTTGAGAACTACCCCCTTTAAACCAAAGTTCAAGCCCAGTTTAACCAATGTACAGAATCTACTTGGCTATCTATGCTAGTGAGGTCTAAAACAGCCCAGACTACAACGCTCAGTTCCAAGCCTACCTGCCCCCAGTCTGTAATTTCCCCCTTGCAATATGTAATGCTGTGAAAGCTCAATGATGCACGTATTTTAAAACAGTGTTCTTCACAGGAACTTACTTAGGTATTTGGATGAGCATCCGAAAGCACATTATGTTCACTAAACACATAAAACAAGCAGTAGTAACTACTTAATAGATGACATCAGAATGACGACCTAAGGAGGCCCATTACCAAAATGAGTCTTAAGTTTTGCATACTGTGCTTTGAGAGGAGGAGGGAGAGTACCCACTTCTGAACACCTAGTTGTTATTCTTTTCCTCTGAATTTTCATGTTATTACATTATTAATAGTGGCATCTTATGTTCTGGTGCCGAAAAAATTGAGCCAAGGGCCATTTCCCTCCAAATTAAACTTGAATTATACAAGTAAAGGCGGGGGCGGGGGGTGGGGGCGGGAGATGCAGAATTTAACATGGCTGGGATGGGCAGTTTTCTTCTGCTATGGACTTGGTTCTACTCATCCCTTGCCTCGTTTCCTTCTAATTTACAGGTTTTTCTTCTCGGAGACCCCCTCCTCCAGGGTGCCCACCGCGGTCCCCTTCAGCCCTTGTGTGGCTCGTGACCAGAACTGGAGACGAAGCTGGCTCCGCGGCGAAAGAAACACAGTGCCTGGGAAGCCTGCGCGCTCTCTTCCGCGGCTGGAAAGCCCAGAGCTGAGAAGAATGCTCCCGCGCAGCAATCGGTCGCGAACTAGGGACTAAGCCAGCCGGGCCTCTCCTGCCCCGCCTCCGGCCGGCGGCCCCGCCCCGTTCCGGCCTACGTAAGTAAACGCGCGCAGCCTGCGACGAAGCCGTCGGCGTGAGGCCAGCGCGTCGCAGCCAATGAGGTTCCAAGAACCAAAATCACTAACCAATGAGCTGCTGGCATGGTGGGCGGCCGACCAATCGCGAAGCCTCACACCCGGATATGATTGCCGGTTCTGAAACCAAGATCTAAAAAAAATGTGAGGGGCTTCCCACGTGGGGGCAGGGCCATTGGGCGCGGAGCAGGGTGTGAGAGTTTATTAGGTTTAGTGTCTAGAGCGCGTGGTGGGAGTGTAAGGGTCATCCCTTTGGGCTTTGAGGTGGGAGGGGTGGTGCAGATCAATGTGGCTGTTTGTTCGTGGAAAGAATTCCCGCTGCGGTGTCCCAGAGCCAGCGTGTGGGGAAGCCCGTCCTCCGATGGTACAGCACAGGGAGTAGGAGAGTCTTAAAGACGCGTCTCGGGCAGTGGGAATATGAATCTCTTACCTAAAAGCTCTAAGGAGTTTGGCTCCGTTGACTATTGGGAGAAGTTCTTCCAGCAGCGGGGAAAGAAAGCTTTCGAGTGGTATGGAACCTACCTAGAACTATGCGGGGTGCTACACAAATACATCAAGCCCAGGGAAAAGGTAAGAGCGCGGCCTGGCAGCCCTGTGTGTGTTCTGGAAGGTGGGACGTGATAACAGAAATAATGCACTTGGTAGACCGAGACAGGCGTGAGAGCCCTAATTGGGCCCATATTTTAAGGATTCCATGCAATGTTCTGGCTGAAAGGCAATTACAAAATATCCTTTTAAAGGTTTTCAGATAACAGAGCTTCCGCCCCCAGCTCATCCTTGAATTAATAACCCTACTGGAAGAATGACTCCTTTAGTGGTGCAACCTAGATATCTCCTCCTAGTGAAGAAACTGCTTTTCTGCCACTGTGCATCCCTGTGGAGCTGGCAGCACCTGTGACTTTTACTGATAAATGAATCTGTTATCAAATAATTGTTGCGGGTTTACTGACTTTCAGGCGCTGTGCTCAGCGCTTAAGCCACAAGAGCGTTAAGATTTAAAGCTTGGGCACGTTCCAGAAGTGGAAAGTGTTAAATACAATAATAGGAAGTAGGGAAGGAAAAAGGATAGGAAATGAACATTCAAGGAGGAACCTTTAAGAGCCAAGCCTTATGTTGGGTGCTGTGTACGTGTGTTGGTTTAATCACTGAGTTCTCATAATAAACTTCCAGGTGAGTGGTGGTACACGAACTCTACACATGAGGAAACTGAGGTTCTGAGAGCCAGGTTCTTGCTGAAGATCATACATCTAGTAAGTGGTCACATGGGAATTTAACTTAGGCCCATCTAGCTCCAAAGCTTATGCACTTGTCATTGTACCATGCTTTTCCAGAGACAGTGACATCAGGGAAGAATTTTGAAAGATCAATGGGAGATTGCTGTACAGAGAGGGAGACAACAATCTGTGTTTTATGTTTTGTTTCAGCAAATAGGATATCATGAGTTGGAGCCGAAGGCATGAGTGGAATATGGTTATGCCAGACCTAGGTTTTCAACAGTAAAACAAATAGATTTCAGCTGTAACTAGTGTTTTTGGATTCTGTGACTTCTATCAATTCTTGTGTAATAAATCCTTGATTCAGAGAAAAGAACAATCCTGATTAGTCTGTTTCTACATAACTTGCCTTGTTATAGCTGAGTGTGGTGTGTCAATGGTGAGTTCCTTTAACAAGTGGTGTTTCAAAATGGAGCCTAGAATCAGCTCTGTAATGGTGCTCTTCCCTGACAGTAGCATCTCCCCCTTCTGAAGACATGCAACAGCCAAGACAAGACATGATCCCTTGGAGTACCTGAAGGTTGTTCCTTTGCCTCAATCACTTCCATCTTGGTTTTTCTCCCCTAGGTGCTGGTGATTGGGTGTGGTAACTCAGAGCTAAGTGAGCAGCTGTACGATGTGGGCTATCAGGATATAGTGAACATTGACATCAGTGAGGTTGTCATCAAGCAAATGAAAGAACGCAATGCTGGCCGACGGCCCCAGATGAGCTTCTTGAAGATGGACATGACACAGATGGAGTTTCCCGATGCCTCCTTCCAGGTGGTGTTGGACAAAGGCACCCTGGACGCTGTCCTGACAGATGAGGACGAGAAGACCCTGCAGCAGGTGGACAGGATGCTGGCTGAGGTTGGCCGTGTCCTGCAGGTGGGCGGTCGCTACCTCTGCATCTCCCTGGCTCAGGCTCACGTCCTGAAGAAAGCAGTGGGTCACTTCTCTCGGGAGGGGTGGATGGTGAGGGTGCACCAGGTGGCCAACAGCCAGGACCAGGTGTTGGAAGCAGAGCCTCGGTTCTCCCTGCCTGTCTTTGCCTTCATCATGACCAAGTTCAGGCCAGTCCCTGGCTCTGCCCTTCAGATCTTTGAGCTGTGTGCTCAGGAGCAGGGCAAGCCTGTGCGGCTGGAGAGTGCCGAGCGGCTGGCCGAGGCGGTGCGGGAGCGGCAGCAGTATGCCTGGCTGTGCAGCCAGCTGTACCGCAAGGCCGGGCTGGGGAGTGTGTCTCTGGACTTGTGCAATGGGGACACGGGGGAGCCACGCTACACCCTCCACGTGGTGGACAGCCCCACTGTGAAACCATCGCGGGACAGTCATTTTGCCATTTTCATCAGTGAGTTGGGATTGCTCCCTCTCTTCCCTGGAGGGGCTGGCTTACAGGGGCTGGGGCTGGGGCTTCGGTGGATGGGTATACCTTGGCTGGTTTTATCTTACAGGGGGAGGCACTTCAAGAGGTTAGACTGGCCAAGGCACGAGGAAGGGGAAGTAGCAGCTACCCAGCTGCCTGCTTGAATTGGAGGCTAATTTTTTCCCATCTTCCACTGCAAAGGCTTGATAAAGTGGGAGAATGGGGTTGGTAGGGAGGTGGGAGAAGTAATACAGATACATTTCAGCAGGTCACCTGTTGTAGAGAGGCCAGTTACTTTGTAACCTGGAGTGTGAGGCCGTGGGGTCCCAGCCCTGTAGCCTGTGAGCTGGGGACCTGGAGAAGCTTCTGTGCTTCTCTGCTGAATTGAGAGAGACAGTCCAGAGGAGTAGCTAAAAAAGTGAGCTCTAGACCCAGACTGTTTGGGCTCCAGTCCTGGCTCAGTCCCTTCCTGGTGGTGTGACATTACTTTTCTTTCTGTGCCTTGATTTCCTCATCTCTAAAGTGAGATCACAGTTATGTCGTTGTGAGAGGTATAAAAGCTTTTTGTATGGTGCCTGGCATGTGATAAGTCTTACAAATGTTAGTGTTATTATTGAAAGGAGTAAATGACACCAGATTTACCTTGGTAACCATCAAGAGATAGTATGAGGAAAAGCTTTCAAAAGTCGAATATTCTGGACAAATGTGAGGTGTTGCTATGTCATGCTGGTAATTTGTTTCCTGACATCAAATCCATTTTCCCCAGTATTCCCTTCCCCAACTGTCCGCCTTTGGGAACACATAGCACAGTGGATACGAGCTTGGAGTCTAGGGCTGGACTGCCTGGCTTCACCAGTTACTAGCTGTGTGAACTTGGGCAAATAATATAACTTCTATATCTTAACATTGTCATTTATAAAATCGGAATAATAATATTCCCTGCATCTTGGGCTACTGTAAGGACATGATTAGTTTCAGTTGGTAAACTGGTTGGAATAATGTCTGGCATGTAATAAGTGTTACCATTATTGCTATTTTTCTTGCCCTAGGTACCTGCCCCGCTCCCCTTACATACATGCTTACACTGCCTTTCCAGTCGGGGTCCTGCCATGGGTCTGATTGATGGCAGCTTTGCTCTGGGCATTGTGTGCTAGGGAATTAACCGCCCCTCCGTAGGTCCCAGCTGGAAGGGATGCTGGGCCTTGGCGGGGGCTGGCCCTCTACCACGTGGGGCATTTTGGTTGTGGGTTTGAACACTTTTCCTGGCACGCTCAGTCAACAGGTGCCTCTTTCCAGTCCCCCAGGGTCGGGAGACCGAGTGGCTCTTTGGCATGGAGGAGGGCCGGAAGCAGCTGGCAGCCAGCGCTGGCTTCAGGAGGCTGGTCACAGTGGCCCTTCACCGAGGTCAGCAGTACGAAAGCATGGACAGCATCCAGGCCGAGCTGTCGGCCAGAGTCATGGAGCTGGCCCCGGCCGGGATGCCTGCCCAGCAGCAGGTAATGAAGTTTTGGCCGCAGCTTTCACGGTCTCTGCAGAAGTCATGCGAGCAGCCAGGAAGACAGAGGATGTCTAGGGTCCGTGAGCCTAGCCTGTTCCCGGAGGCACGTCAGCAGCTAAAAGCTGAGTGGTCAGAAATGACGTTCCCTTGCCCCAGGCAGTGAGAAGAAGGTGGGCGGCTGCCTTTATTGAGACCCACGGTAGCATCTGTGTCTCTGGGGCCCCCAGATGGCATGAAGGAAACGCTCTCCACCATGCAAGCTCCAGCTTCACGCTGCTGATTACTCAGACCGTGCTTCTCCTAACTCACTTTGCACAGGTCTTCCTTGGCCATTTTGCTTCTTAGAACCCTTGTTATCTGAGGTAGAATGAAAAAGGCTCAAAACAACTCAGCATAATTTTCAGGATATTAACATTCCTGGTCTGATGTTTCACTGGGAAGGAAACAAAGTTTTAGCCCAAACAGTGATACGGTATGATCAGTTGACACCATCTGTCTTGTGCTGTCCTGGTCACAAGACAGGGTAATTGACAGGTGACTTTATTGCAAGGACTTTATAGAAAGGAGTTTATCCTTCTTGATAGATGGGCAAGCTCAGGTACCTGGGGGCTTGGTGCTGAAATAACATCTGAAAAGAAGAACTCAGGCCAGAGGGTTCCCAGCTGGCAGTTCTGCCCACTAGACTGACTGGTAATTATAGATAAATGTGTGTTTGATTCTTCCTGGAAGACTCTGGGGTTGGTGTCCATCAGAGAAACCCAGATCCTGTGGGGAGGCTCGTTTGTGGCCTTCTCTGAACAGGGCCTATGTCTCTGCAAAGTTGGGAGTCCCTGGTAGTTATTAAATACTCTGCAGGTCTTTAAAAAGAAATAGATGTAAAGATGAGAAGGGAAATGGAAAAGTTCAGCGGGGGAAATGTATTTTTTCTCCTGTTTAGAAGAATGCAGAAAAAAGATGAGAATAACTGGGGGAAGGGAGAAATTTCTCCAGATTTAGAGCAGTTGCTTTCCCCCTGGATTTTCTTTTTCTCTCTGTTCAGAGTCCTTCTCTTATGATTCTAGTCCCTTTTTGAGGGTTCCCTCCAGCTTTTGTTGCCCTGGGCTGGTGAAACTCCTTTTAAGGATTATTGTTGAGGAGGTCATAGTTGTCTTTTGGAGAACCAACTGTGTTTCACTAATGGTTTGGGGGATTTTTATTTTGTTCAGTTGGTTTTCAAAAGGGTGAGTTAAACCTTCTGAGGTGTATTCACAGACCCCAGAAAAGTACCTCAACAGAGTGGCCAACCTTGGAGTTGCTGCTGCGCAGAACCTTGGCAGGGGGATGCCTCACATACTCACAAAGGGGAGGGGTTATCATTTCTCGTATTTCTTAATTGAGCTAGTGTTTGACCCCATGTCCACCATTCCTGCAGGTGCCCTTTCTGTCTGTGGGTGGGGACATTGGGGTCCGGACTGTTCAGCACCAAGACTGCAGCCCTTTGAGTGGCGACTATGTGATTGAGGACGTGCAGGGGGACGACAAGCGTTACTTTCGGCGGCTAATCTTCCTCAGCAACCGGAACGTGGTGCAGTCAGAAGCCAGGCTGCTGCAGGATGCGTCTCACAGAGGTGAGCGCCAGGGCATGGTGGGGGCCCACGTGGATGGGGCATGGGTGGGTGGGGTGGTCAGAAAGCCCCGGGAGCTCGGGGAGCTGTAGGACAGACCTGGATACCTGCGACAGGAGGCACGTGGCCCTGCAGGTCGTCCTCTTAACCATCTGGCCCCTGAGGGTGTGAGTGGTGATAAGCAGAAGAGAGGTGGATGCTGTGTTCTTGAGCAGAGCCTGGCTCTGCAATGATAAGGGGCAGGGGTAATGGTTTACCAAATACATGCGATAATCACTTTCGTGCCTTCAGTTTAGAGGCCACCAATGGTACAGGGTGCTCCGTATACATCTGTATATTAATTCACTAGGCCTCTGCGAGGTGAGCCAGAAACCCAGAGGGTGCAGGTGAGCCCTGCCCTCCATGGTGCCACCTACAAGCACGTGTTTCAGAGGGTTTTAGAGTTGGTGGGTGCCTTAGGGGTCATCTAGTCCAGTGCTGTCCAGTAGGGCTTTCTGCAGTGAAGGAGACGTTTACTGTCCAGGTGGCTATCCAGTATGGTAGCCACTGACCACCTCCTGAACGTGGCTGGTGTAGCTAAGAAACTGGATCTTTAATTTTATTTCTTTAATACAGTGCCTTTTTTCAGAGTTATTATTTTTTATTTCTTTTTCTAATGTAATGCCTTTTTTTCAGGATTCTTATTTTTTATTTCTTTTTAATGTAGTGCTTTTTTCAGTTTTTTTTTTTTCTAATGTAGTACTTTTATATTTTAGAGTGACCTTTTTTTATTGATGTATAGTCAGTTTACAACATTGTATCCTTGTACTCCTTCTGGTGTACAATGTAATGTTTCAGCCATCCACATACATACATATACTCCTTTTCATACTCTTTTTCAATAGGTTACTATAAGATAATGAATATAGTTCCCTGTGTTTAATTTTATTTGATTCTGGTTAACTTACATTTAACTTTATCCAGTGGTTACAGGAGTGGCCAGGGTGGATCTCGACCACGTTCTCCAGGATCCCCTTTAAGTGGTCTCCCAGATGCTGCTCAGAAACTCCTGCTGATGGGGAGAGCAGCAGTTGCTTTCTCTGAGGTGGGGGGTATGTTTGTATTACAACAGCAATACTTGCTCGTTGTAATCAAGTCACAGACCAAGTGTATGGAGTGAAGAGTGCATGCTCCTCCCCTCCCCTTCTCCCCTTTGGAGGCACAGAGACTCAGGCTTGGAATCTGAAATCAGGTCTCCTGATTCCTGGTCGTTTCCTTTGCCTGATCATGCTGTCTTGTTGGCAAGGCCACCTGGAAGGAGGGTGAGAGAGGGAATTCAGAAACCCGTGAGGTCATGGATTTGCCCAGAACTCAGTCAGGTTACTCTGGCAGGACGGCTTTCTCTGAGGCTGTCCCTTGGTCAGGTGCACCCATGTTTGTTGGGCTCGTGTGCTGTCTATCATTTGGTCACTCTGGCTACAGTTTGGTTCAGTGTCATCTCACTGAAAGCTCAGTAAAATTGCTTAAAAGAACATTTTGCCCTCCAGTTAGGGTTTTTGTTTTTGTTTTTCACTGTTGTCGATTCCCTAGCCTTAGTATCACTCAGTTGTCATGGGCATACTCTTCCTCATGGAGGTATTGGTGAGCAAGAAGGAGGATGTGTTAAAAGGTGGTTTGACACCTCTGAAAGGTACACTGTCTCTCACGCATCAGTGCCCAGTGCTGCTGTGGTGTGCAGCTGGCCCCTAGGAAAACCCAGAACCTTCCACTTGCTGTGTCCCGGGGCAGTTGAGGAAGTAGGTAGAGGGAAAGTAGAGGGGCCTTTTGTAGGAGTCTCCCCCTTCTGTGAACATCTGGGATTTCCTCGTCTAGTCAGATGGTTCGTATTACTTTCTGTGGGATATAGTAGGCAGGTGCTGGGTATTGGAGACAGGCAATCCCAGGTTCAGATCCTGGCTGCACTGCCGACTAATTCTGGGTCTAATTAATCATTAACCCTTCAGGTCCTCAGGTTTTCCATCTGCCAAGAATTGGAATAAGAGGGTTGTTACAAGGTTGTTGTAAGAGTAAAATTCCTAGTACAATAATTGGCATAGAGGAGGAAATTAGTAACTTTAAGTCCCTTTTCCCTAAAAGAATTTATGAATAAAATTCTCTCCTGTTCATGGCCTGACATTTCTCTGAGGAGAAGTACTAGTACTCCTCATGTGAGTTTTCCCAGTGTTTTGAGTTTTGGGGTATTTCTTTACCATTTTCCTTTTCTGACTCTGGTATCCAGTGGTGTGTGTTAGATGTTTAACAACCTTCTCTTTGAGGGAAAAAAACACCATGATATGTACCGTTTGCCAATTTCTGTGGCATAAAAATGGCCACCATGGCCAGATTTCAAGCTACCAGCATGTCAACCTGTTCACAAAATTCCCACATATTTAACAGTTGGGTTCTGGAGTCTCATCAAGCCGGCTGCAGCATGCTGCTGCTGGTGTGCCTAACCATCCGAGGACGGGCGTGCCACGCGGACGACTTCATTTCATCTCTGTCTCTGATCCAGCCCAGAAGAAACGGAAAAAGGACAGGAAGAAGCAGCAGCCTGCAGATAACCCAGAGGACCTCCCTGCAGCCCCGGGGCAGTCCATTGATAAGAGTTACCTGTGCTGTGAGCACCACAAAGCCATGATCGCCGGCCTGGCCCTGCTGAGAAACCCAGAGCAGCTCCTAGGTGAGGGGGTCACCGCTGCCTCCCATGGGAGGGGGCCTGTAAGATTCCACACGTGATCCATGTCAGCCGCCTTGCAGTTTAGGAACCGTAATTATAGACCGACAGCTGCACATACATTCATATCTTCCTTATTCCCAGCTATCTTCTGAGTTTGTGAACTTCCAAATAACTTCTCCCTTAGGTTCAAATTGTAATCTTGAAATGGCTGACATGTGCTGATGTCTAAAATTTTCTTTTCTATTCATTTATTTAAAAAAAATACATTCGGTGAGATCTGTAAAGTACACACATCTTAAGTTGTTCAGCCTGATGAAGTTTTACACATGCTTGTACCCAAGTAAGCAGATGGAACATTCAAAAATCGCATCTCTGGGGAAATACTTTTGCACTTTGGGGGAATTTCTGGCTTTTCAGTAATGCATTATTTGAGTACCAGATGCAGTTCTATCTTGAATTTCTACTTAAAAAAATAAAACGCATAGTATAGGTAAAGGAGTCATAGCCTTATCAGCAGTAACAGGTTTGTGTCTGACCGCAGGAGCAAAAATGTTCATGTTTCTGTCCGCTCTTGTAACTGCCTTCACCCGAAGTCCCTGACTGTGTCTTACTGAGACACCCTGTCCTTTTGGCCTACCTCGGATGTATGTCCCTGGAATCTCAGTTCTTACCTTGACTCCTCAGGGTCTGTCTCCTTTTGGTGATTCTTTCCTGTTTCTCGTCTCCTTTCCATCCCTCTGTGGTTGCTGTGGTTTCTCTGTGCTTGGGTCTAGGATTTGGGCCTTTGTTTTCCTGTGATTTCTGGAGCGTGGATGGATTGCCCTCACTTGGCTGATGTGTCTGAGAAGGCAGTTGTGGCCTTTGACTTGCAATCTGGGCAGAGGGCCTCATGTCTACACTGTCCTGTGATCACGGGGAAGATGTTGGCTGTTGTCTATCCCGTTTCCTTGGCGGGGGGGTCTTATAATGGTCAGCGGGGGATTATTGCTCAGATGTCAGCTGAGTGCTGTGGCTCTTTAAGGGGCCATGATAATAACACACTGTTCCGGAAATGGTAAAGGAAGGATTGTGAGGCTGAGGTTGAGTTTTCAGATGTTAAATTGACTCCTGAGTTTCTAGAATGAGACAGGAAGGCCAGGTCTCTAAATCCTGTCTCCCCTGGGCAGAGCCAACCATCTGACTCCCTCTTTTACCCTCCCCAAGGCTGGTACAGAACTTCACAGTGAGCAGATGGTAGAATGATGCTTCTCACCTTTGTTACAGAGACCCCGCTGTCGTTGTTGGTGGTCGGCCTGGGCGGGGGCAGCCTCCCCCTCTTTGTCCACGATCATTTCCCAAAGTCCTGCGTCGATGCTGTGGAGATTGACCCCTGCATGTTGGAAGTGGCCACCCGGTGGTTTGGCTTCTCCCAGAGTGACCGGATGAAGGTCCACATCGCAGATGGCCTGGACTATGTCACCAGCCTGGCGGGAGAAGAGGGTACTGCTGCTGGGGCGTGGGCGGCGGTGCCGAGGGAGGATTGGTCCAGGGTTGTCGGGACTGCATGCGCCTCTAGGATGCATCTCCAGGAGGGCGGCACGGCATCGTCCCCGGCTTTCACCTGCGCCTTTGCTCATTCACTGTTGACATGTCTATTCAGTAGAGCATCAGCCACACGCTCAGCACTGTGTTGGGGCTGGGCTGTAGCAACATGTCAGCAGACCGTCTCCCGCCCTAACGGCGCTAACAAACCAGTGGCCTCCTCCTCTGAATCTCTTCTGACCCCGTACCCTTGCCGTTTCCTCATCATCCGCAGAAACCCAAGGTCTGTAGCTGAGTGAGGAAAAGGGGGAGACGTGTCGGGGGGTGTTGGGAGGTGTGCTGTGTAAATCTTTCAGCTGGAGGTGAAGCCAGAAGTCAAGCAGGACAGCACTCATACCTAGATGAGTGGTTCTGAGCACCGGGGACTTCTGGCAATGTCTGCGGGCACTTTTTTGTCGTAACCGCTAGGCAGGGGTGCTTCTAGCCCCTAGTGGGTAGCACCCAAGGATGCTGCTGAACGTCCTACAATGCACAGGACAGCCAACTGACAATAAAGCGTTATCTGGCCCAAAATGTCAGTAGTGCTGAGGTAAAGAAACCCCGGTGCAGATCTTAGTAGGGATTCCGATAGCCCGGCCGCTGCTGGAATTAAGGCTCCATTTTGCTCTAATCATTTGTATCCCAGGCTTGGTCAAAAGGCATCTTAATATTCTACGATAGTTTCCCTGATCCTCTTGCAGTTTTAGTATACAGGCTTCTGGTTACTGATGCTTTCCAGAGCGTGAGTCCTTCAGGGAGAAGTCAGTTAGGTTGATTCAGTCTTATGTGAACTGAGGGAGCCCAGGCCACCCACTCTTCCTGGTCTGCTCATTCCATCATAGACGCTCTGGTTCTCGCTGGATCAGAATGTCTTCCAGGAAGGGTGTAGCAATCCAGGATGCCTGGGGAGAGTATTTTGGTGCTGGGTGGACAGATGCTGCCTTAATTTAATTGTGTCCTGAGCTGAACTCTATCAGAGTTTCATGGGTTCCCTCTCTGAGGCTGGGAGCAGTTTGGGGGCCCAGGCCCAAGATAGCAGATACACATGAAGCACTTAATATGGTGCCAGGCACATGGTAGGTAATCAGTCCGTGATGTCCTGTAGTTATTACCTCTTGAGCCGGTTGTGAACTGCCCTGGCCGTCATCCTAACACCAGCCTTGCAGATTATTAGAGGGCCCGGTGCTGTAAGTGTGGGCCGTGGCTGTCCTTGGACTTGGATGAACCAACATGTTCTGTTCTCCAAGAACCCAAAATCAGATCTGTACTGTGAGCAGTGATGGGCATGCTGCAGTCCAAAGTCAGTATCTATTAATTACTGAATAATCATTTGCACCATCTCAGTTTGCTAAAAACAAGCCATTAGTGTTGCAGGCCCACCCCTTATAAAAGCTGTTTTCACATTATAGTGAGGAGTGGATCAGATTCATCCTCAGTTCCTTCTCGCCTATTGACTGAGATCATTTCTTTCTGGAGCCAGCTATTGTTCAGTTAACTAGAGAAAAATACACTGACTTTAATTTGAGAACATTTTCTGCTAGGAGGTGACATTTACTGTTTCCAGAGTTAAGTTTAAGCCACCATTTGTTGGGTCAGCCCTGAAAGGCAGAGGCAGTTGCGTTGTCTAGATCAATGATTCTCAGCTCTGCATTTAGAATTACCTGGAGAGCCTAAGAAAACTACCAGAGGCTTCCCATCTCCCCTCCTGTCTGTTCCTCGCCACCCCAGGGTTTTTAACATAGTCGATCGGGAGCACAGCCCAGGTTCTCTGAGTATTTAGAATTTCTCATTTGACTCGAATGTTCTGACAGGATTGAAAATCACTGTTATGGATGAACTCTTAACTGAATAATATAATCATAGAGTAGATCCCAATAATGTGTGTCTGTGGAAGGGGCTTTTAAATGTGGAGGAGGAAGATGAGATTAAGTCCCCATCGTAAACATGGGGTGCTCATGACGGCGACGTTAGTGCCCTTAGAGGCAAACTACCTCCTCTGTGTCATCTTTCCTGCTTAGCCGCCATGCCGACCACAGCTCACAGAGGAGACGTGGTGTAGGAATATAAGTGGTGTCATTTTATCCAGCAAAGACAGACTTGTGTGCTTCTCGCTCCCAGCACGGCCTCACTATGATGTCATCATGTTTGACGTGGACAGTAAGGACCCAACCCTGGGAATGAGTTGCCCACCCCCAGCGTTTGTGGACCAGCCTTTCCTGCAGAAGGTCAAAAGCATCTTGACTCCTGAAGGTATGAGGAAAAGGAGATTGGGGAGGGAGGATGTATATGGGTCCTTTAGCGAATATTTTCTCTTTAATGTAAAATGCACATAAGATTGTAGCTCGGTCAGTTTCCTGAAATTGATTGTACCCATTTACCAGCACCAAACTACCTAACATTTCCAGCACCCAGAAGTCCACCTCTTGTCTCCTTTCAGTAACTGGTCCTCTTCTCAAGGAAAACCACTATCCTAACTACTACCAGCAAACTCCTTTTTGCCCGTTTTTGTTCTTTATAAGAAAGGAATCATACGGAAGATGCTCTGTTTACTTTCACTAAGCATCATGTTTGTGAGATTCACACATAGCATTGTGTTGACCTTGTTCCTTTTTACTGCTAGGTGGTATCCTTGGGTGACTATACCACAATTTATTTCTCCGTTCTGCTGTTGGCCTTTGGGTTGTTTCCTGTTTGGGTCTTTTATAGGAAGTGCTGTGTTCACATTCTAGTAGATGCCTTTTGGTGGAATGTGTGTGCAGCCCTGTTGGGCACAGATGTGGGGCTGGAATTGCCAGATCACAGGTTATGCTTATGTTCAGTTTTCGTCGATGCTGCCACCCAGTTTTACAAAGTAGTGGTCACATTTCACAACCGCACCAGCATGGTGACGCTGGCAACCACTTGAATTTTGCTGCCTGCCCTGGACTGGGCAGGATGTTACTTCATCTTCATAGCAGCCTGTTTTCAGAGGAAGAAGTTGAGGTAGAGACTTGCCAAGGTGACACCAGATAACTCCAGGTCCTTGTGACTGGAAAGCTAGAGCTCTCAGTCCACACGTTCACAGCCTCCAGGATGTTCTGATTTGGTTAGGGTACTGTGGTGAACTTGATTTAGAACCTTAGCTGTCAAGTGAAGGTGTGATGTTATGTCCAGAACGTAATCTCTCTGTGGAACTGGTACATTCTTACTAGCGGTACATTCTTTCTCAAAGCAATTCTTTGTGAGACTGAGGCATAGAGGATGGTAAAATATGTTAGCACAGAAGAGCAAGAAATGAGCTTGGGGGGAGGACCCAGCTCAGTGGTAAATGCATGCTTAGCACGCACAAAGTCCTAGGTTCAATCCCCAGTACCTCCATTAAATAAATAAAGATGGATTAATTAATTAAAACCTAATTACCTCCCCCACCAAAGAAAAAGAAAAAAAATTTAAGAAAGAAATGAGCTTGAAGCTTTCTCCCGGTTCACACATCCCATGCTTTTCTGGTCCTGCTTTTGTACGCCGCGTGTCCTCTGTGAACTCACTGCCCCGGTGGGTGTGCTCCTCAGTCCAGCAGCCTCCCTGGGGCAGGAACGGGTACATTCCTCAGAGCTGGACCTTGTCTCCGACTCGTCCCCCGATCCACGGTCATTCTGACTCTTTCCTTCCCACTTCAGGCATCTTTATCCTCAACCTTGTGTGCCGTGACATGGGGCTCAAGGACTCAGTGCTGGCTGGGCTCAAGGCGGTGTTCCCCCTCCTGTACGTGCGGCGGATTGAGGGCGAAGTGAACGAGATCCTGTTCTGTCAGCTGCACCCTGAGCGGAAGCTGGCCACGCCGGAGCTCCTGGAAACGGCCCAGGCCTTGGAGCAGACCCTGCGGAAGCCTGGGAAGGGCTGGGATGACTCGTACATCCTGTCGGATATGCTCAAAACCGTGCAGCTTGTGTGACGGTCCAGACCAGGCCGTCCCCCCAGCTTCCTTCCAGACTGACCTTGGCCAATCCTGGCCGGCCAGAGATCGAGGAAATATAAATGCACGATACTTTCTAAGCCGCGGATTTTTCTTAGTTTCACACTCAGCTGCGTGTGACCTCCAGCGTGGTGAGGTTTCCCGAAGAGCTGGGAAAATAAAAAGTCCTTTCCATCCTGCCGTCTTCAGTACTGCGTGGGTTGATCGTCTTTGCTTCCTCTACTGTGTCCTTGAGTAGGCGTCCCTGCTGGGCCCCTGTCAGTTGCTGATGCCTTAGCGGGCATGCACCAGGCTCCTGAGGACGAGAGACGGTCAGATGTGATCTACGGTTTGCTTTGCTTCATCCTGTTGGTTGGTTCCGTAGGAACGATCTCGAGTGAGGTAGCAGAGCTTTCTGCGCCAAAAGGCTAGACAGAGAGTAGGGTCTCTAGAGATGGGAGACAGATTTAAGACAACATGTGCTCTGTCTCCCTGCAGATGGAACGGCCGCTGACACGGTCCCACCTTGCACGTAACTGGCCCATGACTGCGTGTGTCAGAGGCTTCGCTGCCGAAGTCTCCGGGCTTGGTTCCTCACACTTCCTGAGCGGCAGCTACGTGCCAGACCCACTGTGAAGGGCTGGAGTGGACGTAAAGATATTTAAGAATGGTCCCAAACTGAATCAGTAATAAAAATTGACATGTTCCAGGAACTCTTCTAAGTGATTTACTACATTGCCTCATGCAATCTGAGGTAAAGGACAGCTCAACCAAAGCTGCGTCTGACCCCAGATCTCACTCGAGCCAAAAGTTTCTATTGAGACTGTTAGGCCAGCAGTTCAGAGGCTGGCTTGAATTTCATCTCATAATGAGTAATCCAAGGCTGACTTCATGAGCAGTGCCATGGAAAACCCACCGCCCCATCTCCGCTCTCCACAGACCCTTTAAAATGGACTCTAACCTCTTCAGGTGACGCACATTTCAAAACTAGGTTGTTGCCCTTACACAGTCTTGTCAGCCCATTGAGGAGAAGGGCTGGGTAGGCAGGGCAGTTTTTAGATGGTACGCTTTAGAAATTCTAGGTGTTCTTCAGGGGCGGGTCTTCCCTGGAGCTGTGTAAAGGGAAGCTTGTCACGCCTGCACCCCAGGGCCTCAGCCTGGGAATGCTCCATTGTTTTCTCACTTGTAAGCTCCTGCAGCGTTAGGGTGGGATATAGAGGCACAGGGTCTGAGTGGGAGGACCTGGTCTGACCGCCCTGCGGTCAGATCACCCCCTAGTGCCGGGCAGACCTTGAAACGGCACACTAGATGGCACAGGCAAGTGAGGGAATGACCAGAGTGATGACGAGGTCTCAACTACTCTTAATAGGAGTAGTCCAAGGAATTAGGTTCAGTGGAGAGAAGCCTTTGAGGGTGGGAAGAGACACTCCAGGGCAATGATAGTTGTCTTAAAAATTTTGAAAGTCTGGGTATATAAGAAGAGTGAGGTTGGTTACACAAGCCTCCAAATGAGACAGGAAGGGGCAGGGCACAGCCATGCAAGGAATGCTACAGCAATTAACATCAAAATGGTGAGAGATTCAACCCCCAGTAGGCCTTGAGGCTCAAGATGATGGGAGATTTAACTTCTAGCAGAACTTGAACTTCATTATATGCTTCTTGTAATATATTAACATGGTGAATAACATGCCCACAGGTGCCATGACAGTCCCAAGGCTAGCCACAAAAGGTCAAAGAGTGGGAAATGGCCAAACTTCCTGGGAATCCCAGCCCCTTCCCCAGGCTAATTAGACGGGTCCTTCCACTTACTAGCATAAGAAGCTACCAAAGCACTGCCCCTCACGGCCCCTCTCTCCTCTCTTTCTATTCTCCGCACTCTGTTTATGGAGTGTGTAACTACTTTTAATCTAATCTGAGCGCCCAACCCCCACACCTTGTGGCCTTTCTCTTGCCTATCAATGTTATCTCTCTAAATCTACCTTCACTCAACTGTGGCTCGCTCATGAATTCTTTCCTGCGCAAAGCCAAGGACCCACACTTGGTGGGGCACGTCCCAGGGGCTCAACCGAAGCTTGGGACGTGGCCCTCCTCACGCCCCACATCTGTTTTCCTGCATCACAAAGGCTGAAGAAAGACCAGTGGGCAGAAAGAACAGTTGGGCAGCTTTCAGCTTCACTTCCTACAAAGAGATGAATGCCAGTGGAGCCCATTATGTTCACCAGGACACGTGGTGATTCACGCTGTTTACTCAAGCCCTAGTCTAACTTCCCTCCATGTGCTTGCTGAGTTGTGAGGAAAGGGCTTCGTGTGTACAAGGTCACTGGCCTGTATCCCATCTTTCCCACTGGAGAGCTATTCACTCTTTTCTTTTTTGGGGGGTTTCCATTTTATATGTATTTTTTAAATTTTAAAAAAAAGAGGTGTAATTGACATACAACACTATATTAGTTTCAGGTGTACAACATATTGATTCGATAATCTGTACATATTGTGAAATGATCACAGTAAGTCTAGTTAACATCCGAGAGCTATTATTCACTTTTGCATTGATGACAGGCAAATGGGTCTTTATGAGAATTTTGCCTAAGTTTAGGCATATGACTTCCGGAGAACGGGGAAGCTAATAAACTCAGATTCCTTCCAGACTAGGCAAGTAACAAATGCGTGAAGTGAGCCAGGTGTAAAACAAAAAGGCTAGGATAAAGCCTGTGGTAAACCAGAGAATAAATGCCCCATCAACAGGCAGCAGCTGTAATTCCAGCTGAGAGTGGTCCTGCAGGAGTGCTGTCCCAGCATGGCTACATCTTTTAAGAGAAGCCAGAAATTCCGATGAGAGAGA
Source organism: Camelus dromedarius (assembly GCF_036321535.1). Taxonomy (NCBI): domain Eukaryota; kingdom Metazoa; phylum Chordata; class Mammalia; order Artiodactyla; family Camelidae; genus Camelus; species Camelus dromedarius. The sequence continues at coordinate 18,558,005 of NC_087458.1, forward strand.
GAGGGAGAGGGAGGGAGGGGGAGAGAGGAGGAGAGAGGGAGAGGGAGAGGGAGAGAGAGAGAGAGGGAGAGAGAGAGGGAGAGAGAGAGAGAGAGAGAGAGAGAGAGAGAGAGAGAGAGAGAGAGAGAGAGAGAGAGAGAGAGAGAGAGTGAATGTTAAAGTGTTGGCCAATCAGAACACACCTTCAAGCCCTGTTCAACCAGTTGGCCAGTAATTTGCATCTTCCACTGCAGGGGATAGCCTCCAGAGCACTTGAGAATCCGGCATACACCCAGGATCTGAGTGAGCATAAAACAAGGAGCAAGCCGATAGCTACTAGTCTCAAAAGTCTGGCAAAGTTCAATCCTGTGTTATACTCTCCATTTTCTGTAATGGCTACTCTTGTGTGGGGTGGGACCCACCATCTTTAACTTCCCAGAGAACCAAATGGAAATGTATCACACGACATCACCCCCGACCCCCGACTAACACAAGTTCTGTAGCAATGTAAAGTTGGTCCGGCTGGCTATTGCCCCTTCTCCCCCACCCTTCCCCCACACACCAATTTTCCAGTGTGTGCCTCCCATCTTCCTTCATGGCTCAGCTTGCTACCTGGGCCACCTCTTAAGCCCATCTTCTTGTGTGTAGACCCGTAGTTCTTAGCTGCACATTGGAGTCATCTGATGTGATAGGCAGAATAAGGGTCCCCAAAGGCGTCCACGTCCTAAAACCGGCAACCTGTGAATACGTTACACTACATGGCAAAGGGGAATTAAGGCAGCGGATGGATTTGGTGTTGCTAACCAGCTGACTATGATATGGAGATGAGCCTAGATTACCCAGGTGGGCCCAACATAATCACAAGGGTATTTAAAAGTGGGAGAGGGAAGCAGAAAAGCCAGTGTAGGAGTGAGGTGATGTGAGAAAGACTCACTCACTGTTGCTGGCTTGGAAGACGGAAGGAACTCCGGCAGCCTCTAGAAGCTGAAAAAGGTAGGAAAACCGTTTCTCCCCCAGAGCCTCCAGTAAGGAATGCAGATCTGCCAGTAACTTGATTTTAGCCCAGTGAGACCCACTTCCGACATCTGCACTGTAGACCTGTAAGATAGTAAGTTTGTGTTGTTTGGAGCCACTGAGTTTGTGGTGAATTGTTACAACAGCAACAGGAAATTAACATACTGGGGAAACGTGTGGTAAGAACTTTTTAACTCTACTTTTTTGGCAATTTTAAAGTATGCAACACAGTACTATTAACTATGGTCACCATATTGTACATTCCATCCCCATGACTTGCTCATTTTATTACTGGAAGTTTGTACATTTTGACCCCCTTCACCCATTTTGCCACCACTGAAGTCACCCCTCCTTCCCCCACTCCTCTGCCTCTAGTCTGTTCTCTGCATCTATGAGCTTGGTGGGGGTTTTTTGTTTTGTTTTGTTTTTTCAGATCCTATGTGTGAGATTTTATTATATTTGTCTTTCTTTGGCTGGTTTATTTCATTTAACATCATATCCTCAAGATCTGTGCTTGTTGCAAATGGCATTCCTTCATTCTTTTTTATGGCTGAATAATAGTCCATGGTGTGTGTACGTGTATCTATTTCACATCTTCCTTATCCATGGACACTTATGTCATTTCTATAGGTTGGTTATTGTAAATAATGCTGCGGTGAACATGGGAGTGCGTATTTCTTGAGTTAGTGTTTTCATTTTCTTCAGATAAATACCCAGGGGAATTGCTGAATTGTATACTAGTTCTATTTTTAATTTTTTGAGGAACCTCCATACTGCTTTCCATAGTGGCTGCACCGGTTTACATTCCCACCAACAGTGTACCACCTGGGAAACTTAAAAATACTTAGGCCTGGGCCCTACTGTCAGAGATTCTGATTTAATTGGTCTGTGGTTCAGCCTATGCATCAGAATTTTTAAAAGCTTTCTAGGTGATAATGTTGTGCAGTTGAGGACCACTGAGGAGGTAGAGGTTCTGCGAGTGGCTGTTATTAGGGAAGGGGGATGGGGTTGCTATGCCCATCGGTGAGTATCAGTTTAGCTCAGATATATAAGCAGCAACAATCACTTGATAATTGTAATATGCTCTCCCACCTTGTCCAGGAAAAACACACTGTGTTTGCCTTTACTCATACTCCATATTCTGGTATCAGATATGTGGGGTTTTCCCACCCACACTAAGCAATGCTCCAACTCTCTGACACCAATTAGGTGTCATTCAATTCAAATCTGACATTATCTGCCTGGGGTTAGCACCTACGCACAAGACTGCCCAGACCCTGCTTCAGATACCAGTTTCCAAATTGCAAGTCCAGGGTGTCACCTGTGCTTCTGACCAACAGGCTATAAATTAGAGGTTCCCATGACCCTCTTCCTCAGGTTCGATAATTTGCTAGAGTGGCTCACAGAACTCAGGGAAACAGTTCACTTAGATTATCAGTTTATTATAAAAGGATACAATTCAGAACAGCCAGAATGAAGAAATACACAGGGCAAGGTCTGGGAAGGGGTGTGGAGCTGGCACGCCCTCTCTGGGCACACCACCCTCCATGTTCCTCCCTGTGTCACCGCCCCCACCCCACCCCAAAGGCTCTCAGAACCCTGTGCTCATGGAGTTTCATGGAAGCTTCATCATGCAGGCATGATTGATTAACTCATGTATCTAGCCCCTCTCCCCCAGAGGATGGGGGGGAGGGGGTGGTGGTGGGAGGGAATGAAAGTTCCTAGCTTCTAGAATCTAATCATGGCTTTGTTACCAACCCAGGTTCTTGGACTTTGAATCAACAGAAATTGATAAGAGGCTGTTGAGAAATTCAGGCAAGGCTTCACTGGGACTCGTGCTGCAGCATGAGGGAGTGAGAACAAGTAACAGGTGCCCTTGCTCGCTCCTTGAGTTGGAGGGAGGTAGTTTCTTACAGGGGCTGAGGGTGGGGGCAGATGGGTGGGCAGGGCAGGAGGAGTGGCTTAGGTGATCTGCCCACCCCGGTGGTGGTGCTATGTTCAGGGATCAGGGGCGGTACCCTGCGTTTGCTCCTGGCACTTCAGAAGTGGCAGCTGGGTTTTGGTTTTTTTGTATCTTGTTCATAATTTGCCTCAACTGCATTGCACGTAGTTATTTTTAGTCTGTTATAGTTTCTTTGTATTCTGTTGGCGGAAGAGACATTTGTCCAGGTGCAACCACTGCAGACAAGGGTCTCAGGCCCCAGCCTATCTCAGCTTGGTCTTTCTGATGACCGACTCCCATCCAGGAGCCTACCAAGAGTCACCTCTCAGAACAAAAGATGCTCCTAACACCCGGGAAATTGCAGGACCTTCAGGAGCTCTGTGTCAGGAACTGGGGCAGAGACCAGTATGTATTTTTTATTTCACATACCTATACACTGGTGCACAACTCAGCTCTTTGCCCTTTGAGCGGTGACAAGAGGGTGACAGGTGGCTTATGGTGTGGGGTGATTTCCTCCACGGAGCAGAGCGGTCACACTCTCCACTACAGCTGGGCCCTAGAATACATCCTAAGGATTGCTTCATGGAGTCCAAAGGCTACAGCAGAGTAAACCACAGGTAACCCAGTTCTTCTGTGGTAGCTTATCTTGACATTTGGTTTCTACAAATTTGTCAACAAGTGATGGTCAATGAGAAGTAGAATTCTTAAGCTGGGGTTTTCTTTTTTATATTCAGTAGGCTTTTTTTCCTTTTTTTTTTTCCTTTTTTTTTTTGGAGAGGCTGTCCTGCACTAGACACCATGCTCGTGCTGAGGTTAGAAGGAGGGAAGAGATCCAGCTCCTGCTGTTACAGGGCTCTCTGACAAATTGCAACACATGGATGAACCCCGCGTGCATAAATCGTGAGAAATGCACAAAAGATGGTCAGGTGTTTGCTAAGACTCTTGTTAAGTCATTATTAGACAGGAAAGGGTCAAGTCTCAATAGAAACTGCCCTCTTAAAGTGACTGAAGGTGTGACGAACTGTTTTGTTTTTCTAGCTCAGGTCTGAACTAGTTCCTGTGATTCCCAGTAGGTGGCGCTAGAAATCGCATTTAATTTCCTGGGGCGTCTGCGACATTTCCTTGGGAGGGAGAGCAAGACTCTTTTAAGGGCTTGTTTCACCTGAACCGTATCTCCTGCTTCTTTCTCCCATGTCTGAGGACAGACTCCTCCTTTGCCTATTTTTCTCTTTTAATCCAATACCCTACTCACTCTACTCTTTCATCATCATTCTTTTTTCCTTCCCATTCCTATCGAGAGAGTATGAGTTTCCCCAAGCAAGGTCTGCAGTGGTGGGAGCATTGTATAGAGGCAGAGATCCCTTTGCCTCACATCCCTGATTTTAGAAACAATGTCTGGAAATAGAGCAATAGGATAATGCTACTAGAGTGTGAAAGCGCATAAAGCTAGGAAGCATACAAGAAACAAAATGTAATAACAAGCATCTGGGCCTGAGCTGGCATGCCAAATTTTCTGCCGAGAAGTAAGCCGTTTCTATCATAGTAGTAAATAGTACATAAGAGAAAGGTTGGCAAAAATAAAATTTGATGGAAATAATGGATTTGGATTTTTTTTTTTTAATGTAAGCCTCCTGTAGTGAGTTGCATCGTGACTCCCATAAAGGAAATATCCAAGTCTTAACCCCTGCAACCTGTAAGTGTGACCTTACTCAGGTCTTAGCAGATGTAATGAAGAATCTCGAGATGAAATCATCCTGGATTGGGGCAGCCCTAAATCTCATGACAAGGCCTTAGAATAGAAGGGGCAACAGACCGCGATGGGAGAGACACACAGGAAAGGAGGCCATATGAAGACAGGCAGATTGGAGAGACTTGTCCATGAGCCAAGGGACCCCAAGGATCGCTAACAGCCACCAAATGTAAGGAAAGAGGCATAAAACCATTCTGCCTCAGCCTCCAGAAGGAACCCATGGTGCCAACACCTTGATTGAAAACTTCTGGCTCCATTATTGTGAGAAGATACATTTCAGTAGTTTAAAGCCACCAAGTTTGTGTAATTTGTTTCGGCAGCCTCAGGAAATGCATACCACTGCCTAAGAGGGTTGTGTCCATGCCACTCCACAGGACCAGAGAGCGTATGGACTCTGGGCCATGTGCTACCCCAAGATGTGTTTAGTTCAGCATTTGTTACCAAGTCCAAACTCATTTTCCTCACCACATAGGCCAATAAATCAGGAGATGAGATGTTGGGGCAAGGAATAGCAACTTCATTTGGAAAGCTGGCAGACAGAGAAGATGGCAGACTGAAGCCCTGGAGAATCATCTCCCCAAGTCAGAATTCAGGCTCCTTTTTGCACTAAAAAGGGGAGGGGGTGTGGTTGGTTGGTGTGAACTTATTGCTGTAGGAATTCTTTGTTCTTGCAGCTGTCCATGTGGGTCAGGTCATGGTGCCCCTGTAAAACCTCCAACAAAACAAAGGTTATTTTCTGTTCTGCAACTTGTTATCTTTATATGAGTGCAAAAGTGTTAATGTCCTTAAAGGTCAGAGCCTGGAGAATAGGCTCTCCTGTGAAATTTCAGGCTAAAGGCAACACTTTTTTACAAAAGGTGCAGGGGCTAGCAAGACTAAGCCTAGAAACAGGGCACAGGGTTGAAGCCAAAGGAACAAATCTAATATGGAGTCAGATTTGTTCTCTTCTATTACACGTTCACAGGATATTGTATGTAAAATCTGAATTTCTAGCTTCTTTGGAAGACTTTGAGCCCGGCACTACCAGAGCTTCTTGTTCACACTTGGCTAGAACTGGTGAGGGTATGTCCCTTTTAGATCAGTCACACGTGCTACCTTCCCCACTGCTCCCTGTCTGCCTCCTTCACGCATTTATGTTACACACCTTGTCCTGTAGGCATCTGACGTAGCTCCTAGATTAGCATCAAGCTCGGTAGGTTAAAAGACTCACTCCTCTGTTTAAGAGTAAGAGAAAAGAAGCCCCTGATCTTGTAATCGGTAATCATGGAAGATTTTTTAAAGCAGAACAGTATAAAAGGTGGCTCTGAAATCCGATTGCTCAACAAAACCACCTGGAGACCACTTTCCATATACAGATTCTGGACCACATCCCGGACCTACTGTATCAGAATCTTGGGTGTGTGTGTGTGGGGTGGGGTGATGGAGTAGGACAGGGGTAGAGCCCAGGACTCTGCATTTTAAAAGCTCCCAAGTGATTCTGATCATAAACAAGCTATAGAGCAGCTACTGTATAATATTGATCTTCTAGGACTCAAATGGAGTGTGAATTTCTTACCCACTAGAGATATTTTGAAGCATGTTTTTTAAAAAGTCTTTTCTCAATATAATTGAAAAGATTTGCAAAATTTTGCTGAGCTAAGGGTCTGAATTTGTTAAATTCTTCAGCCACTCTTCATTTGCAGATAGTTAAATACAAACAAGGTAGTTCCTTTTAATGAAAGCACAGAACAGCTAATTAATATAGTGATCTATTTTATTTATCTAGGCAATATATTCATAACATCTTTCTGTGTTTTGGTGATGAGTGGGAACGAGCTGAGAATATGGTCTAAGGGCTTGTTGACCGGCTGAGTACCATCTTCCAGGCATGGTATTGGTTAGGTTGAGATGTAAGCTACAACTCTGAAACAACTGTTTCCAGCTTTTCTCCTTTTAATATAAAGCCTGGTCTCTATCAGTCTCCAGGATGCTAGACCACCTGAAAGAATGAATAAGGAAATGTGAGGGTATTTAAAAAAAGTTGTTACCAAAATCCTGATCAAGGAAGGTTACATACATTTGGCCATTCTTCAAAGCATTGCATATAGATTCAATTCACAGATAATCTTATTAAATGATTCCTTGATAAACATTTATTGAGTGCCTACTACATGCTAGGCACTGTTCTATTGCACTAGAAAGACTGCAGTGAAAAGAAGTAAAAATTAAAGTTCCTGTTCTCATGAGCATTATATTTGACAAAATGAAAAGATAGCTTCATTAATACATGGCAGGTGATTTTCATAGAAAGTATGCTTGTTATATGGCTTATAATAATCATTTTCAAGGCACCTATGACAACATGTCCTGCAGAAAACCCAAGTTGACCTCGCAGTAAGTGCTATTAGTTTACAGAAACCATGAAGTGCAATTTTCAAGGTAAGTTCAGGGGTAGCACCAACTGAATGTTTGCATACCCACTGCTCTCCATATTTTCTCATGGCCACCTCAGTATCTACTTCTCATGAGAATTAATGAGCCTCAGGTCATTTGGAAACTGGACCACAGAAAAATTTCCTACAAAGGGTCCTTTGAATGGGCTAGGCTGCCCAATGAATCTTTTGGTTATTATGTGGAGGGTCCAGGTCTTACCTCCAACCCAGGTCTCGTAAAGTTATTCTTAATATTGGCATCTCACAGTCATGGTAGGAAAGGCTAGCCAATGAGTTACAAGGACAGATCAGACTGATTCCAGGTCATTCACTCATGAGAAAGGGCAGAGCCAGGACTGGAATTTATATATCTAGGTTTCCAGTTCAGTGCTTTCTATCACACCATGTCAACCATCTTTTTGGGGGCACAAGAGTTGGGAATCCTAGCAGCATGAAGATCTTAAAATATAACCTCTGTTTTGCTATCAAATCAAGATTAAAGGACTGAGAATGGTTGTGATGCCTTAGGAGAAGGCTTGGTAAGCCCAAGAAGTGAAGCAGTTGTGGAAAGGCATTGGTGTCAAACTTGTGTTATCAAGACCCAGAGCCACAGTGGCTCTGGCTGCTGCCAGTCAGAGCAGTTCTCAGCCCACCCAGAGCTAAGGCTTCAAGGGCATTTCAAGGCTCTTTCTTCTTCCTTCATAATTAAAGTCAGCCCTTTAGGATTTGCTTGAGGACCACACTCCAATAATTAAAATGATATTATTTGACTATGCCTACAGGACTCTGTAGTCTTTTGAGAGGCATTTTGAAAGTAAGCACTTAGGAGAATACTGAGAACTCAGAGATAATCTTACTTTCAACATATCTGAAAGTGATGAGTAGAAAAGGCAACGCTCTGAAAAGCCGATGTTTAAAGCTAGTGGGGAGCCACGATCACAGGATAACTTTTATGTTTTCCTAATGTATGAGCTTAGATTCCTATCTCAGAGCTAAGAATTCTTAGAGATTATTGTTTCAGCTTACTTCTTACGATGAGATCCTTTCCTAATGGATGTATCCCAAACTTCTTCATTCCCACAAGTCTGCAGGGACAAATGATCATATTGAGGTGTAAGTCTTCCTTGACTTACTTAACCTATCATTTAAGTTGAAAATATAAGTCAAGAATGCATTCAATATACCTGACCTATCGAACATCACAGCTTAGCCTAGCCCACCTCAAATGTGCTTAGAACACTTACATTAGCCTGAAGTTGAGTTAGATACTCACCTAACACAAAGCCTATTTTGTAATAGTGTTGAATAGCTCATGTAATTTATTGAATACTGTACTGAAAGTGAAAAACAATGGTTTTATGGGTGCAGAATAGTTAAGTGTATGGGTTGTTAACCCTGGTGATCATGTGGCTGACCAGGAGCTGGGGTTCCCTGCCACTGTCCAGCATCACCAGGGAGGACCATACTATCTACAGCTAGCCTGTGAAATCAGATCACAATTCGAAGTCCAGTTTCTACTGAATGCAGACTGCTTTTTCACCATCATAAAGCTGAAAACTTGCAATTTGAAGCATCGTAAGTTGGGGACCACCAATGAGGATTCGGGCACTCCTGAATCCTTGCTCCCACTTGCATAGTGAGTCTGAGCCCCACCCCACACCCCTCAGTCTTGGCAGTTAGCACGGCTTCTCAATCTTCTGCTCTGGTCTGGTCTCAGTCTTGTCAGCTGAGAGCTGCCTGTCCCACTGCTCCTATTCTTTCCCTGAGAGTGCTGGCCCTGTCTCTCAGCACTCATGAAGCCACAAAACACGCAAGATGGCACAGTGTCAGGGCATCACCTTCCAGCCTCCTTGCATCAGAACCTCCCTGGATCCTGTGCAGAAATGGGGAGGATTCCAGTCTCTCTCCTGTTCTGAGCTGTATTTCTTCATCTTCTAAAATGGTGCTGCTGGGGTCCAGGTCAGACCTCTCAGGGGCTTTCGCCTGGAGTGTCCTGGGTGGCACCAACTTCTCTGTACCTACTTCACCCTCACGGACCCTCTCCTCTCCCCTCACAAGCAAAGCAACGTCTGAGTTCTCATGCATTTATCAGACACACTTGGGCTCCTTAGGATTCTGTTTCTTGAGGTTCCGCAGGGACCTACACCAGATGGGGGAGCCAGAGGTCACAGTGCAGGCATACAGAAACAGGGATGGAAACTTCACTCTTTTCCTTCGTGTCTTCCTTCTTCCCGCGTTTATTAAGCACTAGCACATCCCAAACACTATGCTGGGGCAGTAGGGTACCAAAATCAAGAAACTTACATGTAGGTAAGCCATCAAATTGGGTTTGATTGGCTCTGGGAGACGAGGGTGAAGCGTGAAGGCAGGCTGGCCTCTCTGACTGCCTGGCTCTCTGGGGCCGTTGCTGACACGGAGCTGCCAGCCTAGGAAAATTGAAAGCGAAGATGACTGAGCAGTTTGGCTTTTCAAAAATTGTTTCTACCTTTTTGCTGGTGAGAAATGAGCTGCTGGGAATTAAGACCCATAGTTCGTAGTTGTAAAACATAGCTGTTAAAATAAAGAAAACATTTACTGATGACCTCCTATGTGAGAGGTACCATACAAATACTATGTCATTTTTAAGAAGCAGCTTTATTGAGTGTAATTGACAAAAAACTGCACATGTTTAAAATCATACAATTTAGTAAGTTTTAACGTGTGTATACACCCATGAAACCATCACCATGATCAAAATAATGAACAAAGCCATCACCCTAAAAAATTTCCTTATGTCTCCTTGTCGTCCTTTGGTCCTATTTCTTCCCACCCCAAGTTTTATACTCGAGCAACCAATGGTCTGTTTTCTGTCACTCTCAATAAGTTTACATTTTCTATAATTTTATGTTAACAGAATCATATGTATGTACTCTTTTTTTGTGTGACTACTTTCATTCATCATACTTTGAGATTCATCATATTGTCATATTGTTGTATATATCAATAGTTAATTTGTGTTCATTGATGAGGAATATTCCCTTGCTTGGATACACCACAAGTTTATCCATTCATCTGTTGGTGAATATTTAAGTCACAATTTTGGGCAATTAAAAATAAAGCTGCTGGGTGGGGGAGGGTATAGCTCATTGGTAGAGCGCATGCTTAGCATGCATGAGGTCTTATGTTCAATCCCCAGCACCTCCATTTAAATAAATAAACCTAATTACCTCCCTGACACACAAAAATTTTAAACTACAAAACAATACAACTCTGTACATTAAAAAAAATAAAGCTGCTATGTTCAAGGTTTTGAATGGACATATGCTTTCATTTCTCTTGGGTAAATAACTAAGAGTAGAATGGCTGTGTCTTATGGTAGGTGTATATTTCACTTTTTAAGAAACTACTAAACAGTTTTCCAAAGTGACTGCATCTTATATTTTCATCAGCAGTGTATGAGAGCTCCAATTGTTCCATGTCCTTGCTAACACTTAAGTTTGGTCAATCTTTTTAATTTCAGATATTGTAATAGGTGGGTAGTGGTAACAGCTAATGTTTTGAGCATCTTTTCATGTTTATTTACCATGTGTATATCTTATTTGGTGAAGTATCTTTTCAAATCTTTTGCCTGTTTAAAAAATTGGATTGTATGTTTTCTTCAGTTTTGAGAGTTCTTTATAAATTCTATACTTGTGTCTTTTACCAGATACGAGATTTGCAAACTTCTTTTCATTTTCTTAACAGTATCTTTTAAAGAGCAGACATTCTTTATTTTGATGAAGTCTAATTTATCAGTTGTTTTATGGACTGTGTTTGGATCCATATCTAAGAAATCTTTGGAGGCTAACTCAAAGTCACAATAATTGTTTTTGCTCTTCTAGAAGTTCAATAATTTTAGTTCATATATATACATATATGAATCTAGGATTCATTTTGAGTTAATTTAGTGTATAGTATGAAGTATAGATCAATTTGAAAAAATATATATAGATATCCAATTAGTCTTTTCAGCAAATGGTGCTAGAATATCTTTTTCTCACTAAATTGCCTTTGCACTTTTGTCAAAATCAATTTGTGTGTCTTTATGCCAATATCACTCAGTCTTGATGACTATAAGTTTATAATAAGCCTTGAAGTTAAATAGTGTTAAGTCTGCCAAAGCTGTTCTTTTTTTAAATTATTTTGGCTCTTCTAGGTCTTCGCATTTCCAAATGAATTTTAGAATCAGATTGTCAACATTCACACACACAAGTCTGCTGGGATTTTGATTGGGATTGCATTGAATCTATAGATCTCATTTGAGGACACTTTACATAATTAAAATACTGAATCTTCTGTTCCATGAACACTGTATCCTTCCATTTACTTAGATATTCTTTAATTTCTCACAGCAATGTTTTATAATTTTTAATATACAAGTATTATGCATCTTTTGTCAGATTTATCTCTAAACAGTTTATATTTTTAATGCTATTGTAAATAGTATTTTAAAATTTCCATTTCTGATGGTTTATTACTAGCATAGGGAGATACATTGATTTTTGTATATTGGTAATGTATTCTGAAACTTTGCTTAACTAACTCATTCTAGTAGCTTTTCTTCCCAGCTTCCATAGGATTTTCTGCATAGACAATCATGTTACCTGTGAATAAAGACTTCTTCCTTTCCAACTTAAGCTTTTTATGTGTTTATATTGCCTTATCGAACGACCTAAACTCTCTAGTAAAACGTTGAACAGAAATGGTGAGAGTAGACATCCTTACATTGTTCCTGCTTAGGGGAAAGTATTCAGTCTTTCACCATTATGTATGATGTTGGCATGCATTTTTCATAGATCCCCTTCATCAGGTTGAGGAATTTGTCTTGTACTCAAGGTTACTGAAATCTTTTAAAAAAAAATTCAGAAAAGAATGTTGGATTTTTTGTTAAATACTTTTCCCTGAGATTTCTTTTCCTTTTTGGTCTGCTAATATGGTGAACTATATTAGTTGATTTTTTAAAAAGCCAATTTCACATTTCTGAGATAATGCATTACAATCAAGTGGGCTTTATCTTCTTCAAATATTGTTTGATTCGTTTTGCTAAACATTTTAAGAATTTTTACATTGATGTTCATGAGAAATGAATCAATAATTTTCTTTTATTGAATTGCCTTGCTAGTTTTAGTATTGGGGTAATGCTGACTTTGTAGAATGACCTGGGAAATACTCCCTCCTTTTCAATTATCTGGAAGCATTTGTGTGGAGTTGGAATTGTTTCTTCCTTTGATACAACTCACCAGTGAATTCATCTGAGTCTGGAATTTCCTCTGTGGAAAAGTTAACTACAAATTAATTTCATTTCTTTAACAGATATAGGGATATTCGGGCTGCAAAAAAAAAAAAATTCTTGAGTGAGCTTTGGTGGTTTCGGTCCTTAAAGGAATTTCTCTCCTCTGCTTTGGTGACTCTAATTATATCTTAGGATTCTTGAGGTTGTCATACAGCTCAATGATGCTCTATTTATTTATTTTTAAAATTTTCTTTGCCTTTATTTTTCATCACTTCTATTGTTAGGTCTTCAAATTAACTTTTCCTGTAGTGTTTAATTTGCCATGAATCTCATCCATTGTATTTTTCATCCCAGATACCGTAGCTTTCATCTCTTTAAATTTGATTTGTGTCTTTTCATATCATACATATCTCAAACATATTTAATCTTCCTCTAACTTCTTAAATGTGTGAAATACAGTTATGTTTTAATACCTTTGTCTACTGATTGTATCAGCTGTGGCTTTCTGTGGTTGATTTTGACTGATTTTTTTTTCTGCCTCATTATAGGTTGCTTTTTCCTGCTTCTCTGTATGCCTGTTAATATTTGATTGAGGCACATTGTGAATTTTACATTTTTGAGTGCTGGATATGTATGTATACCTATAATAAATATTCTTAAGCTTTGTTTCAGGACATAGTTATGTTACCTGGAAACAGCCTGATCCTTCTGAGTCTTGCTTTTTAGCTTTGTTAGTCAGAAACACAGGTTGTTTTTTTCTTTACTATTACCGAGTCCAAATGCATTCTGCTCTCCACACGACATGCTAATAAATTGGGAGAGGAGGTGTTGGGGCAAGGAATAATGACTTTATTCGGAAAGATGTCAGACCAAGAAGATGGCAGACTGACATCCTAGAGAACCATTTTCCCCCAAGTCAGAATTCAGGCTCCTTTCATACTAATGAGAGGAGGGTATGGTTGGTTGTTGGAAACTTCTTGGTGTTGGAATTCTTTGTTCTTGCAGCTGTCCACCTAGGTCAGGCTGTGGTGTTCCTGCAGACCTCTAACAAGACAAATGTTATTTTCTATTCTGCAAATTTTTATCTTTATATGAATGGGGAAGTGTTATACCCTTAAAGGTCAGAGTCTTGAGAATGAGCTATCCTGTGTATTTCAGGCTATAGGCAACATCCTTTTACAAAAGGTGCAGAATCAGCATGACTCAGAGTACAGGAAAGAGAGCACTGGGTTAAAGCCAAAGGATCTAATATGGAGTCAAAGGATCTAATATGGAATCAGATTTGTTCTTTTCTATTACATTACTATTGAGGCAATATTCTGAATACTCTACCTAATGCCCCATGAATTATGATATTTTCCATTCAAGATAAAAACTGTTCTTGATTCTGTGTGAGCACTTGGGATTATTTAATCTTTATATTCCTCTACTAAATTCTTGAAGGGACCCTCTGCCTTGCAAATTTCAGTCACTTAATCTCTCTGGATTCTCGTCTGTGTGTTTTCGACTCAGAGCTGACCAGGCTGCACGTTGATTCCATAGCCTGGGAATTCTCTTAGGCAGTAAGCTGGCTTAGTTGTAGGGCTCACATCATTTATATCCCATCAGTCCTGAGCGGGTGAACTGGCGGGCAGTCTGGCCCCAGCTGTGGCTGGAGTGTTTCTCAGTGGGGACTTTGTCTTTTGTTGCCTGATGTCCGATGTCTTGGTAAACCATTGTTTCATGTATTTTGTATTTCAGTTTCAAGTGGGAGAGAATTTGGTCCCTATTATTCCATTGTTTTGACCTTTTAAAATGTATTCTTTGATTCACACATTTACATGTAATAAAATTCAGTTCTTGTTGTACAAAATGTATGAATTTTGGCAAATACATACAGCCATGTAACAACCATGATTAAGATGCAGAAAAGTTTCATGACCCTCCAAAATTTCTCTCATGCTGTCACTGTACAGTCAGTTTCCCCTACCACAAGCCCCTAGCCAATCTCCCATCCATTTTCTATTTCTATAATTCAGCCTTTCCCAAAAATTTATATAGATAGAATCAAAAGGGACTGGGCTTCTTTTACTTAGCATAATGCATTTGAGATCTATCCATATTGTCAAGCATATTAGAAATTCTTATTGCTGAACAGTATTCCATTATAAAGATATACCATAGTTTGTTTATTCATCAAGTTGAAGTTCATTTGGCTGCTTGAAGGTCTTAGCAATTCCCTGTCATTCCATTTTATTGGAAATGGAAATCACAGCATATAGCTTAGTCCCCCTAATCTCATTTTACAATGAGTATTTTTTTTTTCCACAGTGAGTATTTTTTATCTCTTTTTCACACAAGAAAATTCTGATTCAGAGAGATTTAGTTCTAAGCTAATTAAAGGTAAACCCAGGTGTGTTTCTTTCTAAAGCCTGAGTTCTTTTCACTGTGTTAGGCTCATGGTGTTGTCTGAAAGACATTCAGGCCTGGGTTTTAGGTCCATCTGACTTCAATGATACATATGCTCTTAGACAAGTCATGCAAATTTTCTATGTCAGGGAACTCAAGGGGACTTTTCAGGTGCTCTGTTCCAGGGCTACTCTTTATTTTATTTACTTCTACGGGTGGGGAGGTAATTTGGCTTTTTATTTTAATGGAGGTACTGGGTATTGAACCCAAGACCTGGTGCTTGCTGAGCATGTACTCTACCACTTGAGCTATACCCCCACCCCACAGGGCTACTCTTTAGAGCATGACTGACCTCTCTTCCTAGAGGCCACATACTTTCAGCCTGGTTTCCTGTCCCCTTTAAAGGAATAACCCTACCTATAAAGTTACTTTCCTTTAAAACTCTCTTCTCCAAGCGCAGTGCCTGACACACAGAAAGATCCTCCATAAATGATAATTGAGTGAATAAATTGTGCATGCATGTTTGACTGAAGACAAGGGTGCTGTCCCCTCCCTTGCCTTCCCCGACAACCACAGTAGGAGGGTCCCAGGCCCCTGCAATCCCTGGACACCAGTGGAATCACATTAACATCAGCAATCCCGTGTCTGGCTCCATTTGCTCAAGCAGGACCTCAGCTCTCTTGAAACTCTTCCCTCACCCAGAAACAGTATTTCTGAATTTTGAAGAATTCGTGAAGGAATAACAACCAAGTATTTTGAACTGTTGGGGTGGGGGAAGGCATTAACCATAGTTACATAAATAGAAGGTGGTAATTTTTTTGTTCCTTCAATTCATAAACCAAAGTCTGAAATTCTGACTTTATGAGTTTTGGGCTGTAAATGTCACCTGTTAGCAAGAAAGTCATGAAATTCACAAAAGGACACACTTCTTCCTAAGATCCCTCTGGCTTAAACAGCTCCTGCTGACCAGGTGATGAGATGAGTCACAGCCCCTTTCTGGCACACTCAAGGAGCTCTTGCCCCCTGGAAGGTCTTTTGCAGCCCAGAGGGCTATGGAACAAAGAGGAGGGGCCGGAACAGAAAGTTCTGCTCAGTCCCCCCTGCCACCACCACGTTTCTGTGTCCTTCAGGCATGGTGATATCCCCATTTATTGCTCAGTTCCTCAGAATGGTTAGTTTTAGAAGCTGGCTTTTAGGACCCTTGGGAATT
The DNA here is from genome assembly GCF_036321535.1 of Camelus dromedarius. Taxonomy (NCBI): domain Eukaryota; kingdom Metazoa; phylum Chordata; class Mammalia; order Artiodactyla; family Camelidae; genus Camelus; species Camelus dromedarius. Next base: position 18,573,950 of record NC_087458.1, read on the forward strand.
CAATTCAATTTAACCGTTACTTACGGAGCATTTTCTTCATGCCCAGGTTGGTGCTCTTATAGAGGTGGTCTTCGGCTTTCTGGTGGGTAGATGTCTCCTTAATCCCTTAGTGTGAGGAAAACTTAGAGGTAACTCCTTGGGGCTTGGGAGGGTCAGCTTTGTAAAGAGACTGACCACTCTGATAGATTAAGGGCTTCTGATAGTTTTAGAAATGCCCAGAAGGTTCTCTGTCTTCCTCATTCCCATCCCCTGCAAGGCTTGAAGATACCACAGTGTTTGGAAATAGTTCAGGTAAATCCAATGAAATACATACTATGATATGTAGGTACCTAGTTTTTTTTTTTTTTTAACTGGGGCATAAATTGCTTTATTTTAGGGGGGGATAATTAGGCTTATTTATTACTAATTTTTTAAATTAATAGACTTCATTTTTTTAAAGAAAAGTTTCAGGTTCACAGTATTACTATTTTTTTTTTAATGGAGGTACTAGGGGTTGAACCCAGGACTTCGTGCATGCTAAGCACACACTGCCACTGAGCTATGCCCTCCCCACGAGTTTGTATTTTAATTGCTTATTAAAATTCACACTTAAAAGTGGATGCTTAATATGTGTTAGTCATATCTACATGTTTATTCATTTCATACTTAGTTGTCTGAGATAGATGCTAGCATTTTCTCCATTTTCCTCAGATGAGGAAACTGAGAAGGGTTAAGGCATTGACCAAACAAGTTAGAAACTGAAATTTAATTAAAATTTGGTCTGCTGATTTTTAGCTCAGTGCTCACCTTATGATACCCCTTTCTCTCAGTGGGACCTCTTTCTGAGCCAATAACATTTGTTTTAGCTCTTGGATTTACCTGACGGTAATAAGCAACATAGGTAGAAGGAAAAGCAGTAACTTTGGCATTAGATAAACTTTATTTTAAATCTGTAATCTATCACTTAAGAGCTTGGTAACTTTGGGCAAGCTACTTCTCTGTTCCTTTACCTATAAAGTAAGGATAAAAGCACCTGCCTTCCAAGCTTGTTGTGAGTATTCTGAGCGATGATATATGTATACAAGTGCCTGGCACACTAGAGACACTAAGGGGGGTGGCAGCTATTACCAGCCAGCCGCAGAGTTCCCATTCCTTTCACGATACATCTTCTCATTCCCGTTGAAGCTTCATTCCCTTATTATTTCAGACCTCATGAATCTACTTTTCCTCTGTGTTACTTCAGCAGTTACAACCTCTACTGTTCAATTGAACAATTAATTATTTATTGTTTTATATTCTTAGTCTCAGTCCCTGCCTAGTTTGGAAGCTTTGGGGAGCCATTGGACTAGGTCTGAGATCTCGGTGTTCTACAGTGTTGAATACATTCTAGACGTGCAATAAATACTTGGAGCGTGATGCTTAGAGTTTTGGGGAGAGTAACTCTTGCAGTCACAGAAGGAAGCAGAAGGCAGGCTATTCCAGTGCCGTCGGCTTGTACTAACATGTCCTGTTTATATTTTTGCGGAGACTGAGAGGATAAAGCAGTGTTTATATGTCCCAGCACACCTTTTGCAGCAAGATAAGTGAGTTTTGATTACATATCTCCTCTCCAGGTTTGCCAAACCATAGTGACCTATGCACTGAATCAAGGTGGCAGAGAGACCGAACTCTTGAGTTTCAGAGCATCAGACTTTGAGTCTTATATCCATTCTGACTACTTTGCATCCTGGGGCAAGTTTTGTCAGCCCTCTGAGTCTGTTTGCTCATTTAAAAAAATGAGGCTAATGGTCCTTTGGAGGGCTGTTTGTAAAGATAAAGTGAACTTTATTAAATGGAAGGGTTTTAGTAAATGGTAATGGGCTATAAGAGTTTTAAAAAATTAATTTTATTAAGAAGAAATTGGATCTTTGTTTTTACTATTCAAAAAAGGCAGAGAAAAGTAAAATGAAGTAAATAAGAACAGTGTTAACTTGGAGGCACCCTATTGTGCTCATCTAGAGTGAGGGGAAGAAAGACAAGTGAGACCGTTTGGGGGAAGGACACCTGCAGATCATAGCAAGTTTATGAGCCAAGTGCAGAGAAAGGTCCTAGTTAGGGGGAAAAAAAAAAAAGGCTTCCTTTCTCAGAGGCCTAGAACACTGAGGAAGCTAAGGTGGTTTTGGGGATGTGAGGCAGACGAGCAAGAAACAGGTATGACCTTGAGGGTCAGAGCTAGAGAAAGAGCCCAGGGAAGGAGCAGAGCCTGGGGTAACCCCAGGGGCCACATGCCAACGATGGGCTGATATTTACCATGCATATTATATACCAGGCCCTGTGGGAAGTACTTTACTGGCTATAGGTCACTTACTCTCCACAACAGCACCTGAGGCAGGTGATACTGCTGTCCCTGCTTTACTGGTGAAGAAACAGAAGCTTAGAGGAATTAAATCAGCACAAGGTCAGCTTCTGTTCTCCCTGACTGCACATCCTAACTCTTCAACCGTTACATCCTGCTCTCTTAAAACTTGTGAACTTCTGCCTCCACTTAGATAGTTCTTTTCCCTCCAAATATTTAACTTTGGAGAAAAACCTCCTTCCGTATGTGAGCACACCAGGGTATGCAGTATTGTGATCTGGGTAGAGAGGTTGTTGCCCCGGAGAATAGGAAGTGGGGATAGACCATGATCCCAGAGACATACACACCCCCCCCCCTCATTTTTGTTGATTTCCTGGTCATTGTGGCAGCAAAAATTTACCAAAGGCAGTGATGGAAACCCAGATTAGCAAGAGCAGGGAGTGGGGTGGTGAATTTTGGATTGAGGACTGCCCTGCAGGAGCCCCATTTCTTCTCAGCAGTGTGGGTCAAGATCACAAGCTGTTCCCTAAAGCACATTCACCTCTTCCTGGAACAATGATTATTTCCAGAGCTCTGCAGGGCTTCTTATACATCCTGACCATCTCCTGGGATGTGACCCTAATACTTCATTCTTCATACTGCTTGTTAACTGAACATGACAGCATAGTTGAATAGGATGGACCTGGGAGAAGAAAGATTTTTTTTAAATGGCTAACAGAATCATTTAGTCTCAATATGAAAAAGAAATTTCTCAATTTATGCCTCAGATCTGTTCTTGAGTCACCTCTTTATGGTCATCAACTTTACCAGGGACAGAGATGAGTAAGAAATGGCCCCTAAGTTTTAAGGAGTTAATATAAAAATGTAAATGTGATACATTGTGATTATTACTAGAATAGAAGTTCCAACAATTAAAGCCTCCTTCAGTTAGAATAGATTGCAAAGGAAAGTCAGGAGCTTTCCTGTCTCTGGAAGTTTTAAGCATATGCTGAATAATCACCTGGTATTGACTGGGTTCTTGTATCGGATAAGGACATGGACTGCAGGACCTGAAAATAGTCACTTCTTGGGATGCTAAGACTTTATTTTATGCAGAAGCTACAATGTTGTAGTTCTGGAGTTAAGACAGAAGCAATGTGGCAGATGTTCTTGGTTGCCTCCCGCAATTTTATATTCCTTCCTAACCAAGAGAAATCCAACTTTGTCCTAATTATGCCCAGCTTAAACTACTCAGCTTGCTTCTAGGGGTGGTCTTGTTACATACTTCTTGCCAGTGAGATGCAAGATGATGTCACCAAGTAGGGCTTCCGAGAAAGCTTGTCAAACAGGGCTGAGTCATCTGGTAAGTGCATTTTCAGCTTTGACCTCTTGCCTTTTGTCCTCGCTCCAATTTTTATTTACTACTAGGAACATGGCTATGATGCTTGGAGGTGGGATAGCCATTTTGTGACAAAAGCCACTTTGCTAAAGATAGTGGAACAGAAAAAAGAGGAGAAACCTGTGTCTCTGGTACCATTCTTGATCCTCTTTACCAGCTTTGATTCCACACATGGGAACTTTTTGTCACAGGAAAAAATTAACCACTGTTTAAATCACTGTAATTGAATTTCTGTTACCTGCAGCCAAATACACTCTTAACTGATAATACAGTGTAGTGAAAAACAATACTTGGATTCAAATTCCTTTTTCATCATTTATTCTCTGAGACATTAGGCAAGTGTCATGGGTCTCATGAAATAATCTCATCTGTAACTGAAATGAATAACACCTATTTTACAAGGCTTTTGGATAGATTAAATTAGATAATATGGATGAAGTGGTCCAGCACGTTGCCTGGTACACGGAAGGACCTCAATAGATGTTTCTTTGATTTTTGTAGTTGGAGATCTCCCTAAATGAGACCATTAAGACCATTAGAAAAGATGCCCATTCTATTGATGGGCAGATTCCTTCGTAGGGAGGCACAAGATAACCTACTGATGTATGGAAAGAAAATATTAGAAACTCTATTTAGATTTATTTTTATCTCATCCTTTTAACATTTCTCTTTGAGTACATTTTATCTGTAAGTACAGAAACACATGATATAATTTATAAATAAAAAATTAAATACTTGTGCATAATAAAAGGTTTTGAGACCACTGCAACCATTACTTGGGTTGCCTGTAAGAAAAGGAATTTTCCGGGCCCCCCTGAATCAGCATCTCCATGAAAATAGCAGTAAAAAACTGCCTAGGTGATTCTTATGTTAACCTAAGTTTCAGGACCATTAATAGAGGAATTTCTCTTTATATTCCCAAGACTTGCAGTGCCAATCTTTTCTAGAAGACAGGATCCTTAATATTTAGTTCCTTTCTTGGCTGTATGTAGTAGCATAAGGCTGATGAAGTCACGGTTGGTATTCACAATCACTGAACCTAAATTTCATCTATATCTGCCAGAGTCTGGACCTGCCAAACGCAAAATTAGGAAGTAGGTAAAATTTGCCTTTTTTGACCTTTGATCTTGGTCACGAGATTCCCCTCCACCTGTAGGCTGACTCTGCCCTCATAAATACCCCCGGATTTCACAGAACCCTCCTTCACTCCTACTACTGCTCTCTATTAAGACTGGGTTATGTTCCTGTAAGCCAATTAATTCCCTTCAAATCTGCGTGCAAACCCACCCCTGTGGTAGTGATGAGCTACTGAGGGAGGCAGCCTGGAATAATGAATGAAAAGAGCTTGGTTTTGGAATCATTCATATAATAGACACTTAAAACTACACGCTGAAGTTGTATCATATGATAGGCACCATGCTAGGCACTGGATCTAAAATTAGAAGGAAAGTCGTTCTTACTGTGAAAGAATGTGAAGATTAATGTGGAGAAACAGGTTATTCACTACTATGAGGTGACTGTTCATAGGGTATGAACAAAAAACTATGGGAGCACAGGGGAAAAGTATCTAGGTCTATTTGGGGAGGCAAGGACAGCTTCTAAAAAAGGCATCACATGAGCTGAAGGATGAGGAGTTTGCCAAGAAAGAGAAGAGTGTTCTAGGCAGAGGATTTGCCTGGGCAATGGCCCAGAGCAGGAGACAGTGGAGGGTTCTGGAAACTTGGAGTGGTTTGCTTCTTCTGTATCATAAGGTATGTGGTGGGACTGTCAAGAGATGTGGCTGGGGCCCAACCATGCACACGAGTGTTTAGGTTTCATACTGTTAGCAATTGGGAGCCATGGAAGGATTTAGAGGCAGAGGCACTATTAGATTTGCGTGTTAGAAAGATAACTTAGGAGCAGAATGGAGGATAGACAGGAGGGAACATCATCCTCGAGAGAAAAGACCAGCCAGAAAGCCAGTGTTATTGACCAGGTAAGAGATGATGAGGGCCAGAGAGGAAGCTGGTGGTGGGAGTGGAGAGGAAGGAATGGATTGGATAGATAAGAAGGGGTTCACATCGAGTCTTGATATGTCGTGGTGATTGACCGGATGTGAGCAGTGAGGGAGACAAATTTTTAACTCAAGTAGTTAGATGAATGGTGGGGCCATTTCTCCAAAATAGGATGCTGGAGGAGGGGACTTTCTCTTGCTTCTGCCACTCACTAGCTGTCTGAACTTGACAAATGACTTGACCTTTCCAAGTCTCATTTTCTCTTCATCTATAAAATGTAATTGTGACCATTAGATATAAAGGTATGTAGGAGGTACTCCATTTGTGAAGGCTAACAATAATAACAACCCAAGAAAATAATTCTTCCAGATGTCAAAATGCATAATATTTTATTTTTCCCAAGTAATACATATGCTTTAACATAGTGAAAAAAAATGCATACATCTTCAGAAAGTCTTGGATTATGTGTGTTTATATAGTTGTATTGGCTTATATTTACATAAAGAAACAGTGAAAGGATATACAACAGACATAAATAATTAAGGGATGGAGATGAGAGTTTGGGATGGGGGTAGGGAGGATGAGAAGATTGCCATTGACATGGGAACAAGATTTTGAAATGTACACCCTTTTTGTATTGTCTTAATTCTGAACCATGACTATATCACCTATTTAAACTGTTAAATTAAAAAAAAAAATCCGGGGGTGACTTGAATGGTATGAATTTCAGACATGTGTCCAGTGGTTTCCATCAGAAGTCCTGGGGCTCTTTTACCTCCCTGCTTTTGCAAAACCTACATCTTTTCTGAAATTTTCCTCCTAACCTCCCCTTCTCTAACCTTGGTTAACTTCTTTCATCCTTCCTTTCCTTTCTTCCTGTCCCTTCTTTCCTCTCTGCCTCTTTCCCTCTCTCCCTTCCTTCCTTTCTTTTTAGAATATACACTTAAGTGACCCCCTATTCTGGTCTCTCAGTCGCAATTATTGAGTAAGAAGCAGAAGTTCTTCGGCTATGAGGTTGACGTGAATAAAGGCAGAAATTCACTTTTACATTAAACCGGGGTCTAAGGGAAACCAGGAGCCTTAAAAGAAATGCAGAAGTTGTTCCTCTAATTAAATTGAGTTCTTGGACAGTAGAGACTGTCTTTTTCTACTTTTGTGCCCCCAGTAACTTGTACAGTGGCTGGTACACAGTAGGTGCTCAATAAATGAGTGCTAAACTTAATTGAAAAAATGTAACAGGGCATATCTTCTCTTGAGAAATTTTTCTGGAAGTGAAGAACTCTGAATTTTGAAAATTAAATGATTAATTATACATAGAAGTAGGAAAATGGTTAAGAGTATAGAATTGAGGACAGATAGACCTGAGCTCAAATTCTTTTTTTTTTAACCAGTGACTGTGACCTTGGTGAAATTACTTAACTCCTCTGAGCCTATTTTCATCTGTAAATGCACATACATGTACACACACACACACACAGTTTCAGATGGTTAGTAGACAACAGACTGGGATAACCAAAGTAAGAACCTTAGCACAAGCCCTGACACCTAGTAATAACTCAGTGTTGCTTCATTAAACATGTTATTGCTCAATATATCTAGTTGTTATAACAAAATTTCTGCAAGGTCAAGTCAATGGCACAGGTCTCAAACTTAGGAAACCTGAAGGAGCCTCAACTAAGAGAGGAATGAGGAAGAAAGACTGGATTAGAAGCCAGTCAGCTGAAGGTATTTGCCTCTCAAATTGAGTTCCTGGCTGAAGCTATAATTGGAAGACAAGAGAAACCGGGCTTTGGAGTCGTGGATTCTGTGCACCGCAAAGTGATCAGAGCAGAGTGCAGTGTTGGCTGGTAGCCGCGAGCTTGTTATCTCGGAGGTGCAGCCCTTGTGCACCTCTATCTGATTCATTTTCAGCAATATGGTGTTGTTTTTTTGTGTGTGTGTGTGAGTGGGGTGGAAAGAGGAAGGATGACAGAAGGACACTGGAGGACTGATGGGAGAGAATATTTGAGGATAAAACCAAATAGACTAAGATTCCTAGTGCTTTTTAACTCACTGATTGCCAGGAACCTGGGTGAGGTAGAGCATTGGTTTATTGAACTTTTATGCAGCCCAGCACCCTGTTGACAACAATGTGTCTGAGTCACAGGGGGTCAAGTGACTGCAGCTTCTCTGATGAGTCATTGTCTTGCTTCCACTAATGTCCTGGCGGCTGGGGCTGACTTGTTTACTGAGAGCAAGCTACAGCTGTCTGCAGGTACAGATTCTTGTGCTCCACGCCTCACTGGCAGAGCCAGCAGGTTTGATTCGGGAGCTTTTACACTCCTGGAAGGTCCTGATGTGGAACGGGCAGTAGAGGCGGCCCCGTGTGATGTGCTGATGCTCCTTCCTTCGATTTGGCATTGCAGTGAGCAAGTGTTTAGATTGGGAACCCAAAGGACTAAGCAAGAGATAGGTGTGAACAGCACTAATACACAATACTCAGGATCCTAGCAAGACACTGGGTAATTAAGGGGCACTTAATGGAAAGACTATTTACAGGTGTGGGCGGGGTTCATGGAAACAGCAAGGGGATGGTACAGGGTCCCTTGGGAAGCAAGAGGTGGGAGCCATTACTAGGCTGAAGAAGCAAAGGGAGGGAGGAAAAATATGGAGAGGGTCACCTGAGAGGAGCTGTGGCCTTGATGGTCACAGCCGACTTCTGGTCAACCAATAGGAAAGGAGCAAGAGGGATAAACACCCAACCTTACTCTCCTTTCACCCTCCCTCCTTGGGTCCTTCCACTGGCCAAATCTAACAGGAAGCCAGCGAGCAAGAGGGCTATTGATGAAGGCCACAGAGGTCAGCTTCCCCCTGGGGAAGGGGTGGAGAAGGGGGAGAGTGGATCTTGGGGGGGAGCAAACAGAAAATACTTAGTACAAGTTGTTAGCTAGGCATGCTAGTGTCCTCTCTGGTTTTGTTTTGTTCATTGGTGAACTGGGAAAATCACTACCTAATTTGTTGTGAGAACGGAATGAGATAAGGTAGATAAAAGGTTTTGAAGTGCCCTGAAGAGTTTTGTGAAGGTTGAGTATGAAGTTGTTAAACAGCTGCTACATTTCAAGGAAGAGGGAACCACAATGACACAGCGGCCAGAAGAAATTCCTTACTTCCGAGTTGGTTCACCAGCCTTTCTTGTGACCCTACCAAGTGTACAGGCCACACCTGAGGCTGAACATGGGCACAGATATGTGGGCTATGAAAAAAAAAAGTGATGCCCGATACAAGGCATAGCCATTATACCCTCAAAAGCCTGTACTATAGTTAGATATGAAAGGGTGTGTGCACACTTCTTTACCTATATATGAAATGTATAGAAAGATATGACAATATTTATCCATATCCATTTAGCATGTGAATACATGCACACAAAGTAATGCAGTCATGCATGCAAAATTAAGCAATACAGTTAGGAATGATTAGAGCTGGTTAGGGACAGTCAGCAAAGGTGTTCAGAAGAATGGAGTTTGAGTTCCAACTCAAGAACCAGATCTGGAGGTGCCAGTCTTTGACCTGTCCAGGTTATTGAGTTATTACTCCTTCCATGTTTCGAAATAGACCATTTCAAAAAGAGGGATGAAATATTTGACTTCTTTCAACTTACATCTGTTTCCTCATCTTTTCCTCTCCAATGCCGAGCATAGTATTCTGAAGGTCCTCAAGAAATGTTTTGTTAACTGAATCATTTAAAAAAAAATCTGGTATCTGTGCTGTCTTATTAAGTGAGAGAAGAGAATACATAGGGTAACAGTTCCTCCCTTCAGTGCTGATCTCTGAGAATTCTTCCATGGGTGTTTGAAAAAACACCACTTGCAAAAGAGAAGCCACTGTGAGTGAGCTTAGTGTATGCTTTTGATAAGTGATTTGCATAAGATGATTGTGTGCATAGACTGCAATCTTAGAAATTTCCAGACAGAAAATGACTGCTCTCTGGAAGATGTTTAGTTTATGATATGCCAGACATGTCTCTGTTATCCTTCACTCTGAGACTCCGTAGAAAGAGACGAGTAGGGAGGGTGACAGTCTCTCAAATAGTTGTCAGGTTATTGAAAAGCTTAAACAGTGTTTAGCGCTCAAACACTTGTCCCATAAATGTTAATAGTCAAGGACTCAGGATGTAGCAATGAAAGGGAGTGTTAAAGTAACGTTGTCTAAACTCCTTTGGGCAAATATCAGTGGAAATGATACTGGTGTGGGACTGCTCAGAAACACTGTTATGAATGCAGAAATCATTGGCTCTGAGCCCATGGGGCACAACCCACAGCACAGAGGCCTGGAGCAGTGCCAAGGCTTCTTGGGCTTTGAGATGTGTCTGTAGCTGGTAGGAGCTCTTGAAACAGGCTGAAGGTTGTGCAATGAAAGCACAGAGTGCACCTACTATCATCTCCCTAAGGAAGAAAGAGGAGAACATGGCCCACCCAGAAGCCCAAGGGCCACAGGGGATGTTTGTTTCAACCCCTGCTCTCCCCCAGGCTCAGGGCTGTGGGTGTGCAAGGCTGAAGTCAGGCTTCCGATGACCAAAGAACAGCTTGTGCCACACCTCAACCCAAAACACAGGACTGCCAGGCCCTGGTAAAGGACCACAAATGAGGGTGTGTATATGCCTAGGCCGGTCCTGCCTGTTGAGTTTTTTCCATTTATTTTTATTGAGGTAAAACCATTTTAAAGTGTGCAGTTCAGGCGTATAGTTCATTCACAATGTTTTATAACTGTCACCACAATCTAGCTCCAAGACATTTTCATCATCCTAAAAATAAACCCCATGTCCATTAAGCAGTCACTCCCCATTTCCCCCTTTGCCCAGGCCCTGGTAACTGCCCTTCTGGGTTTGGTCTCTAGGATTTATCTATTCTGGATATTTCATATAAATGGAGTCATACAATATGTGGCCTTTTATGTGTGGTTTTTGCCACTTAGCATAAAGTTTTCGAAGGTCATCCATGTTGTGGCATGGATCAGTACCTCATTCTTTTTATGGCTAAATAATATTCAGTTATATGGATATACCACATTTTGTTTATCCATTCATCAGTTGCTGGAAACTTGTGTTGTTTCCACCTTTTGGCTATTGTGAATAATGCTGCTCTGAAATTCATGTACCAGGCTTCTCTGAATACCTATTTTCGGTTTTGGGGGTGTACATACCTAGGAGTGGAATTGCTTGCTGAGTAATATAATTATGTATTTAGCTTACTGAGGAAACACCATACTGGTGTTTTATATTCCCATCAGCAATGTTGGAGGGTTCCAATTTCTCCACATTTTCTTCAACACTTATTTCCTATTAAAATTTTTTTAACCATCCTAGTATGTAGTTTTGATGTGCATTTCCCTAGTGACTAATAATACTGGGCATCTTTTTATCCCCTGGTTTGTTTTAACCCAGTGGAAATATTCTAAAGCTGTACCTTTCTGATCTTGAGTGGATCTGTAGTGTTATTTAGATGGTACCTTCTCATGTGTCGATTTATTTAGCTCTCTTTGAGTCCCATGGAATAGGCTGCTATTTGTGAATAGATCCTAATAAACACTCCTGGTTGATGGTGTGGATATAGAAGAGCTGAAGAACTTTTTTAGAAACAATTTTTATTAAAACTATCCTACTAATGTAATGTGACTTTTTTTTTTTTTTTTTGCTCTGAAGTTTTATTTTAAAACCTGTCTTAGGAAGATGAACAAGACAAATAGCAAATCTCCCATTTTGTGGGCTGGAGTCTCTGTTAAAAGGGGGCAACTAAAGCTTATGAGTTTCAATCCTGCCTTTGTTGCTGAGTGACCTCTGACCTTTGACAATACTTCTGAGCTGTATTCTATATTAAGACAACCCACTGTGTCTCATTTCCCATTGGCTCCACTGAGAATGATGATGATGAGCTCCTATAAAGGTTGGCAGGTCCTCTGGGAAATGCCAGGAAGAAACCCACACATGAACTCACTGTGAGTTGCGAGGCTCTCCCCATGTAAGCCACCCATTTCAGCACTCCGGGCGTGAACTGAATTTCTCTTTCATGAGAGCCGTTCCCACTTTTTATGCCAATTTCTTGAGGCAGATGGGCAGGGTGATATGTGTCCAATTAGAGACAGAGAAAATTGAGCCTCCCCAGAATAGTCTCATATCACAGCTAGGTTTGTTAGCTACAAAAATAGATCTACATTTAAACAGAGAAATGTGGAAAATGATATGAAAATAGAAACCATATTGTGTGCTACCCTTTTTGATAAGTAGGTTAACTCTTAAGAATTAAGTTTAGAAGAGATAAGAAACAAAATAATGTAGCTCCAGAGTCCTCCACTGACTCGGTATTGGCCCAGGTATTGGGGTCATGTCTGTGATCAGGCCCTGATTAGGTTTTTCTTGTAATTTTTTTCTTCTACAGCATAACTTCTCATCACTAATATTTAACTTTTCCTCCAAAAACTGAGAACATTCTGAAATGTTTTTAGTTGAGAGCTGAGACTAAATTTTTATACAAAGGAACTATTTCAGCCCCACTCTGAAGAATAATGCTACTCTTCTCATCCTGTCCACCATACTCCGCTTTCCCCGAGTTAATCACCTGTCAGTAGGGTCTTTAGCTGGGAGGCCCTGGTAGGCTGAATGAGCCTGCCTGAATGGCAATGGTCAGAATAATTGTTTTCCTAGAGGCACCAATAGGCCAAAATGATTATCTTAGAAGAGAAGACAGATAAGGAGAGCTGATGATGTCCAGGTCATGGGAAGTTTCCTAAAATCTGTTGTCTCTTCTCTGCCATCTTCTATCTCCTGTTAGCAACATGTAAGGTCATTTTGCCAGAGAAATAAATCTGGTCAATAAATAGTCATTGGATGAATCTGCTTTAGATGCTTTGATGGTATTTTTCTATGGATGAGTTACAAGGTCTTTCCAGATATGACCATTATCTTCAGCAGAACTAGAGATTTCTTCATTTCCCTTTCCTTGTAATTTGCTGCCTCCTTTTCATAAGTGGACCTTACCACTCCTCCTAGCATGTGGAGTGGTACAGGTACAATCCTCAGGTACAATGTGCAATTGCACTGATTTTGAGTTGTTGGAACTGGTCTTGAGTATTCTGAGACTGGGACATATTGGGTGAGATTGCCTTCCTCTTTCTTATTTGGATATTATTCATTCAGTGGAAATGTTCTTTTCTTCCTAGTAGAATTGCAGGCAAATACAGGATACTGTATTTTGTTTTATATTTTACCTAAATCTGGCAACTCTACTTACTGGACGCTTAGCTAGACTGTATTTCCCAGTGTTCCTTGCAGGTGGGGGTGGCCATGTGACTGAGTTCTACCGGTGGAATGTTTGCAGGAGTGATGTACCACTTCTAGTCCCAGCCCATTAAAACCTCCCATGCGTGCTCTGCAGGATTTTTCCTTTTTGTAGTTGGCTAGAATGGAAAAAAGCTTCTAGGATGACTTTGGAAACCACATGTTGAAGTTATCAGAGCTATTATTAGACTGCCTAGAGGAAGACCACCCCATACCTTGTTGACTTCTCTGTACTATGTGACCGAAAAATAAATATTTACTGTATTTGAACTATTATGCATTTTGGGATCTATTATATTTATGACATAGTTTACTTAACCAATAAATATATGCAGTGGATTAAGTAATTTTATTGGTAACTAGATTGCTAGATAGGCAACTCAGTATGGAACAGCTAACTTAATAAGAATTATTTGTAACTTTCAAAAGCAATACTGTAAAAGTGTCACAGTAGGCTTTTGCTATGTAATCACTGACTCTAAAACAACAATCATTTTGCTATCTCTCTCAGGTTCTGTAGGTCAGGAATTTGGGAAGGGCTTGGCTGATCAATATGTTATTTATACTGAAGTTCAATTCAGTTGAACGTATTGAATGTGGAAGCTGTGGTTTGTGCTGTGGAGGGAAGCTGGAAAAGAAGATGGCATGAATCTGACCATGAAGAGGCTTATAATACTCCTAGACTTGCACACATGGGTAGGTACAAGATAATATAGCACAACATAGAAAGGTGTTAAAATCATTCATTCAACAAACATTTAAGCATCTACTGTGCACCAGACACTCTACTGGGCACTGGGTATATAGCTCTGATCAAAACAGACAAAGCCTTTTCTTTGTAGAGCTTACTTTCAGGTGTGTGTGTCTGTGGAACAGATAACAAACAACTTAAAATTTAATTATATACGATAGTAGAAGATACGTGCTACGGAGAAAAATCAGAGGGAAGGAGAATAGAAATTGTGTGTGAGGGAGTACAATTCTAAGTGGAATGGGCAGGTAAAGTGTTCCTGAGGAAGTAACTTTTGAGGCTAGATTCAAAAAGAAGTGAGAGGATGAGCCTCGTGACCACTTGAATTGAGTCCTTCAAGAAGAGGGACGAGCAAGTGAAAACAAACCTCATGAAGCAATGTGTTGGTTATTTTCAAGGAACAACAAGGAAGTCTGTGTCTGTAGCAAAGTGAGTCAAGGGGAAAGTTGTAGATAAAGGCAGAGGAGATGCAGGATGGGGCTGGGAAGAGAGCTTTTTGAGTCAAAAGGTGACTCGATGGGACCTATGTTGAAAAGGATCACTTTGGCTGCTGCATTGGGAATAGTTAGTAGGAGGGTCAGGATAGAAGTAGGGAGGCCAGATGGGAAGCTGTTATAATGATCTAGGTACTAGATGGTGGTGGCTTAGACCAGGATGTAACAGCAAAGGTGGTGAGAAACAGTCAGATTCTAGATCTCTTTTGAAGGTAGAGCCAGTAGGATTTCTTGAGGGACTGAATACACAGTGTGAGATAAAGACAGAAGTCAAGAAGGACCATGAGTTCCTCCTGCACTGGGAACTATATTCAATACCTTGTAATAGCCTATAATGAAAAAGAATATGAAAAGGAATATATATATGTTATATATATGTATAACTGAATCACTATGCTGGACACCAGAAATTAACACAAAATTGTAAACTGACTATACTTCAATTAAAAAAAAAAAGAATGACCATGTTTTTTGGTTTAAGCAATTGGAAGAAAGGAGTTTACACTACCTGAAATAGGTAAGAAAAAAATGATAGATCAAGTGCTGAGAGTGAGAGAGCATGTTTATATGCTGAGGGAATGATCTAGTAGAGAGACAAATTAATGATGCAGTAAAGGAGAATTGTAATTGAATAGAGAAGAGAGTAGAATCTAGTGCATATGTGGAGATCCTGTCTTAGATAGGAGTTGGGGTGGTCCATGTATAGAAAAACAAGGGAAAGCAGATATATGGCTTAGAAGTTGGTAGTTTGTACTTGAGATGATGGAAGCTAACAGAATTTCTCTTCTGATTGTTTCCTTTTTCTTTGTGAAATAGGATACAATTCCTCATTTGAGAATGAGGATGGGGAAGAGACATGGAAGTCTGAGGAAACAGGAGAAAATGTGAAATTGTCATCTGGGGAGTGAGAAAGTGAATGGTCTATAGTATTTTCCAGGTCCATTTGTGGTTCAGTGATATTAACTTAAAGTGATTCCTTATAAGCATGACAGTGTGTGTGTTTATTTGTTTTCTAGCTATGTTCAGCTTCTTGAGTGCAGGCACAGAATAGGAGGAGAGTTGGATTTTCCCAGGGCTGGGTTTTGCTAAGTAAGTGCGATACATTGAGAGAGAAGCAAGAGGGTGGAGGGTGTAAGCAAGAGAGTGTTTAAAATGACAAGCCATGGCATTTAAACAGGATGAGGGAAGTGAGGACATGAAGGGGGTGAGGAACAGCAAACTGACGGCAGAATTAATTGATGATAGGTCCTAGTGGGGCTGATGGATTGTTGCAGGTGGGCACTATAAAGCATGACCTGGAAATAGAATTCAAGGGAGGTCTGAGTGCTGGAATGCTTGAACCTGAGATTATGGGTGGTTGTAAATTTTGGAAATGACAAGGATTAGGGATTGGCCCAGGGGAGATGGACTGAGATAGGGTAGAGGACAAAATCGTTGGAGGAGAGAGGATGGAAGAACAAAGTGGACAGTGTTGAAGGTATCAATGTGAAATTGAAATCACTAAGAATTAAGATAAGCATGTTATTAGAGAGGCAGTGCGTCATGAACTAAAATCTTTGAAAAATTAGGGAGAATGACCAAAAAGTTGGTAGATGTCTACAACAAGGAGAGGTGGGGTGATAACAGACTGATGTAGGTTCAAAATGATGCAGAGGCTTTGTGTGTCCTAGTTCCCTCCTGTCTAAAAGGATCTAGCTCTTGGAACATACAGGAAAAGCAGATAATAAGAGCCCTCAGCCAACAAGGCAAGATTAGACCTAACTGTCCATCAACTCTCTGACCAATTGCCCTAAAATTCTGATTTTTTCTTCTGTTTGGATCAAGACATGTGGGTAGGACAGAAAAATATTTGAGGAGCCCATCTCAATTGCATGAAAGACTTGGCAATGGGAATCTTGGCCATCCCACTGCCGTGCCTAGCCCCTTGGGATTGTAAGGGAAATTGTGTCTGTGGATGGAGAGCCAACAACACTGCCGCCAGATCCTTCTCTAATTCACCACTGCTGAAAATTGGTTTTAAAAAGAAGGGAAAACATTTTTTATTAGGGTAGATGATAAATAGCTCATTTGAAACATGTACACACTCATTCACAGAAAACGTAATTGTTTTCTTGCTGCTGTCATGGCCTCCTTGGTGGAGCTGTCATTTTGCAGATGCCAATGGCCTGAAGGAGACTCTCTCAGTGTGAGTGTGTGTTATGTGTGACAAATTCCTGTTCTGCAGCAGGATATAAGTAGAACATGCCCCAATGAAATCAGAGGCATTGGACACAGGTTGAACTGCAATCTTCCTAGTTGAATTTATTTTTCAGAACATGTTTCTTCAGCAATAAATTGTTTTCTGGCAATTTTTACCAATAAAAATACATACATAAATACATAAATAGCATAAGAAGGAGATGGGGTTGAAGCTGCCTGTTTCCTTTCATGTGATTTTTTTTTCTATTTTCTCAGTTCATATCAGCTAGCATTTATACAGCTAAAATAATTTATGTGAGAATGGAAGAAAAACAGAAAAGAAATTGCCTCCAGCTACTCTAAAAGTAGAAGATTTTGAAGGTCATATAGGGAAGCACAGAGAAGATTTTATCAGAGTGACTGGTGCATGGAATAGATGTGAGGGTAAAATCAAGGGTCTACAGTTTTGATCTTTTTCCAGGTTTAGCTATGAGAGCTCAGGGTATTGACTTCTCACAGTGAGTTGCTCTTTGGCAGACTTGATGAAGGACTAATTCTTAGATCAGCAAATAGTTTTCAAAGACAGATGAGGATGCTAGCTGGAGAGGGTCAGCAGGCTGAGGGAAACAGGGTAGAGTGGGAGTCCTGCTCGAATAGTCACCAAGGAAAGTGAAGAGGCCTCCACTGGAAGTGGGAATTTTTGGAGATCCTTGGTTACAGAGATACTGGGTTCCTTTGCATAATTTTGACTGAGAATTTAAAGATTATACTTGTGTGATTGGCTACCTTGATTCTCCTTTAAGCCCTTTTCATCTATACAGAAGAGAACAATAGAAGTCGTAAAGGAATTAAGCTAAATTGTAATTTTCTCATCAAAGTTAACCTTGCCCCCCCCCTTTTTTTTGGCCTCCTCTTAACTTGCTGCTTCCTGAATGTTCTTCCCTATTTGTGAAAACTCATCTTGCTTTGTCATGCTTGATTCCTTGTTACTTTCACCTATACTCTGTTGGGTTACTTCTGGGTTCTTCCTAGGAGTGAACTCCCACGATTCTAACTTACCGGATGAAGGAATCCTAAGATTGAGATCCATGAATGGTAAGATTCTTGAAGATATTTCATCATATAGATCATTTAAAAATTGCAGTTAATCAAGAAGAAAAAACCTTTTGGTGAATTAATAAAACATCTCTACAATTGCTGTGTAGGTTTGAATAATTATAAATAAAACATCTAATAGTCATTTGGTACTGTGCAGTTCACAGAATATTTTAGTATTCATTATTTATTTGATTTTACAATAGTTCTTTGAATTAAAAATGAACCTTAATTTCATCTGTAAAATGGATATATTAAGGGCTGGGAGGGTGAATCACAGAACCAGTGGGGACTTGAATTTCAATCTGCTGACTTAAAGTCATGGCAATTGAAGTAATTTATGTAAAGATAAAACCTGCTCTTGTTTACAAATAGTGTGCATTTAAAAAATCAATTAAAAAATTTTTAATACAATTTTTAAAGGTTACATTCCATTTACAGTTATTACAAAGAACTGGCTGCATTTCCCGTGTTGTACAGTATATCCCTGTAGCGTATCTTGCACCCAGTAATCTATACCTCCCACTCTCCCACCCCTATATTGTCCCCCCACCCCTACACTGGTAAGGACTAGTTTGTTTTCTATATCTGTGAGTCTGCTTCTTTGTTATATTCACTAGTTTGTTGTTTTTTAGATTCCACATACAAGTTTACCACACATTTGCCAATCTAGGTTGGCAAATGTAGGTACTATATTTTACCAGGTTCAAGGTTTTCACATGGGGATCCAAGTATGGGCCCCTGAAATACATCAGGGAGTATCTCTGGTAGTTCTTAGCTGTGTGGCCTGGGCCAGGCCACCTAATCTCTCTGATTTCTCTCTTTCCTTAACGGAAA
Source organism: Camelus dromedarius (assembly GCF_036321535.1). Lineage (NCBI taxonomy): Eukaryota > Metazoa > Chordata > Mammalia > Artiodactyla > Camelidae > Camelus > Camelus dromedarius. The sequence continues at coordinate 18,592,303 of NC_087458.1, forward strand.
AGGGAACGATGTTGCTGTCTTAGTGTTAGTTATAACCTCAAAGATAACTCTGCTGATCTAATGAAATGACTGACCTGAAAATGGTGGCTGTAAAGCAGTATACAAAAGCTGTCACTGTGCATCACAACCGCCTTTGGCAAAAGGGCCAGGGTAGAGGGGACTGGGCTTCAACTGGGCCTTAATGTCTATGATCAGGGGTGAACTTTTCTGAGGTTTACACTTCTCTTGGGAAATGAAAGAGAGGAGCCCAAGTGAAATAGGCAAAGCTGTCCTAGAACGCTCTTCAGTCTGGCATGTCTGTGAGGCCCTCTCCACTCCCAGGCCACCCCTTCCTGAGCTGGCACTGCTGGAATGTGACTTTTTCTAAGAGATAGTAGATAATGGCTTATGGTATTTCTTTCTCTTCTCTTTAAGTGAATGTTTTCCCATTAACATAATACCCAGAGATCCCGTAAGAATGATTCTACATTGGCAGAATTTTGCAGTCATTGCAAGCTCCTTGGAGGGTGGGTGGGTATATTTTATTTTGGATTATGGCTGCCTACTACTGAGGTTGTCCCCAGACTGAGACTACTTTGTATCACACTTTGTGTCACCATTTCATGTAGCACCATGACATAAATGCCAGAGATCACTTGTTTTTATTGCAGTATAATTTGCATAGAACCCAAAGCACCATTTTAAGAGTACAGTTCAATGCATTTTGACAAACATATACAACCATGTAACCACCGCCAGAGTCAAGACGTAGTTTTCATGTGCTCCCTTGCAGCCAATCCATTGTCCCCACCCTTGCTCTGGACTTTCTGTCAACATAGCTTAGTTCTGCTTTGTCTAGAATGTCATATAAATATATTCGTATCAGATGTCATGTTTTATGTCTGGCTTGTTGGTGCAGTAGAATTATGGCCTCTGCTTTAGGCAAACAAAATTCAGTGCATATAACTACTTTCCTACAATATTGAATAGCCTGCAGTTTTGTGTCCTGAATGAACTTGTAGCTAATGATAGTCCATGTGACCATGGTGACCAGGGCTTGTGACATTTTTGCTCTTTGAATCAGAAAGAAATGTTTCCCATTTAAAAATCTTAGTTATCGTTAGCCAGTTATCGGCTGCCAGTGAGTGCCAAAGGTTTGGGGACAGGGAAGCTTGTGGAAGCTCCTGTTTGCACAGGACTATTTGCAAAGGTCTTTTAACCTTACAGTATGCAACATTCTTGTTGATAGGCTGGAGTGTATGTAAACCAATTGTGGTTGAATCAAATGGCATTTATTCAACTTTTTAAATTGTAAGAGTGATACACGATCACTGTAGAAATTTTGTGAAATAAAAGGAAAAGGATAGTAATTTTTTCCCCATATTGTCTCACAGAGAATAACATTAAATTTCTGGACATATTTATTTCCAGTCTTTTCCTAGACATGGTCTTTTATGTAGGTATGATAATACTTAATATTAAATTTTGTAATATTAAATTTAATATTTCATTCATAACATTTCTCTGTGTCATAGAAAAATCTTTGTAAACAATTTTAAATGGCCATTAATAGCTTACCAAATACATATAATTATATATATTCATAATTCAATAAATGAGAATTAAAAAGTACTAGAGAATCTTCCCCTTTAAAAGGAATCCCATGTGATTCCTGTTCTACTTTAGTGGATATGGACTATATTCACAGCAGAACACATTTATACCGTCTTGATGGAAGGAAACACACAATGGCTGCTAAATCAGACTTAAGTGATAGAGTTCTTCCTACCTGTCTCTTAATATTTTAAGCTTGCCCATTGGTATGTCTGCCCTGCATGTGTGTAGATGTAGCCATGCTTCCGTGAGACTACTGGTGAGTTTCCATCTGTCCAATCTCAAATTGTCAGAAGTGATAGGGGTAGGAGACTGGAGTGGTGCTTCCAGAGTTATTTTGCTTCTTGATTACAGCTGATGAAAAATATAGACAATAAACTGGGAGTCTTGACGCTCTCACCACCCCTCTAGGCTAAAGGAGAAAAGCCTTGAGAGGCAATAAGTGTCACCTACAGTGGCTACAGTATTGAAAGTCTGTCTGTTTATATTGGATGTTCGTTGGGTTTAACAGAACCCAAAAGATGCCTGCAGACAAGCTGTTTGCAGTAAAATCTAAAATCTGTCCATGAAACAACCTTTGGAGAAAGAGCTGAAGGACTTGAATACATCCTAAAGAACATAGAGGAATAATATTATTTACCCTGTGATACTCACAATGGACAACATGACAGATGCGTAAGTTTTGGTTCAGTTCTGCTTCATAAATATTTATTGACCACCGAGCTAGGCACTGTGAGAAACATATGGAATGTGACCCTGCAGTGATGAGACTGATAAAAAAAAAAAAATGAATTCCTGACTTCATACATTCAGGTATGTGCTGTTCTTTGAGAGGTTAAATATTTTTCTAGGGATTCTTTTTACCACTCCCAAATTTTCTAGCTGCTCTCTTAGAACTTGCCTCAAGCCTGCAGCATATTTAAAAAAATGTGTGTGTATAATATGCATATACATGTATTTAATATAGATTTAATTTTTAAAGTTAGCCAAAAGTTACCTAGTGCTAAGTCCTATGAATGAGGTAGAAGATCAACGTGGATAATATTCTGCTCATCTAAAAAGATGTGGGACTGTGGAAAACTGAGTTTGATTTTGGGGGTAAAGTTCATCAATTTTGAAGGAGGAGTTCCACTGATATTGTGCAGAATGCGGTATTACTGCCGTAAGTTTGTTGATTCTCAAAAGGACCCTCAAGGGAAATACTCATTTAAATACAAGAAGTGTTTATAAAAAGTTCTAATTTCTTAGCTAGAAAGCCACACCTATAAAATGCTGTTAATCTTTAGAAATCTTCTGCCTTGCTAGGAAAACAATGTGATAGTTAGAGAGCAGGAGTTGGCATTAATTACTTGGTGCTGAAACAGGGCTGAGGTGGTCATGTGATACAGTCAGGAGGTTGGTGTGCCTGACCTGGCTCCCCTTTTCAGCTTTGCACCCACCCTCAAAGGTGTAGGTTGTCTTCTTGTTGGAATCTCCCCTCTCCTTTTCCCTTTCAAGTTTTCCCTTGCTAGTTGTTTTGTCCAGATTAATTTAGGAGAAAAGGGTATTGAGTGTGTCTGTGTGTGTTTAACTCCGCGGTTCCATGTTACTGCAAGAATGATTCTGGAAATGGGAAGTAAAGAAGGCAAACAATTAGCAAGAGTAGTTCAGGATGGTTTCTTGAAGTAGGTGAGTGAGACTAATTTGAACTAAGTTCTGGAGAACAGAGATGACATGCATTGCTTCAATGCACATGAAATTCAAATTTGTATAATGATGATACATTCTCTGTTTAATGCGTGGTAGCACTGTCTCCTACAATTGATTGCAAGACACTTGGGAAAAGGATGAGTGCTTCTGAATCTTTTGCATTCCTCACAGCACATAGCAGAGTGCAGGACAGACTCAACCAGGCTCACCTCAACAGTCACCTCTTCTCTGAAATTTCCATGACCCTCCCCAGACAGAATTGTTACTCCCGTATTTCCATCTCATGTTCCTTTAAACAAACCCTGTGTCTTAGTCAGCTTGGGCTGCTAGTAACAAAATGCCATAGACAGGATGGCTTAAAGAACAGAAATTTATTTTCTCAAAATTCTGGAGTTTCGGAAGTCCAAGATCAAGGTGCCAGCTGATTCAGGTCCTGGTGAGGACTCTCTTCCTGGCTTGCAGATGACTGTCTTCTCACTGTGTCCTCACATGACACAGAAAGAGAGCAAGATCCCTAACGTCTCCTCTTATAAGGATACTCATCCTATTGGATCAAGGCTCCATCCTTATGACCTCATTTAACCGTCATTACTTCCTTTCTCCAAATACAGCCACACTGGGGTTAGGGCTTCAACATACAGATTTTGAGGAGACACAATTCAGTCCGTAGCACCCTTGGAACACTTATTATATTGTATTATAATAATTTATGTCTGTCCCCAGTAGACTATGGTCTCCTTAGGTGCCAAGCACTGTGCTAGGCACCAAGAATCACAAAGATGGATCTTGCCCTCAAAGAGCTCTCACTGATGCAGCTTAGGTCACTGTTCCCCTGGTGCATGAGGCTGTTGCCATAGCACAGTTAGTTCATGCCTTTGTATCATTATGACCACTCTGGCTTCATCCATGTGGTAGATGGAGGAGTGATTCTTAGAAAAGGCATGCTGGGCAGACATTCTAATAGGGATCTACTTACCTTGGAGAAGATGATGCATTCAGGTTTGTTCTTCTTTTCTACTTTTTTTTTTAAGTTTAGGTATAACTTATAATGAAATGAACAGATCTTAAGTGTTCAGTTCAATGAGTTTTGGTAAATGTACACTCAAGATATGGAACACTTCCATTACCTCCACAAAGATCTCTCATGTGTCTTACAGTCAATCTTTATTCCTCAAAGGCAACCACTGCTCTGACTTCTATTAAAATAGAGCACTTTTGCTTGTTCTAGAACTTCGTATAAATGGAATCATACAATATGTACTTCGTCTGGCTTCTCTCATACAGCATATGCATCTGAGATTCCACTAAGCTGTTGCTGTATCAGAAGTCCACTCCTCTTTGTTGCTGAGAATCTTATTGTATGCACATATCATATGTGTTTCTTCATTGACCTTTTGGTGGACATTTGGGTTGTCCTTAGTTTTTTGGTTATTATGGACATTTTTATACAAGTCTTTCTATGGTTAGAAATTTATAGCATGAAATGTTGAGACTAGAAAAGATGAGATCGGTTTTGAATAAATTAAGTGAGAAGCGCTTGTGGGTCATTCAGGCAGCGAGATCTAGGGCCAACTGGAATACACTCTAAGGCACAGAGGAGGGAGGTGGGCTAGTAACTTAGATTATGTAGTCCCTAGCCATTATGAATAGTTTAAAGCTGTGAGGAAGCCTTTAGGTAGACTAAAAGGCCCATGAGTTAAATCCTGAGGGATATCCGTATTTGAAAAGAGGACCCTCTAAGGAGGCTAAGAGAAACGTGACCGTTTATCTTTGTGTCACCAGGCAAAGGACCCGACAGACAGTCACTTCTCAATTTGCTAAATTTAACAGAATGGGTGCAGAGGGCACGTTTATTGATGGAGCCTATAGGAGATAGATCAGGAAAAGAAATGGCATGTGGAGTCGCAAAGGACAGAATGAACTTGGTAGGTTGAAGAGGGGGAATGTTAAGGGCTAAACGCGGACTCTACCTTTGCTTAGACCGGGCTGGGAGGACCGAGCTATTAAAGATGATTAGGAAGGGTCAACCTACGCAGGGCCTGAAATGGGATGTCAGATGGAAGTATTTAGACCCGAAAAGGCCGGCTACCCTGAGAAGAGCCAGGCTTCTGGAGTGGGATGTGAGAACATGAGACTTCCTTTTGGGAGGGGCACTCTTAGGGGCGGTGCACTGGTGGCGACGCTGGCGACAGTGCTGAGTTGTTACTAGTGGTAGTGCTTTCCATTGGACTTGGCTTTGTAGCTGCTGCAGGGGAATAGTGCCTCCGACTGCTGTTGATTTCATGTCATTTCCTGACTCTGCCTCTGAGCCTTGGTAGCACAAGACAGAGGCGGTGGCATCTGTCTGCAGCTGGGAGGCAGTGCTTACGCGCCGGGCGGGGGATGTTTGGCTGGGAAGCCTAGGGCCGAGCAGCTGCCCAGCGCGGTGCGGGCGGGGTGGTCTTGGAGCCAGGCCACGCCCCCGCTCGCCTGCGCAGGCGCGCTTCGGGGCCGTTGCTGTCAGGAGCGCACTCGAGGCCGGTCGGCGGCGGGATCCGACGTCTGAGCTGGACCCTGCTGACTGAACCGAGCGCAGCAGCCGCGGGGAGGGCTGCGCGGCCCCGGCTCCCCGCCAGGTCGCGGAGACCAGTAGGGATTAGCGTGCAGCTGGTGGCGCAGGCACAATGGGGAACCGGGAGATGGAGGAGCTGATCCCTCTGGTGAACCGTCTGCAGGACGCCTTCTCCGCGCTGGGACAGACCTGCCTGCTGGAGCTGCCGCAGATCGCCGTGGTGGGCGGCCAGAGCGCCGGCAAGAGCTCGGTGCTTGAGAACTTCGTGGGCAGGTGAGCGCGCGGGGCGACCCGCTCCGGGCCGTTGGAGCGTGGACCCCGAGGCTGGACCAGGGGCTGCGGCGGAGCCGAGGGCAGAGCAGCGGTGTCCGTGAGGCGGGCGGGGTCGTCCCGGCTCCAAGCATCCTCCGTCCCTCCCCGCCTGGTGGCCCTCCAGTCTGCCTTTCATCCTGTGATACAAAGCCATTTCCTCCCTGTCCTCGGGTTGAGGAGTCGGGGGAGGGGGGCCGCCCCAGCATCGACTTCCCCCCGCCCAGTACGCACCAGCCCCAGCCCTGGGCAGCCTAGATGCGTAGCGAGTCCGGGCGCTTCCCGGTCCCGCTCTCCGTTTTCCCGGCTCAACATCCTCCTCCTTTTCCTGTCAGCCTCCCCGAGGCTCTCCGCGAGGCTGTGAGGTTTATTTCCCCGCCTCCCTCCCCCACTGGAGACGCTTTCCTTCTCTCCCTGGTTCTCGGCTCCTCTCAGCTGTCTACTGTTCGAGACAGTCGTCGCCTGCCCCTAGCAGGGGAGGCGGGATGCGAGGAGAAAGAAATCATTTGTTGTGGTGAAGCTTTAACGGGCGACGCTTCCCCACCATTCTCCTCTCTAGGAGTCTAAGAATAAAAGGTGGTGTGTTCGCGTGTGCACCGAGTCACAGCTCCAGGCATCTGTCAGAGAAACCGAGGCACAGACTCTGGAGTGGGGGTGAACGTAGACTTGTGTTGTCCAGGTGCCATGTCATTCCTGCATCATCTCGGAATGGACCAGCGTCTTTCTCGCACTCTCTCCGCCCCCCCTCCCCCAGCAGCGTCTTCCGTTTCCTAAGCTTTTATTTGTCCTGCGAGTCTTCAGGATAACGTGCTGAATCTAAATTGTAGTTACGGGTTTCGTCGTTACTCTTAATTCAGAAAAAAAAAAAACCCTAAAGAATTCATTTTAAAATTGGAAATCAGCATTTTTTTTTCCACTGAGCAATTCCTGAGGGATTAAGTTACCTTAACGGCCTTGCCTGAGGAGTGCAGACATTAGCTAAGAAAAGCCCATTTGAAAGCATTATGAAAGCTGAAATCTGTTTCCCAGTAGTAAACCAGGTAGAAATGTAGAGCAGCCGAGAGAGTGGGCTGGAGGGGGTACAATCCAGAGATTGTACCTTACTCTCCTTATTTAGCTGGTTAGTGATTCGGGATTCAGAAGGTTCTTGTTTTTTTTTTTTTTTTCTTTTTCTTTTTTTGTTAGTGTTTGTGTAAAATTTAGGTATTCCTGCATCTCCTTTGGAAATGCTAATACCCGTAAAGTGAATATTCTCTTCTCTCAGATAGTGCTCTATCTCTCAGATGATACTTAGGTATTTTTTTTCCTCCCTGTTTGAACTAGAAAGCTAAGAAACCTAATAAAAAGTAAAATTGCTGACAGTTGGCTGGTATCTTTGAGTAAGTCACTTAATCACTTTGCCTTGGTTTTATCATTAATTTGAGTGATGAGAAAAGTGATGGTAAAGCATTTTGCCTACGTCATCATAGACTTATGGTGAAACGATGGATGAATATGTGATTTCAAGCATGTACACACAACAGTTACATACTTAAGGGTTTTACTTTCTTTGATTTATTGCCAGTGAAATTTGCTAAATTTAAAGTGGTATCCATAGGGAAGATGAGGCTTGATGACAATGTATTTTTGGGTTTTCAAACTCCAGAACATTTAATGTGATGTCATAATGTTCATTTAACTGCTTTGGTTTTTTAAACAAATGCTTAAGGGTTAAAATTGTGATTCAAGTGCAATAAGCATGTTTATACATCTTTCATAAATTTAGTTGGATGAGTCTGTATTATCAGTATTAAAAATGAACTGTTTGTGCCAGGAGCTTTTGAACCTAATGCCAGTTTTATGCATGTATCTCAATTCTATTCTCCAGGTTTTCAAGCCTAACGCGTTCCTTAATGCTGCAATGAAAGTGTATACATTTTTCCTCACTAGCTATATTCTTTTAAAATGCAGATCTAAAGAAAATCTGAAAGAGTAAAATATTTTAGCCTGAACACTTTTTTAATGACAGAGTGAAAAATAGGGACATCATAAATATTATACAAATCACAGCATTTAGCAGAATACATTAGAAATTTACTATACTTCTAAAAGTTTTACTGATAATGACCATTAGAGTGTCAAATCAAAGAAAAGGTTAACAAAAAGGGAAAAACTCAATACATATAGAAAGGCTTTATTATCTGTAGAGATGACACTTGTCTAGCAAGCTTATGTATTAGGAGAAATTTAATTAAAAAGGTCATTTGACTTAATAAAGCTTTCAGACATTGAATTACTGCAGAATCCAATTGCTAATTGTAAACCAACCTTAGGGAAAAAGGAGTTTCTCTATTTTGTTAGGAGATTCATCCTAGGCAAAAAAAAAGCATACTCACATTCCACTATAACCTTTTGTCTTCTTATTATCCAGAATTTTTTCAGTAAAGATAAGGTCCTTTAAGAATGAAACTTGCTTCTTTTACATGTAGCTCTGTTCATTTTAAAACTCTGACCTCTGTGCAGTTACTGAATGCGGTCATAAAACAAGAGGTCTTTACTTGTGTAAATTAATAGCATTTGCTTGTCATTTAAGCTTGTTGTCTTAAAATAATGATGCATTTTCTCCTCAACATTTAACAATCTATGATTAGTGGACTAGCCATCTCTTCTCCTTTCAGTTTGTTCATATTGATATTTTTGACGTTACTGAATGAATTTGGTTGTGAATGTGTTTATTTCATTTAACTGTAGCTCTAAAATTCAGTTTTGGGGTGACAAGTTTGAGATTGTTATGAATAAGATGAGTCATGAATGAGCTACTTGTTTGTGATTTTTCTTGCTGAAGTGATGAATTTACATATTAATGTGATATAATGTGAGTAACCAGATTGTTCTTTTGGATATACAGATGAGATATATACTGGCAGTGAGAGGCAGCTTTAGAGGTCTAATGAATACAGCTGGGACTCATGGTCTGAATATAGGGGTTCACTAACTGGCTTGTGGTCTGCCCATTGGTCTGGTTTGTGTACAGAAGAGTCAAATTTATTCAGCTACTTTTACATCCAGTTTTTTTTAACAGTGCAGTGAGGATGATGATGATGATCATAATGATGGTTAACATTTATTGAGAGCTTACTATGCATCAGGTGCTATTTTAGGTGCTTTTACATGGATAAGTTCATTGAATCCTCATAAAACCCCAAAGAGGAAGATACTTTTGAGTTCCATTTTATAGAGGAGGAAACTGAGATTTAGAGAGTTTGAGTAACTTGCTAAAGGCAGATTTAATATAAAAACAGTAGAGTCAGGATTCACCCTGAGCTGTTTGGACTCGATACCTATGCTGTAAAATCTCTGTGCCATATTGAACCCTCTCTGTATTAAGATTGACCAATTCCTCTGATAAGTACTTTTAATTTATTTCTTTGACACTTAAAAGCACCACCTAAATAAATAAAAAGCTGCTATATTAATAATTTTAAATTTTTATGTGTATCTATCTTGCCTCATTTCACAGAGGATTTGAGACAACCCCTTAGGCAGAAGCAACATTAGAAAGATAAGAATTTTTCTTTACTGTATTAGACATTCTTGAAGGGAGGTCTAAGCATATAATTGGGTTGTTTATTTAAGTATGTGTTTAGAGTGAATATAACTTGTTTACAGAGGTGTTAAGTAAAAACTGTACTAGTTGCTAATGTGCAAATGTTTTTTAATGATATACTTGTTAGAAACGTTAGTTCTTCACTACTAATTATATAGGCAGAAGATTCCACATTATTTTTTATTCTAGCCCGAGTGGTAAACAGACTTTTTTAATTTTGCACAAATAGAATAGGTTTTTTGATTTATTTGAAAATATAAAAGATTTAAAAAAAGTGATTTTGTTGAAAGGATTTAATTTCAATGTGGAAATATCAAATAATGTATACTTATTTAGCTGTTAGTTTTCTAAAGATGAATATGTTGATTATCAGCGTTGTTTGGTGGGAGAACCTTAAAAGTGAGCCATTTGATGCTGTTGTTGAATGAACATAACCAGATAATTAAAAAATCTGAAAGTCATTTTTATGACTTAGACACTAATTTACTCTTAAATCCTTTGAATAATTTCATGAGTATTTAAAAATTGAGGAGGTAAGCGTTCTCTAACTGCAAATGAGATGGGGCACAGAAGCATTCATATTAGTAAAATTCTTAATTCAGAAATGGATTTGTATTGAGGAAGAGATTTTTAAAAACATCAGAGCATCTGAATTACTGAGTATTTTTCAACAAATGGCTTCCAAGTATTAAAGTTATTAGATAAATGGGTGCTAACAGTTAAAATGTGATAATTGTTGAAAATCATGCTTCATGGTTCTCAAGGGTCTATTTAAATAAAGTATCAGGAACATGAACTTTTTCTCATTCAACAATGAATTGCTAAAACCTGAAATTACAAAGCTATTTTTGCTGAATTAAAATTACATACTGTACTTTTAGGTTATCACAAATTCACTGTTGGTAGCATTTAGTTATAACAATCAGCTTAATTCTTTTTTATTACTAACACCTGAGAAGCAATACAACTATGTGAACTGGACTGGATAGGATATCTCTGTTTTGAAATTTACTTATGATTAACAGATATTAAAAAAAATGGCCTTGATTAACTTCTTTAGGAATGAAGTTGGGCAGGCATCGCCCAGAAGAATGGAAACTTAGTAGATACCTATGCTAGAGGGTAGGCTACTGGGTTCTCTACCAACAGTACATACATTTAGTATATTAGGTGTTTATCTCAAGTAGTAAGTACCTTTTGCTAGGGCTAATAAGTAGAGTTAAATTGTGATGTTTTACTTACTATGATTTATTTAATTTTAAGGGAGGACTGGAAGCAGCTAAAAAAAATAGATAATTTTTGTCCTCTTCAACCAGGGGCAAGTCAAAGGAACTCTGAACTACTGTGTTGTGTAGAATAACCAATTTATTTTTCTGTATGGCCAGCATTAATTTAAAAATTCTAATGAATTATAGTAAACAGATTTTTATAAAGCAGAAGGAAGAAGGGAGCCAATATTTGTTTAGCCTTACTTGGTGACAGGCATGGATGCTGTGATATACTTTCCATGCCTCCTGTACCTTACTTGTTTTCACATCCCCATGTCAATAGGGCAGGAAACTCAGGGTTAGAGAGAGAAGCAATTTGCGCAGAGTCACATGGCTAGTGAGTGGGATTTAGCTCTGAGTATGACTCCTATTGATATTCTTGACAAATATGGGCAAGTAAAGTCAATGAGCATGTATTACTGAGTTTTAAGTGTACTGGCTAAGAATGTAGAAGGAAGTGTGAGTGTGTAGGAGCTGATGTGCATATAAAAAGAGAACTGACCGCATAAGGTATGAAACTATAACTTTAAAAGACTGTAAAATGAATTCAGTCGGGATAATGCAACAATAAATGGGACAAAATAATTTATACTATGTCAATTTATTTTTACACAAAAGAAAACGGCTCTGAAAAATTAGTTATGAAATTGAATTGTGATATAGTGGAAAGTAGACAATATTTGAGTTTATAGTGTCAGTTGGCAGCCCGTATCATTTTAGCTCAAGGCTGCATGTGTTGAAGTATCAATGTCAAAGTAGGGAGGTGGTGATCTGGGTCTCAGTGTCTGACTTGACAACAAGGCATTGAATTTAGACTGTCACTTTATCACAGAGAGATACTGTATATTGGAGAGGGCCTGCGAGAAGAGCAGCAGGAAAGAAAAGAGGTTGGAGAGATTAAAAATATAACTGGGTGCACTGAGGGTGGGATAGGTTGGACCAGCTGCTTTATAGGGATATGTAAGGCACTAATACTTAAGGGAGGTGGAATACTATTTTCTTTTTAAAGAATAAGACAGTTTAGTTAAAGTAGTGAAGTAAATGGAAGACAAAATGTCAGGGAAAATGTTCTGAAGGCAAACTTGAGAATAGAATGTGTTTAGAAAGAGGAGGGTAAAAGCAGAGGGTTGACACGAAATGATTTGTGTTCTTGAGTAAAACACTGTTCCAGAAAATTAGGTTTATTAATACCAGAATGGTTTTTTTTTTTTTTTTCCTGCATTACAGAGAAACGAGATTTGCCCAAGGTCAGACAGAGAATCAGAGTTGAGTTTGAAACTTGGTGTTCTGAACTGGGAGCCCGTTGGCAGTTAATCATCTTCTCTTCCTCCTCTTACTATTTGAAAGTGCCTCCCTCTCACCCTTACCACCTCCTTTTCCCATTCCCTTCCATTGGACCAATCTTTCCTTCTCCTTCATACTTGCCTCCATTACTTTCTGTGATGATAGACCAGCAGTGATGTTTTTTCCCCCCATACACAATAGGGTAAGGAGACAGGGAGCAGAATTTCTCTCAGACTTAGATCAGGTAATTTGGCTGAGATAATAGACTCTCAAGTAAATTGTGACTTTTAGGAAACAGATGGGCCCAGCAAAAAACTACATGAAATAGTGAATGTTTTTACACATTAGTATTTTCCCACCAGGTGGGCATATCTAGAAAGTTGTGCCTGGGATGGTCACTGATTGGCCTTACTTTAACCAAGGAGAGTTTCTGAAAAGTTGTATATAAATAAATAATGTAAATGGAAAGATTAGAATTTAAAGAAATGCGTGAGGTTTTTGGTAAACTAGGAGATATATTTGGGTAGCAAATCATCATCCTTCAGTTTGTCTATTTCATATTCTTACTTTTTTTGTTTGTAGTCTTTGAGACCCATTGTCATGGAAAATTTAACAATTTCAACAAGCATTAATGTTATTAAATTCTCAATATTAATAAGAAAGACAAGCTAATTGTTGAGGAAAGTATGATTTATTTAACCCATGAATTATATGAATGATACAGGATTGCTTTAGGTCTTATTTTTCCTCTAACATCCTGCTGAAAATTCTTTATTCCCAGGAGGTAAAGTGTATATCTCAGTGCTTCTTTGTGACACTGTGTCATTTTCATTTCCCATGGCTTCCAGGTCATGATATAGCCGGGAATAACACATACATACCTATAAGAAATGGATAGGGCTTCCAAAGGACCTCATTGTTTCATTGGCTTGAAACTGAAAAGATGAATCCATTTAAATCAAGTAATTTGATGGGTGCCTAATCTTATTTATGATGTTTGTTTCCTAGATCCTGAAAAAGCCAATTTTGAAAGGAGTCATCGTATTCTGTGATAGAGTGTAGGCTTTGCTGACTGATGTTTCAATCCCACCTCTAACTCCATACTAGCTTGGCTCCTCAGCCAGGCATTGAACTTGGAAACTGGGACTTAATTTCCTCGTTTGCAATATAGGGACAATAATATAGACTTTGTGCATGTGAGTTCCAAGTAAGATGATGTAAAGTATATGGCCCGTAAGCATTCAATAAATGATTGCTGTGAGATTGTGATTTATCAGAAAAACATGACCAAAATAATTCTCAAATATATTTGGTCTTCAATCACAGTTTCTGGTTCACAGCTCCCTAAACCTTTGGAATTTCCTAAGTGTTGAGAGTGATAAAGTTGTCCTTTGTTAGGTTAATGAGGTGACTTTTGGAAAGCACTCAAGGATGGGGGCTGGTTGCTAGTGGAATCAGCCATGGGTTTAGAGGGTTGGAACTTTCAGTCCCATCCCCCAGCCTCCAGGAAGGGGAGAGGAGATCAAAGTTGAATCAATCTCCAGTGACCAGTGATTTAATGGATCATGACTGTGATGAAGCTTCCATAAAAAACCCAAAAGGACAGAGTTCAGAGAGCTTCCAGGTTGGCGAACACGTGGAGATTTGGGGAGAGTGGCGTACCTGGAGAGGGCATGGAAGCTCCTTGCCCTTTCCCTGTATCTTGTCCTTTGCATCTCTTCCGTCTGGCTGTTCCTGAGTTACATCTTTTTATAATAAACCAGTATGATGTACTTAGTGAAATGTTTCTTTAAGTTCTCTGAGTTGCTCTAGCAAATTAAAAAAAATTTTTTATTGAAGTGTAATTGATTCACAGTGCTAGTTTCAGGTGTACAGCAAAGTGGTTCAGTTATACATATATACATACATATATATTTTCAGATTCTTTTCCATTATAAGTTATTACAAGAAATTGAATATAGTTTCCTGTGCTACTAAGTAGGTCCTTGTTTATTTTATATATAGTAATGTGTGTCTGTTAATCCCCAATCCCTAGTTTACCTCTCTCTGCCCTTTCTTCTTTGGTAACCATAGTTTGTTTTCTATGTTTGTGAGTCTGTTTTTGGTTTGTAAATAGAATTTGTATTTTTTTAGATTTCACATGTAAGTGATTTAATATGTTTGTCTTTCCCTGTCTGACGTCACTCAATATGATAATCTTTAGGTCCATCCATGAAGCTGCAAACGGCATTATTTTATTCTTTTCATGGCAGAGTAATGTTCCATTCCACATCTTCTTTATCCAGGTATCTGTTGATGGACATTTATGTTGTTTCCATGTCTTGGCTATTGTAAATAGTGCTGCTATGAACATTGGGGTGCAAGTGTCTTTTTGAATTATAGTTTTCTCTGGTTACATGCCCAGGAGTCAGATTGCTGGATCATATGGTGAATCTATTTTTAGTTTTTTAAGGAACCACCATATTGTCCTCCATTGAGGCTGTGCCAAATTTACATTCCCACCAACAGTGTAGGAGGGTTCCTTTTTCTTCACACTCTCTTTAGCATTTGTTTGTAGACTTTTTAATGATGGCCGTTCTGACTGGTGTGAGGTGATACCTCATTGTAGTTTTGATTTTCTACCAAATTAATTGAACCAAGGAGGAGGTTGTGGGGACCTCTGATTTATAGCCAGAAATGTGGGTAACAATCTGGACTTACGACTGGAGTCTGAAGTCTAAGGATGGAACCTCCAATCTGTAGCCAGTTGGTTAGAAGTGCACATAACAACCTCAGCTTGTGATTGGTGCCTGATGTTGGGGCGGAGGGGAGTTTTGTGGGATGAGCCCTTGACCTGTAGAATCTGATGCTTTCTCTAAGTAGGTAGTCAGAATTGACTTGAATTGTAGGACAGCCGGGTAGTGTCCAGAGGACTGCTTGTTGTTGGTATGGGAAACCCCCTCCCCATGTTAGAATTGTATCAGAACCCATTTAATGGTTATTAGTTTTAGTCTTTAATCTAGAATGGACCTTTTCTAACTATTTTAACAAACAAAAGTAAATTTAGGAAAGACAATAGATAGTAATGTGTATTTGCAAATTCTTTTTTTTTGCATCTTAGAAAATTATAGCCACATCAAAATAGTTTTAGGTCATGCAGTAATGTGTATTTGCAAATTCTTTTTTTTTTGCATGTTAGAAAATTATAGCCACATCAAAATAGTTTTAGGTCATACTAACCTAAAGTATACTAGAAAAAGAATGCATTGCCCGCATTTAGCACTACCACGGTAAATTTTTTTCTTTAAACAGGTACATACAATGTAAATCCAGTTTGTATACTCTTCCCTCCCAAGAGTTCCAAAGAACTTTTTCATTTATTCTGTTATTAATCCTTACAATATCCCTGAGAGTAGAGTAAAGGCATGTTTTATTAACCTCAATTTAGAAATGTGGAAGATTGAGCTGAAAAAGAGGTTAAGTGACATGCTAGGGTTTAAGTGGTGAATACTAGAGATAATGAACATAGTAGAATTAATAACACAGAGATAATAGAATGAAAATGAATTTTGCTGAAATTATTTTCAGACATTCTCTTAGAAAATGAATTTTAAGCATGGTATTTGATTCTGTGATATGGAGTAAACCATTCTTAGCATATCTTTATCTTTTGGAAATGTTAGATGAAATTGTAGACAAAGATCGGGGTAGAAGTAAGTAAAACAGCTGAGAGAGTCCGACTGGAGAAGCAGGACTACTTATTAGCACGCATATGCGCGAAGGCCAAGGAACAGAAGTGATCTACAGCCAAGAGGTCAAGAGGCAAGACAGAAAAATAGTGGTGTTTAGTGTTGTTAGACCTTAGAGAAGTGCCAGAATTCTTATGGTAGGTGTTGAAGTAATACCCAATGACTCTAATCTTCAGTGGGAAGAGTCATATTCTGACATGACTGATATCTCTACAACTTGTTAACCTTCAGTTTTAGCTCTGAGCTAGTTAACTGGTTCCATTTGGAATTATATTATCATTGTATCACTAGGTATGTCTCAGAAGCTTTGTGTAAGAATAGCTTTAGGTTATCCAGAGGAGGCTGAGTGTATGTGTCTCTGTTTCTGTTTTCTGATTAATAAAACTGAGGTCCAGACTTTTCATACATTTAAAGGAAGAGAAAAGGCCCACAGTTTATTTTCATGGATCCTAGTATTCATGATCCTGAGTCCTACTTCCTGGACAACAACAATTGTGTGGTGAGATTTTTACATTCTCATCTAGAAATACCTTTATAGCTAACTGAGTACTGACGTTAGTCTTTGTAGATTCAATTTAAGAAACTTTAATCTGTTTACTTAATCCAAAAAAAAAATCATGTGAAATTGTGGAGGGATACTGATTTTATTGGCCTACTTTGAGTATTATATACCCAGGAATTTTTTTTTTTTTAAGTCAGTGAAGAAAGGAAATGGTGGAAGTATCATGAGTCTCTTGCTTCAAGAGCAAGAGGAAGAATGGGAAGAAAGAAGCTTTGCTGAGTTGATTGTCTGCTATATTGAGGGGAGATTTGAAGAAAAAACATAATTTTACTGCTGAGGGAGTTAGGAGTATCTGTGAGTTACATAGTTTGAGGTAGATTTGATTTACACCCATAGTAGGTGTTCCCTGGAAGTTAAAGAAATGCCTCATATAAGCCGAGGCAACATGGCAGACAGCAAGGAGAACTGGGGTTAGTTTGGTCTTTACTGTCACTCCAGTGGTCTTCCTCAGCTCTCCCCGTGTGATTTAGAGGCCCTCCTCGGTGATCTTTGTTCATACTTCACTGCTTGCGGGTCTTACCTGTGCAGCTGGTTGCCTTGTCTGTCTACCCAACTGTTTGCGGCTTCCATGAAGTCAGGAGCTGTGTTTCATTTGTTATTTTCCATAACACCGTGCCAGCATACCGCGGGAGCTAAAGTGAATGAATTAATTATGTGATTCTATGCAAGACATTTATACAAGCTGAAACATACCTTCTTCATCAGTAAATTGGTTGAGGATAGGGGTGGATGTTGGCCTAGATCTGTGTTTTTCAAGTTGTGGGTGTGACCTATTAGTGGGATATGATATCAATTTAATGGGCTGCAGCAATCTTAAAAAAGTGTCAGAGTATGTTCTAGGTAGTAATGATAAGCACTGTATTGTAAAACTTTTGTATTAATTGTGTATTTGTATATGTGTACCATGCTGCACTATAAAATATTTTTTACTATGATTGTCCTCAGAATTGTTGAATATCTCTGAACTAGATTAAATGTAATGTTACTTCTAGTCATTTTTTGAATTCTATATTTCAGTGGTAGAATATATCTTTATATTATAGAAGCCAAAATTCAAGCTGTACTATTTCACTAGGTGAGTTAAAATGAAGATAATTATTTTTATTTTGTTAAATTAACTCTTTTTTTTTTTTTGTCAGGGGGAGGTAATTTGGTTATTTATTTATTTTTTTGTATGTGATCATTTACTTTGTGATTACAATACCTTTTACTTTTTATCGATAGCAGTATTTTAGTTAACTCATTTTATTTTATTATTTTATTAATTAATTAATTTTAAACATTTTTAAATTGAGTTATAGTCATTTTACAATGTTGTGTCAAATTCCAGTGTAGAGCACAGTTTTTCAGTTATACATGAATATATACACATTCATTGTCACATTCTCTTTCTCTGTGAGCCAGTTATTTATTTTTTTAATGGAGATACTGGGGATTGAACCTAGGACCTTGTGTATGCTAAGCATGCACTCTACCACTGAGCTGTACCTTCCCCCTAACTATCTTTTAATTGAAAAAGGAATATGTGTATATGAAACTCAGACTTTCCAATAGTGCACACAGTAAAAATTGTGTTTCACTAAAGTTTCTTATTAAGATGCTCATTTAACATGCATACCTGACAAATTATTTCTGGGTTTATATTTTCTTTATATGACATTGATTTTGAGGACAGAGCGTTTAATAAACTTGTTTGGTTGTAGGTAGAAGATTCAACCAGTTGAGAAAGAATATATTTGAAAATTCTACTAGCAGATGGATTTATTCACTCACTGAGTCATTTACAGTCGTATTTTGAGAGTCCACTACATGCCAGAAACTGTGTGAGGTTCTATGTGTATAGCAGCCCCTTCAAAGGACTTGGTGACCTAGAAGAGTACAATGCTTGATACGCATTGTGTTGTTGTTATCAGGGAAAACAGGCTAACAATTCTTATGCAAGGCATTTGTTAGAAAGTAGTTGTCCAGGTCATGATGATGTCTACAAATATTTGAGGAGCTGTTAATTGGAGAGCGATTAGATTGACTCTGTATGTCCTCAGAAGACAGAACAAATGGATGAAAGTTAGAGGCAGACAGATTTGAGCAGTCTCCCTTACATTAAGCTCAACAGAACAGTTAAAAAATAGAATGAGTTGCCTGTGAAGCGTAAAGTATTCCATCACCAGAAGGATAAAAGCTGGGGATTAAAGACTGACTGGCTCCTTGGCGTGGTGTAGATGGGCGGCAGGTTGAGCCTATTTGATGGTTCTTGACTTTGAAGGTTCTTTTTAACTTAGCCTGTGATTAGGATTGCTGGATGTCACAGAGAAACCTGGCTTAAAAAAAAAGCTTTTCTATAGACTATCTCTAGGTCAATAAAAAATGCCAGACATATAAAAGGGTTAAGACCTCCCTGGGTCTAGACCTTCCAGGCCTTCAAAGAATAGTTGCGGATGTAAAGAAACTGGAATCTCTCACTAAGTGACTAATTCCATGAAGCAGTGGATAAGGATGTTTTAGTGGTAAATTGTGTTTATTCTTTGAAAAAAATAGAATGGAATAAAAGCTTGATTTTAAAATCTGCTTTTCCTAAAAATCTCACTTCTTTCAGTGGTATACTATTTTAGAGACATGAAAAAATAAAACCCCATCACTTACTCTTCTTTTTTAATTTGTAAAATCTTCCTGCATCTAATACATATTGTAATTTCCTTATTTGGAACACCTTTTAGGTCTACCCTTTCCTCTGTATTCTCACTGAGACCATTCTGGTCTAGGTCCTTCCCTCACATGTGGATAACTTTGATAGCACCTACTCTTTCCCTTCCTTCATTTCTCATCCATTCATCCCACGTTAATATTGCTACTCTCAGATTACTCCTCCAACACACAGCTTTAATGCTGCTGTCCTCAAGAACCTTCAGTTGCCACCTACTTTTTAAAATCTCTATATGGTTTCCAAAATCTTCTACCTGTTTAGCTTTTGTTTCCCACTCCTCCTGAATGTGTTTTCCTGTCTCTTTTTATCATCTTTTCTGTGTATACTGTGGTCATTTCTGATTACAAGCTGGGAAGAGCATGATATTTTGTGACCAAAAAGATTTCACAGTCCACATGTATTTGAGTGCCTACTTGTGGGATGAAAAGGTAATTAGAAAATACTTGCTTTGAACAGAACCTAATGTAGACTAGCATAGAGTGACTCCAGATCTTGTAGAATGTTGAGGTAAAGAACATGTAGTCTCTGAAACCAGACTGCCTGAGTTCACTTCCTAGCTTTGCTGAACCGCTCGGTCCCTCAGCTTTCTCATCTATACAATGGGGTGATAGTCAGACCCACCATTCACAAAGTAGTTGTGAAGATTAAATTAGTTGATATAGGTAAAGCACTTAGGGCAGTGTCTATTGCATACCAATAGTTATGTGTTTGTTTATTATTGGGGATGGAAGTTTGGAGAGAATTTGGGTGTCTTTAGAGGTACAGAGTGGTCTGGATGGTTAAAGGAAAATATATCTCTTCGAGAGTCGAGGAAAGATTTCATGACATAAATAGGGTTTGAAATGAGTGTGAGAGAATAAGAATTTGGTAAGTTGAGATGGGACCAGAAGCAGAGGCCACAGATTGCAGCATTCTCTGACCCCTTGATGACTTAGGGTTGATTCCCTAAGTTTAGTTCCATACTATTTAGCACTTCAAGGTTTCTGACTGATTTATATTAGTTTTTGGTCCCTGAGGCAGACTGCAAACTCCTTATTGGTATTTCCCATAGTATATTTTCCAATTCTGTTTCAGTACTTAATTTTTATTGAGTTTTCACTAGTTAAATTGTTGGCCCAATTTCAGATGGGTTGGTATTGGGAGTAAAGATCATGGATCATGTAGAAAGATATTACTATTGGACCTTTAAGAGATAGCATTGACTGTGTTTAATGAATGAATGCTCTTAGCTTGATAAGCTAATGTTTGGAGCCTACCTTCCTTAGTTTTTGAGTTATCTTTTTTCTTACCTGTGCTTTTTTATCTACTTTTTTATTAAAAACTTTAAAAAATTGAAGTATAGTTGATTTACAATATTGCATTAGTTTCAGGTGTACAGCATAGTGATTCAATTTTTTCAGATTATATTCCATTATAGGCCATTATAAGATATCAGATGTAATTACGTTCCATTTTCTTAATGATATAAATCTCCTTATGATTCTCCCATTTTAACCTCTGCCTCTTCAGCTGTTGGCTTAGCTCTTTCCTTCCCTCACTATCTTTCCAACCCTCATTATCTGAACTCTTGCTGTCTGAACCCAGGAACCAAATAGGTTTGAATTACATGGGATAATTATGCTTGACAGACTAGTCGACCCCAGTGTTTCCCAAAAGAAATATATGTATATATGTGTAAGATTTATCTTAGGAACTTGTCAAAATAAGGGTTCCTGAGCTCCACTCATGGAGACTGACTCAGTGGGTCTGGTAGTTAAGCCAGAGTAATCTGCATTTGTCAAAAGCTCTTCTGGTGCCCCTGATACGGAGCCAGATTTGGGAGCTACTAATCACCACTTTCATAATTCCTATTATTTCTGCAGCTGTGGATAAGGAATGAAATGTGTCTTCATTTCCCATCAGGACACTGAAACTGCTTTTGCCAAGGTCACTGATCCAGACTGCTTAATTTACTGTCTGAGTTTCTGAAATTGATCACCTATGCTTAATTCCTACTACCACTGATGCTGAATTCCTACAACCACTGACTGAGTTCAGGTAGTCATCGTCCATCTTCTGGACTATAGCAATAGATGTAATGCTTTTCCCATCTGTAACCCTCCAGTGTAACATCCACACAGCCGTCGTGTAATTGATATGGAATTAAAACTAAATGGTGTCACTATCTTGGTGAAAACTTTTCAGCTTTTAATGCTAACAGCATAAAAACCTAAGCTTCTTGGCATGGCATAAAAGGCCCTGTATGGCCCACCCTTTCCAGGTTATCTGTTATGCTTCGATCAAACTGTGATTCCTGCCCTGTACACATTCACCATGCTGTTTCACATTTCTTTGCCTTTTTCATTTGGATCCCTTTATAGGAATGGTATTATAATCCTGGAAAAACAGAAACAACAAAGTTGGATGACCCATACTTCCCAATTCTAAAACTTACTACAAAACTGCAGTAATCAAAAGAGCATGGTACTGGCATAAGGATAGACATATACATCAATGGAATAGAATTGAGAATCCAGGAATAAACTATTGTATTTATGATAAGTTAATTTCTGACAAGAGTACCAAGACAATTTAGTAGGGGAAAGAGTAGCCTTTTCAACAAATGGTGCTGAGACAACAGGATATTCACATGCAAAACAGAGTTTGGATCCATATCTCAAAACATAAGGACAAACTCAGAGTGGGTCAAAGACCTAAATGTAAAAGCTAACACTATAAAACTCTTAGATGAAAACACAACTGTAAATCTGGATGACTTCAGATGTGGCAGTGGTTTCTTAACTACGACACCAAAAGTACAAGTGACTAAAAAAAAGATAAATTGGACTTCATCAAAATTAAAATCTTTTGTGCTTCAAAGGACACTTTTAAGAACATGAAAAGATAACCCAGAAAATGGGACTTTCTTTTTTTTGCAAAGCACATATCTGACAAAGGGCTAGTATCCAGAATATATAAGGAACTCTTGAAACTCAACAATAAAAAGACAACTCAATTTAAAAATGGGCAAAGGATTTGAATAGACATTTCTCCAAAGAATATTACAAATGGCCAATAAGCACATGAAAAGATGCTCAATATCATTAAATATTAAGGAAATACAAATCAAATCCACGATGAGATAACATTTCACATGCACTAGGATGGCTGTGACAAAAGATGAACAATAAATTTTGGTGAGGATGTGGGTAAATTGGAATCCTTATACATTGCTAGTGGGCATGTAAAATAATTGTGTAGCCATTTTGGAGAACAATTTGGCAGTTTCTTAAAAAGTTAAACATAGTTATAATATCCAGAAATTCCACTCCTATGCATATACTCACAAGAATGTAAACCTAAGTCTACACAAAAACCTGTACATGAGTGTTTATAGCAGCATTATTCATAATAGCCAAAAGGTGGAAATAACCCAAATACTCATCAGCTGATGAATGGATAAACAAAATGTGGTATGTCTATAAATGGAACTTCATTCAGCCATAAAAGGGGATAGAGTATTAACACATGCTACAGTGTGGATGAACCTTGAAAACATTATGCTAAGTGAAAGAAGCCAGGCACAAAAGATCATATCATATGGTTCCATTTATATGAAATGTATGGAATAGGCAAATCCATATGAGACAGAAGGCAGATTAGTGGTTGCTGGAGGCGAAGGCAGGGAATAGAACAGAGAATGACTGATGGGTATGGGTTTTCTCTTTGGGGTGATGAGAGCTTTTGAGAATTAGATAGTGTTGATTAGTTGCACAATACTGTGAATATATTAAAGACAACAGAATTGTACACTTCCAAGGGGTAAATTTTATGATGTGTGAATTATATCTCAATTAAAAGAAAATTTTAAGGACTAGATTAAATCACTCCAGGGAATATGTGAAAAAGGACACCCTGCAAAGGGAGGCAACAAAGGGAGACCAGAGAGGTGGGAGGTAGAGAAAGAGGCTATTTAGAACTGAGAGGAAAGAGCAATTTTGTTGGAGTGGTAGGAATCTCAACTTGGAGCCCACCTCGGGTGAGTTGAGAAGGAAATGGGAAGTGAAGAAATGGGGACAGTGTGTAGAAAAAGTTGGAAGAGGGTCTGGGGCTTAGGAAGGTGCATTTTTTTCTTTTGATGGGAGATATTAGCATTTTTGTTTGCTAGTGGGAATGATCCAGGAGAAGACACAGAGGATACAGGGAAGATAGACAGGAAAGACTGGAGAAACCGCAGTGGGATGGAATGCAGAGGTTCTGTGGTGGGAGGCCTCTTACGTGAGGAGGAGGGGCGCCTCATGCACCGGAACCAAAGGATAAAGAAACTGATGCAGGCATGAGAGGTGCGTAGAGCTGATGGGAGGACAGGGAGGTTCTGATTTGGTAAGATGACAGCATTAGCTGATGGTAGAGTGGGAAGGAGAGGTAGGAATAGAAAGAAGAGGAAAATGTAGACAAAGAATATCTGAGGAAATGGGAGCGTGAGTTCAGTAGAGGAATATAGTCAAAATGTATATGCAGTTGCCCTTTTCATAAATCAACAATGGTTAAGTGGATTTTCTAAAATGCAAGTTTTATCAGGTTACTTTACTGTTAAAATCCCCATTACCTGGCTTTTTAGCATAACTGTTCCTGTCATGATTTGCCCTCTGCCTCTGTCCATTCTCCTCTCCTGCTGCTCCTCCCACTCACCGTGGTGTTTAGTCCTGCTGAACTACTTAGAGTTCCTAGGATGCATCAAGCCCTTTCATGTCTCCATGGCTTAACACATGCTCCTGTCTATCTGGAAAGCTCTTTGGGTTCCCCTTTGCCTGTCTAACTCTACTTACCTTTCAAGATCATAGCTTTCATCTCTTCTTGGAAGCCTCCACTAAGCTCACAGTTAGAAGCTATTCACTAAATGTATGTTGAAAGACTGGAGATGCTTAGAGCTCTGTTAAGCTAATGATGAGCTCTTTGAACACAGAAGAATTATCCAGAAAGGAAGTGTTGTGTGCACAAAAAAGCCAAGAGCTTTTGAACATATGTGGATTTCTGAGTTTGTTTCCTCACTTGCAGAATGGAAATAATTATATTATCTCAATTCCTTTTACAAAGTCTAAAAAGTGAGTTCTAAATGTCTAGAATATAGACTCCTCAATACATGGTAGTTTAAAAAATCGTGCTTAAGCAAAGATTTACGTGTAGCAAAACATACCTAAGAGATCGTCTCCATTGCAAGGATCATAAGGACACCTGCGTTATTTAAAAAGCTGCGCTTTCTTGGCACAGCGTTTAAGACAGATTATGAAGACCAGTAACTGAAGACTGTTTTTCCGAAAGGTAATATGTCTTCAGAGTGGCTCATGGGTCTCCTGGTTTGGACCTGTGGGTGGGTGAAAGGAGGAATACATCTGATGTAGAAGGAAAATATGTATATTCTGCCCCACTCACCATACTTTCCATTTAAGTCTCCAGCTGCCTGAGCAGCTCCTTAAGGAGTTGTGCCAGTGAGGAGGGCAGAACCCGGTAACTCATTAAAGGAGCTAACGGAGATTGTGATAAGGCTTGCCAGGGTAGAGGACAAACTCCCAGCTGTCTATAGAACAGACAGGACTTGTGGAAGCGCAGTGTGTTAAGTGGAGGCCCCTGAGCTTGGAAAAGGGGCTTTCCTATTAGGCTGGAACCAAGAAGAGTACAAAGAGATCATAGTTTATATACATAATGTATATATACAAACACCTCTGTTTGGAATGGGGTACACATTTATTGTTGAATTATCATTGTGTGGCTTGTTTATTCAGTAGCTTTTCTCTTTAAAAATCGTATCTAAATTGAGTATTTGTAAACAGTGTTTTCTTAATACTTTGTGTTACTGTGTTAGAGATGCTTTAATTTTCAGATTCTGCTAGCCAAAAGTTTCTAATTCTTGCTTGAAAAAATTTCTCAACAAGTAGCTTGGAGTTTTAATTTGAGTGAAAATCTTTGTGATGCTAAATTGTTTTATAATGAAATTAATCATTCCTTAATTTGCCTTTTAAAATACAGACGTTTAAAACTTAGCAGATTTTCTTAATTGGAGAGAAATATTCCTGTAATTCATAAGAAGTTAACTATCTTCCCTGCAAATAAAACCATTTGAGATTTATTTATGTCTTACTTTCTACAGAGGACTTGAGGTGGCTTCCTTGCTTTCTACAAATCCTATTCATTCATTTATTCATGCATTTTTTTCTAACAAATATTTATAGAAGTATTAGGCACAAAAATGAAATAATGAAGTATAGAAGTGAAGAGACAGGGCCAAAAAAAAAAAAAAAAAGAAGAGTAACTAATGTAAGACAAAGAAATGGAAAGTGGGGAACAGAAAATTCCCACACAGGTTATTTTAATAGTGGAATTGAACAGAACACATATAAACAGCCTGGTGGTCAGGGGGAAAAGTGAAATATGATCACTTAGTTTTGTTATCAGAAAGGAGGAAGAAACGTTCATATTCATGCTGTTTCCTCTAAAGCTGAATCAAGAGCAACTTCTAATATTTTATAATAACTGGTAGTAGTTTCCTTCCTCTGTGACCTCACCCCTTATCAGGGTTCAGCTCAGCAGTGACTTCGGGATCTTGAGCCTGGATCTCATTCCTGCATTGCGGATGCATGCTGAAATTTCAGGTTGAGTGCTCATACTTTTACTGATTAATCATCTTCCCCAGACAGCTCATTTCCTTTGTGTATTGATGGATTTCTGTTCTCTTAATCAACAAACCTTAAACCTTTCCTATTAACGCTCCTCCCTCTCTACCTACTGAATGTGGGCGTTCTACTTCAGCGGGGTCTTTGCACGCTGTTGGTGCTTTTCCATTTCACTTGCTATTGTCTCAGGTTCAGAACTTATTTTCCCTTTCCTTTCCTCTAGGATATCCTAAATATTATTATTTTATATGCCCCTTTATGTGAAAAGCTTCTATGCATCCATGCATCCCATTACCTTCATCCTTAGGTCCCTCTGCATGCCATATTATAAGGTTCACATAGTAGGTGTTCAGTAACTTTTTTGCAGGGTTGTGTACATGGTCCACTGGCCAAGGTGATACGTAGATCCTGAGAAGTGGGTATCATTGTTGAAACACTCACATTCAGTATTTTTAGGGTCTTGTTTTAAAAGTTGGTTTTAGGTCTTATCTTAAAAGCTTAGGTGCATGTAAGTTCTAGTAAAGGCCAAGCATTTAAAAACTTTTCCACTATGTGTTTAACCACATATAGAGCAGGGCCTTTGAAGTCAGCAGGAACTCCACACAGCATGCAGAGAAGAGCTTGAAAGGGTTAGGGCAGGGATAGGAGTCAGCCTTTCGGGGTAGGCCTCCCCAGAGGACAGGCGAGCCGAGTATCAGGCACGGAACAGATTGGAAGCAAACTTGTATTCACACGAGAGGTGATGGCTTTTGAAACATGATATAACGCTGGCTAGTCAGTTGTGGAAATTGTTGCTGGATAAGTAATTGAATTAACCCTCTCCCTGCTCCTCCCGTGATTCCTTTATTTCACAAAAAAGTCCGTATTTTAATATGGCTGTTCATGCTTTGAACCACAAATATTTGGAATATAGAAGTCACCTCTGGACTCGGCTATAATAGGTCACATCTGTGGTTCATTTGGTCCATGATTCTTCTAACAGATACTCAAGTAATGTGCCGTGGGGAGACGCAGGACACGTGGTTTTACTTTCATATGTTAGTCCTAAGCTAAGGTTAGATGCACCCTAAGTACTTTTTATATAATTATGGTATTGTATTTTTCTGTATTTCCTTTGAATTTACTTTTATTAAACCTATTTCTTGGAATAATGTGTACTTCATATTTATAATCCACTTTGGAGATTAACAGGCCCCAAATTTACATACTTGAGTGTCAAAGGGAATTCTTATCACCCTAGTATTTGGCATTTCTGGGTTCTCCTTCAGTGGTACCTTTGATTGTGTATCATATGTTTTTATATCTTTACTTACCATATTTTATCTATCGAAGATGACACAATTTTAAGATGCACCATTATTTTATATACAGCTAAGAAAGAAAAACAACTTGTCATTTAATATATGCTTTCTTATCACTTAAAATTTTTGTTTTATATTTATTGGAACAGCTCTCCAACTTTAGAAGTAGATTTTTATCACATGTCACTGTTAATGCATGCATAAGTTATAAGATGTTAATAAAATAAATTGGATAATTATTCCACAAACTTCTTCACATTGGGTCCCACTCATGAATTTACTTTTCAGTGCATGGTTGACGTTCATGTTTTTCCACCCAATATCATCTCCTGTGATAATTAGGGGTGTTGGTTGTGAAGCATTTCTTTAAAAGCTACTTCTTGATTGAATAAGAATAGTGTTATTTTCCTAAGAGACAGGATCTTTTAGAGCTGACCAGTTTTAGAATTCTTTGGTTCACACCCTGGGACCCACCCTCCTGGTGAGGGTGTTGAGTGGTGTCCTGATCACAGGTCGTGGCATGCCAGGCATCCATCTTCTCTGTGGACTGCCCAGGCCGAGGGGCAGAAACTGAAACGCCCTGAAGTACTTGGTGCCAAGCCAAATGATTTTTCCTGTTTTCAACCTTGACACTGTAGTTTGCGCATTGTGTAAATGAGTGGAAAATTTTGAGCAAGAAATAGCTTCTTGCCTGATCTATCTGAAATGCTCAAATCCACCTGTTTAATGGCATCTTCACAGACATGCATAATTGAGTTAGAGATGTCACAACTTAGGCAGTTTTTCAGGCAGAAAGAAAGGAGAATTAGCTCTCTTCTAAGTGCCTTTTGGCGACTGTGGCTTGCTTTATTAACTAAGGAATATACTTATCTATTGAAAACATAATCTTTAATTTTTCTCTTTCATTCATAGAGCATTTGCAGTATGACAAGAAACAAAAGGAGCTTCTTAGTGTCCTTTACTTAATTTCTCAAAGTACAGTTGCAGGGCTAATTGTTCTTGCGTGTGCTTTTTTTAGGGCTGTGTATTTGAACATCGTATGTTTGGCCTTTTGGGGAAAACCGTTTTGTGAATGCTTTGGGGCATAAACTATTGCTTTCCCCTCTGAATTAAGGCATGTGAGAACACCTGGCTCAAAGCCGAAGTGCTGTTCCCTTTGCTCTCCCCATCTGGTGCTACCCTCCACGTGCTCAAGGAACTGTCACTCGCTTGCTCACAGCTTAGCCACATAGGATCTTAGTGGAGTTCACATTTCCCAAGATCTGTAGTCTGTGATTTCACTCTTGCTGGAGTTTGTTTCTTCAGAGGCATTTCCTCATAAGGGAGACAGCTATATCGCTCATTTATAGTTAACTGTGTAATTGTGCTGGTTTATTCTAGAATTCCTCTTCTCTAGTTTATACTAACCGTGTTTTTCCTGTACCCACATCCATGTAGAAACTTCAACTCTTGACCGGAAATTTTCTGGCTGTTTATTTTTTCTTTTTCCATTTGCTTAATTACAAATGGATTCATGTCGTGACTGGTAATCATTAGTTCTCACTGAGATAAACTGCTGGGTTATTATCACTAAAATATTTTATCGCTCTGCCTGATTTTCATTCTTTAAGCATTAAAACTAATGCTTATAGGTTATAAATGTCCCATACCATATCAAGACAGAAATCAAAGTATTACCAACTACTTTCAGTTTAACTTTTGGCTAGTTAAAGGTAGGAACTGATAACTTTTACATAGGCTCAGATGAATTTTTAAATATGGAAAGTTCTGACATTTTCTATAATTTTAATTACAGCAGCTCGTGTCTGACAACTCAGCTTTCTTCACTAGTCATTTGGGTTATAAAGCCATAATTAGGCACCACTGGTGGGAACTACTAGAGGTGCAGATATAGTGCCTAGGAAGACAGGCGCATTGAAGAACTAACCTTGCGATCAGGGCTCTGATGGCTCGCTTCAGGGCTACTTACATCGTAGTGCACTTGCTGTTTGCTTTCCATTATCATGAGAATATTAAATAATATCTGATTGATGTAAATTACCCCTTATATTCCTTACTGATTTAAAGTAAAATTGGTGGCATATATAATTTTTAGACTCTCTCTAGATCCTCATTAAGAAGATATGACTGAAGATAACTTTTAGCTAGGACCAGTTGAAAACGAATGTGTTTGTATTTTCATGGTGAACTAGCTGGTGATCAGGGGGGTCTTCTACTCATTTGGGACTTGTAAGCCTTTAAAGTCTCTTGTGCATTGTTTACTGTTCTGTAGAATGTTGACCCTAATTGTCCGAAATAAAAAGTGAAGAGTTGATCTTTTGTAAAATGTTTCCTATTGAATACTTACTGTATGCCAGTCACTGTGCAAAATAGATTATGCATCAAAAAGGGATACAGGATGGTCCTTGAACTCAGAATTACATGCTAAAAGTCAAAAGTTTACACTGGAAATTATTGCAAGTGATGGGGCAGAGAGGGCCATTTGGGGTGAGGGAGGTCAGGGAGGAACCAGTGCCCATTGTTCAGAAATGGAGTGATACAATACACAATCATGTTTGTATTCGCCACTCTATTTTCAGTGCCCAAAGCCACAAGAACAGATAGATCCATTGCCGTTAGGGATCTGATTTTACCAGATGCTTTATGATTTTTCATAAAGTTCTCAAAAACAAAGTATAATCTCCTAATTTACATGGTAGTATCATTCCCAGAAAATTCATTGTGTCGCCTAAACCCTTTTTGTATGTAAACCTGAATTAGGCTCCAGCTCAGATAATTTCACCTACATGGTTGTATAGCAAAAGACTGGAAAATTATGCAGGATGCAGGGGAGTTGTTCAGTGTATAAGACTCTCCCCCAAATTCAGGATGTTTAACACTCCTGGTCCTGCAGTCTTTGTGAAACATGCCTGTGAATTTCCAAATTGCACTCAGTTGACAACCACTGCCCTACTGTTATATCAGTGACTAACTTATACATCCTAATGTCCCTTTTTTGTTTAAATATTTGGTGGTGGTGGTTTTGCTTGCTTTTACCTGCCAAAGGAAACACTTAAGATATACTCGCCTAATAAGTCAGAGGTCATGTATTAATTAAATGTTTTCTACAGGAAGATAGATTCCGTGGATTTCAGAAGTAGTAAGCCCTTTGTGTTCCATCCAGTGTAGTCAGAATTTGCCAGGCCTCTGCTGACCGCTGGGTACCATGCAGGTCTGGGTTATGGCTTCTGCTCTCACACAGCTGGCTACTAGCCCATCAGGAAAGTCCGCTGTGTGATGAGGAGTCTGTGGAGAACTTGAGAGAACGCCTTGTAGACAGGACTGAAGCAAGGTCAGGGGGAAAAGACAGAGATTGTTACATCTGAGTTAGGTTTTAAGGAATAAGTACAATTTTAGCAGAATTTTAAGCGTGCACTACTTTGTAGCAGAAAGTTGAGTTTGACATGACCTTTCAAGTCATACTAATTGTACAGACTTTGCAATGAATGACTAAGTGCCAAGTATTTCTTGAAATGAAAAAGCTTCTTTGCTAACCCGTTGTTTCTAGTTTTTGTTTTTTCCTTTTTGCAGATAGCTTTGTCTTTACATCTTTGTATCTGGTCTTCCCAGCTAGTTTTTGAGGATAGAAAGTATGCCTTATACTTCATTGGATGCTGAGCACAGAGTAGCCACTCAGTGAATACTGGACCTTAGATGTTGTCAAAATAATTTATATAGGAACGAAGAAATTATTCTTAGCCTTATACTTCATTGGATGCTGAGCACAGAGTAGCCACTCAGTGAATACTGGACCTTAGATGTTGTCAAAATAATTTATATAGGAACGAAGAAATTATTCTTAGTTGAGAAATTTTTCTGTTTATTTTCCTATTAGTGTTTCCTAGGAAAAGTGAAGTCAAGATGTTAGGAATCAGGGCAGTAAGAGGACAGCCTCCACCAGTCTTGGCATGTTGGCCAGGCCCCAGTTGTCCTCTGAGTTTGTAGAACTATGTTATTTTTCTCTTAGTCTCTTTCTTTAGGTACGAGAACATTTGGAAAGCTAGTATCTGCTCTGGAATTTATAGAAATTGCTACTCAGGAGGTCTCTTTCTGAATATCTGTTTCTTATTCAAGTCTAATTTGGACAAGATGCTCTTTCTCTCTCTCTTTGGAGTCAGTGGAAGAACAAGAATTATAGATATGTTTTTTAATAGTTTATGTAAATTTGATAATATTTGTAAAAGCATGTTATGAACTGTAAAGAATTACAGAAGTTATTATTCTTTTGCTGCTATTAAGATCAAGGGAGGAGTCTAATCATAGCCAGGAAGAGCAAAAGAGTTCTGTAATTACTTTTAGGGTCTGAGTCTTGTGTTTGTCATAAGTTGGGAAGACACGTGATAAGCTTTGTTAACTCACATTTTTTTGTAGTTCTTAGATGTGTTTGAATATTTAAAGATACAATGGTGTCAGTCCTTTAAGGAATCAAGTTGAATCGTACTTCAAGATGAAGAGATTTTGAATGAGCTTCATTTGCTGTGAAGTTACTTAATCTTTTTAGGTGACACACTTTAAAAAAAATCGTTATTTTAGAAATTTCTTATGGTGGGTAGGGGAGGTAATTAGGCTTTTATTTATTTATTTTAATGGAGGTACTAGGGATTGAACTTAGGACCGCATGCTAGCTATGCACACATTCTGCCTCTGAGCTGTACCCTCGCCCCCCACCTTCTCATCAGTGAAATGGTATATATTTCACAGACCTGTTATGAGTTTTTTTAATGGATGTGAAGGGCACAGCTTGGTGCCTGGCCTGTGATAGGTTCTTCATTTCCATACATGTTTGCTGTAAAAATTACTATTATTTAAAAAGTTATTAAGAAACCCCAATTAGGCAGATATTTATTGAATGCCTACTATGTGTCAACACTGTTTAAGAGCTAGAAGATTTCTGTTCTCTAGGAACTCACATTCTAACTGGGGTTACTGATAACAAATGAACATAAGTAAATTACATTGTAGGTTACAGGATGATGCGGACTAGGGACCAAAGAAAAGGTAAAGCAGGGCTTGGCGGATCGGTACTGCTCAGGGGAAGAGCCAAGGACTTGGAGATGACAGCATTAATTGCATCTCCCAAGGGGAGAACTGGCATTGCAAATGGCAAAATAAATTACTTAGGTTGGGAGAAATTGGTCCCAAACAAAGAACAGCTAACTTTGGGAGTGATAAATGACATCTCTTAAAGAAGTATTCAGCCCCTTTGATCTAAAGTACGGCTGTTATGCTCCAGAAGCTGTGAAAATACTTAACTGATGTTCTTAACTATCAGGCTTAAAACGTGAAAAGTTATATATCATTTCTTTCCCTTTCTCCAGAAAGTAAGAAAAATAGTATTCTTTTATCTTTCTCTTCAGTGACAGTAAAGTAAGCATTTCTGATGGTATTATCAGGTCTTTCCTTAGGAGCTGTTTCCTTTACTTCCTAATGGGTTTAGCTCTAATCTAAACCAGAGGCACGTTTACATTAAACCACTCATTATATGACATTATTACCCCATGTGCTTTCAAAAGTAGGAATGTTTCTATTTTTCCTTTGAGTGTCACTTGACTACAGGAAAGAAATGTGAGAAGGCCTCTTGTCACAGCTAAAGTAGCTATTAAAGCTGTTTAGTAAATGGTAGACAGTTCTTGTTTTTGGAACTCATTTGAAAACTTAATGTGAATTCATTTATTTCAATTCTTAATCAGATGGCAGTTTTTCTGTGTTTTTAAAATTGGATGTCTCATCACACACAGGTATACAAACATGTATTTTTCAGATATCTGGGTTTTCAGATATAAAATTGGATGCTATTAATATATGTGATGTATGTAGATCTATATATACACATGTAAACATATTTGTAATTAAGTTAATTTGGTTTGAGATTATTATTAATTTTGAAGAAGGCCTGTACCATTATGAACTTCCCTCTTAGGACTGCTTTTGCTGCATCCTATAGATTTTGTGTGGTTGTGTTTTCATTGTCATTTGTCTCAAAGTATTTAAAAACTTTCTTTAGGTGTATTCTTGATGCACCATATGTAAAACACATTTTTCTAAGTTAAAGTATATTTTAAATCCAAAGACCTTATGTCTGTTAAAAGCAGAGACTATTTTAAGGCAAAGAATTATAGTTAACCTCTCATTTAAGTGTTTTGTACCTCTGTTTGTTTATAAGTTGAACTTGCCCAAGGTGAAGATTCCATTCTTACTAGTCTTTTCTTTACAATTCATCTTTTTTTTTTTTAACTGAACTTATTTCCATGCAGTGAAATTGAGCTACCTTGAGTTTCACTTCAATCTTTTCCATTTATATCCTTTATAGAGGTGCTAATCACCAGTGAAATAGTTAAAAGATGGTGCTAATGGCAAAAAGAGGCACTAATGTAGCCGAGACATGGAAACAATCTAAATGTTCAACAGATGAATGGATAAAAATGATATGGTGTATATATACACAATTGAGTATTACTCAGCCATAAAAAAGAATGAAATAATGCCATTTACAACAACATGGATGGACCTAGAGTTTATCATACTAAGTGAAGTAAATCAAAGACAAATATTAATTGATATAACATATATGTGGAATCTAAAAAAAAATAGTACAAATGAACTTATTTATAGACCAGAAACAGACTGAGAGATAAAGAAAACAAACTTATGGTTATCAAAGGGGCAAGGGAGAGTGTAGGAATAAATTGGGAGTATGGGATTAACAGATGGACACTACCATATATAATATGGATAGACAACAAAGGTTTGCTGTGTAACACAGGGAACTGTATTCAGTATTTTGTAATAAAGTACAATGGGAAAGAATAAAGTATAGATACATATATATGTATAACCAAATCACTTTGCTGTATACCTGAAACTAACACAATATTGTAAATCAACTATATGTCAATTGGAAAAAAGTGCTAAAGGACACAGACAATATAAACTAAATCAAGCCCCCCCCCAAAAAAGTGGGGTTTTATTGCCATGGCTGTCCCACTTGCAGTGGAGAATAAAGAGTCCCTGACTTTGATTTTCTCCACTCCCTGCTGCATCGCCACCCCAGTGGCATGTTCTCATTAACCCAGTTCCTTGACCTTTAGCTACTGCACTGAAGAATTCAGATTCAAAGGAATTGAATTGCCTCATTCATATCTGCAAGGTTCGAATCGTGGTTAAGTTTTAGGCGGGGTGTCTGATGAGGAACAGGCTGCAAGCGGGAGTGGGTGTTCTTTAGTGAGGATCTGCGCTTGCTGAGCTGGATTGTTTCATTCACTCATTTAGTTCTCCGTGGCACTAAGGACAGTGATTCTCAGTGTAGTCATTGTGACACGTCATGCTATCTTTGGCTGACTAATGAAGTTCTGAGACAATTTAAAAATAAAGTAGATTTTTCATTTAAAAATATGCCACATGAAATTATTAAGAAGAATGTAGGAGTAGGTATTAAAGATAATAACTCTTCCAAATAAGGATTACTGACAGTTTGCAGAAGCTTTAATGATTAAAAAAAAAAAAGCGTGAGAATTTTTATCCTTCACGCTTCTCTGGGGATAGAGGACCTTGTTCCCTTTTCTGCTGGATCCTTCCTTCCTTGGCAATTAAGGAAGTGCTTTGCACAAATTAAATAACTGGGAAATAGTAATTAAACATTTTGTTTTTTTTGAAGTTGGGAACAACTGAAATCTGTTGACAGATGGATAGGACTATGGGAATTTGTTCATGAAAAATGCTTGCAACTAAAGTGGACTTCTTCCTATACCAGACATGCTTCTGGTAAAAGGATCTAGTGAAGCATCTCAGTTTCTCCCATGAACCAGAGAACTGACTTGTGTAAAGTGAGTGAATTGAAAGTAAGCTCTGTTTATTCCACTGCTTTTCTGTAGAAGTGTGAACCCAGACTGTACCATTCATTATCCAGGGGAAAGCCAGTTGGCCATGGCTTTATTTCTTTTATATTATGTTTTTGCATGAAAAGGTATGTCATTAGTACTTTGAGGAGGGAAGAGTATTGCATTGATCCCTCGAGGTACTTGGTACTGTTGGTACCAAGTTGTTGTGGTACTACCTCAGTGAGTATATTTCTGACCTTTAAGGTTAAGTTCTTTTTTTTTTTAATGGAATAAACATAAATATATAAAAAATAGATAATTTCCTCAGGATATTTCTATCTGATGAGCTCCTCTGTCATTCTGGGAAATTATACTATTCCAACCTTTGTAGAAATTTCCTAAAATTTTAACATGGAGCCCCACATATTTTCTGTCAGAGTGTATCTGTTGTACAACAAAGTAAATAGATTTCCTGCTAATGCATTTAGTTTCATCTGTAACGTTCTCATAATTCAATCTGCTGTCCCCAAATAAAAACTAGCGTACTTTTGGTTTATCTACTAGTTTGAATCACCTGTAGCGTTCTGCCCAGACTCAGTTGCTAACATGTATTCAGGGTCTGATGTATGAAAGGCATTGTTTTAGTTGTTCAAAGAAGCAACGGTTGGAAGTAGTTAGAATGTCTTTTCTTTGTTGTAGTTTTCAAACATCAAATCATAATGAGTTTGAATGAAAAATGATTCTCTGTGTTGAGTAGTGGTGTTTTTAAAATCTAGGGTTCTTTTTGTTGCTGCTCAGAGAAAAGAATGAAGCATTATATGATGTACTGTGCTGTCCACTGAGAGCCTAAAGAGTGAACCACTTCAAGTTGCTTTGAAAATTTGAAAGCATGAAAATATTCACACAGGTGTATGTCTCCTTGTAATTGTCTTAATACTGTAATCACTCATGGATTAGTTGCAGATGATGGAAACCACTGTAACTATATGAGCAAAAACAAACAAACAAACAAAAAAAAACAAACCCCCCAAAACCTAACAAAGGTACCAGTTCCTTTGTTAGGTTTAGGAAGCTGGTGAGTCAGGAAGTCTCTATGCCACCTTCTGGTTTATAACTTTGGCCACAACCAGGGGTCACGAAGCTACTGTTGTCTTCTGGAACATTCTATCTTAGCTCTGATTCACAGATTGCTGCCGGCACTGTTAGCTTCAGAGCTGTCTGCTGCCTGCTAGATCTTTAACAGCGAAAAAAACCCAAAAAACAAAAAACAAAAAAAAAACACCTTGAGTGCTGCTTCTCTCCCACTTAACTTGATTCTGAATTCAGGTCTTATGGAAGTGCATCTAATGATGACAGCTAAATTGCATCAAGAATGCTAGTTACAAGGGAGTCTGGAAAATGAAGATTTTGGCATCTAGTCTCTTCAGTGTAGGAAGGCAAATAAGATTGGAACAGACGTTGAGCTAGCCAGTTACTGTCTACCACAGCTGCTCTTGTGTTAGTCCCTGTGATTTCTAGAAAATAATCTTCAGTTTAGAATTTGACTAATTAAATAAAGGAAATGATTTTCAGATATAGGCCTTGTATTTTACATTTAGGTCTCCATGTAAATCTTTAAAATAGGTTTTTTGTTTTTATAATCAAGTCTTCAGAAGAGTATCTAGTAATCAGAAAGGTAGCCAGATATGCCAGCTGGAATCACTTAAGTATTTAGGTGTGTTTATAGTTTGTATTCCATGTGTCTTTTCTTTAGAACTTGGCTGTCTTTTGAAATTGAGCTTTTCCCGCTGGTGCTAAGGCTAGTGCACTTAATTGAGATTCTTTTTCGCCATGGAGTATTAGAGCAATGGAGCATAAGCAGCATTAGTTTACTGACTTTAATTTTGTGATTGTGATACTGGATATACACTAAGTATAATGTAGAATATACTTAAGATATAGCCTCTTCTTTTAGGAACTTAACATTTAAGGAAATAGACAATGTATAATGCTATTTAACATGAAAATTCTTCTGTCCAGTATTTTTTTCATGTAGAAATAAGTAGAGGGGCTAAGGGGTGTGGCTTTCAGCTATATTTGGCAATATTTATACGACTGGAAATTTTCAGATGAGGTAATAGAAGATTCCAGACAGAGGGCCAGTCCGAGCCACAAGTGGTACCATCGAGCCAGCAGGGCCTGAGAGAGCTGGGAGTTGGGGTGAAGGCCATGGTGAAACAGTGTTCTGTGTATGTCGCTCAGATGGCCTTCTCCATACAGTCTAGATGTGTGCAAATGCCAGCACCCAGAGGGCCCTACTTTGATGTGTTGCCTAGCACCTTTGGCCTGGTGGGTACTGAGTGGGAGAGAGTCCAGCCTTGGCCAAAACACCTGTTATGAGATCAACGGGATTAATCTCCTACCTCAGTTTCTCCAAGGAGACAGTTTTGTTATTTGACCTGAAAATGTTATATAATGTTTTAAGGAACCAAATCTTAGAATTTTCTCTAAGATAATACATTTGTCATTACCAAAGATTATTTCCCTTTAAATAGATTTTTTTCAGGTCTAAACTTATTATTTTTGACTATTTTGAAATGATTTCAAACATAGTGAGTTGCAAGAATAGTATAAAAGTCCTGCATACCCTTCACCTGTTTTTAACATGTGTTTGTGTATGCATGTATGTTCCTGTACCATTTAAGAGTTAGTAGAGATATAGTGCCCTTTTACTGCTAAGCACTAGAGTGTGAATTGTCTAAAAACAAGGACATTCTCTTATATAACCACATGGGTATGCAGTCCCTATTCAAAATTTGCCAGTTTTCCCAATGATATTCTTTAGAGCATATTTCCCCTTGACCAAAGAGCCGAGTCAGGATCACATGTTGCATTCAATTGTCATGTCGTTCTAATCTCCTTTAATCTAGAACAGTTCCCTAGACTTTCCTTTCCTTTCATGACTTTAATATTGCTGGTGAGTATAGGTCAGCTGATTTATAGACCGACCCTTAATTTTGGCTTGTATGATTCAATTTTTTAAAAAAATAAATGACTTTATATTTTAATTTAAAAAAATGTGGAATAGATATAAGAAAGAAAACATTCACCTATGATCCTGCTACCCAAAACTATAGTTGACATTGACATTTCCTTGCTTTCTTTGTGAATGTATTTTTCTACATTATTGATCATTCTGTAACGGCATTGTAGTATCTGATTTTATGAGAATTTCCCATATCATTAAATGCTCTTTAAAAGAGTATTTTTAGTAGCTTCCTAGTATTCCTTATTACAGTTACACTAACTTATATTTAAATATTCTCTTACTGTTGGACACTTAAATTATTTCAGAAGCTTAGGACATTTCCAGTCTGACTTTTGAGTAAGGCTTGCCTTCTCTCAGTGTGCCAATGTACCTGTGTTCCCAGTGTTTGTCACACTATCTGTAGTGACAGTGTGTTGTCATTTTCTCAGCCTGACTGCTGGGAGATCACAAGGGGTTAAACATAGCTGAGTGAAACATGTTCAGCTTGGATGCATTTTCAAGGTCTTGTCTTATTCCATTTCTGATTATGCTTCTTGGGCTCTGAGAGAAAGAGCTTCTGGTTGGAAGAACACTCCACAGTTTTTTCAGTGGAAACAGCAATCCATGGATTCTAGTTTGGTTCTGGTGATACCCTTTGGGGATTTGTATCAACAATGAAAGAAGCAGAGGTTGGTCAAGTCTGTTACCTCCTGAAATGTTTTGTTTTTCTTAAGAATAAAAAATATGCATCATCTCCTCTGTGATTCTTTTCTTGACCTGCCTATCTGACTCTCTGTACTGGACCCAGCAGGGTTAGTCACCCTCACCTCTAAGTTATCCATGTATCTTGTCCTTAGGTCGGTTACTGTAGTCCTCATACTGTATTGTGGACAAGTCTGACTTCCCTACAAAGCTTTGAGTTTTCTTTCATATAGACTTTGCCTTGCAGTGAATTACTCTAAAATGTAGTGGCTTAAAACAGCAGCCATTCACGTGGCTCATGATTCTGTGGAATCAGCAGATTGGGCTGTGCTCAGCAGGGCTTAGCTGATTCTTGCTGGGACTCACTCTTATGGACGGCCGCTGGGTCAGCTGGGGGCTGGCTGATTGATGACTGGAGCCCCTCAGTTATTCTCTTGGGATCTCTCATTCTTAAACAAACTGCTGGGGCTTGTTGACATTGCAGCCACAGAGTTCCAAAGAGCATCAAGAGGGCAAACCCTAATATGCAAGAACTCTTCAAATTTCTGCTTCTAGTACATTTGCTACTGTCCCATTGTCCAAAGCAAGTCATATGGCTGACCCCAGAGTCAGTGTGGGAGGGACTGTCCAAGGGCATGCATATGTGAACAGATGGGGCCATTACTGCATTCAATCCACCTCAAGTTCCTTAATGTCAGGGCTACTTACAACTTATCCATCTTTCTACTTTTAGCTTGTATCACGTCTTTGACACAAGTTAGGTGCTTGGGAAATGTTGAACACATCTATCTAGTTATCCGACTCCTTTAGCATCCCCCTAAACTAATCTCTAGGGCACAGGGAGAGCATTAAGGCAATGCTCTGGGGTGCCCAACTTTAGGAGGTGCTGCTTCTGGCTGTTGATTAGTTAGTTGATGAGGAATGTCTATGGAGAGAAAGTGGGTATACACTTGGTAGTAAAAAGAAACCAGATTAAAAAACGTTTTAATTGAAGTATAATTGATTTACAATGATGTATTAGTTTCTGGCTTACAGCATAGTGATTCAGTTATACATACATACATATTTTTTGATGGGATCCTAGTAACCTTTATCTCTTAGGCAAAACATACATACTTATACAGTTATGTTGGATTCTTATTTTTGTTCAAAGGATGTCCTTGATGTTCATTTTAATCTGATTTCATTCTGTGAAACTATTAGGGAGAGAGCACACAGCTGTGTTTAGACCTTATCCTCTAGAGTCAAGGCCTCTGCAGAATTCTTGAAATTTCAGTTAACTAAGAATAGTACCTCCCTTAGATATATGCAGTGGGAACCTCTGTCCTTGGTCTCAGAATTTAGAGGGCCTTGCTCTGTCTTTCCTCTGGCTTCATGGGGCTGAGGGTTGGAGGGGTCAAGGCTGCTCACCTAGAGATTGTACCCTCCTTCTTCCTCCTAAATTATGTTCTAGGTAACTCAGACTCCAAAATTCTCTGCCTAAATGGCCTTAAGTTACTTTCAGGGCCTGTGTGGTCCTCTTCGCTTTTCTCCTAAAAGCAGGCTGCACCAATGTGTGTCCCCTAGGCCCAATTGATGGCCAAAGAGTAGCATTTGCACAGTAGGGGTTAGGGAGCAGATGGATCTTGGACTTCAACCTTGCTTTGAAGGTTTCTGAGGGTGTGGGATGAAACTGGGAGTATGATGAGACATTGATAGACCCTTTGCCTTGGGCTACAAATGTTGTGGGTGGCCTGATAAGGGATCTCGAAAGATGGTTGACAGTAGAGGAATCTTCCAGGGGAGCAAGAGCTGGACTGGTCTCTTTTGTTTGTTTTGTTTTTTGTTTAGTTTTGTTTTAATTGAAGTGTAGCTGATGTACATTATTATATGTTATAGGTGTACAATATAGTGATTTATAATTTTTAAAGTTTATACTCCATTTATAGTTACTATAAAATATTGGCTACATTTCCTGTGTTGTATAGTATGTCCCTGAAGCTTATTTGTTTTATATGTAGTAGTTTGTACCTCTTAATCCCCTATCCCTAGATTGCCGCTCCCTCATACTGTCTCCCCACTGATAATCACTAGTTTGTTCTCTATATCTGTGAGTCTGCTTCTTTTTTGTTATATTAAGTAGTTTGTTGTCTTCTTTAGATGCCACATATAAGTGATACACAGTATTTGTCTTTCTCTGACTTACTTCACTTAGCATAATACCCTCCAAGTCCATCCATGTTGTTGCAAATGGGAAAATTTCATTCCTTTTAATGGGTGAGTAGTGTATACATTGTGTATGTATGCCACATCTTGTTTATCCATTCATCTGTTGAGGGACACTTAGATTGCTTCCATATCTTGGCACTAGTAAATAGTGCTGCTGTGAACATTGGGTATATGTATCTTTTAGAATTAGAGTTTTCATTTTTTTTTTGGATATATATCCAGGAGTGGAATTATTGGGTCAAATGGCAGTTATATTTTTAGTTTATTAAGAAACCTACATACTGTTTTCCACAGTAGCTGCATGGACTGGTCTCTTGAATTCTGGGAATTTTGGTAAAATCAAATGACTTCTGGAATATTAAGAGCTAAAAATTGCTAAATAGCTGCTTAACTAACTACATTTTAGGGTAATAAATTATTTCAACGTTTCTTCTGTGAGATTATGAGCTGAAGCATTGGTTCCTGTTAATATATACAGCAAAATTATGAGATTGTATTCTCTCTTTTAGGAAAACTGTCAAGTTGTTAAGCTACTTTTCCTTGATAAGTGGTAAAATCTTTTCTTGGCGGTCTAAGGGATTAGTGTATAGAGCCTCACAGATAGTACCAAGGACGTGAGACTTCAATGTTGGCGGTTTAATGGGTACATAATGGAGAGGAATACTAGGGATTCATTATAATGAGGCATTTAAAATAGTTTTAAGAAATGGAAAGCTTTGAGGGCAATGAAGAAATAAAGGTCAGTCATTGCCTGCCTGGAAAATTACTTCTGTTTTTGTTGTTTACCTTATGCTTTTAGAAATTCAGAATGATGTGGGAGTTCTTAACAGAAGAATTGAATAGGAGCTCATTGTTTACTGGCTATGGCTTGAATTTGAAATAAAAAAGGGCAGACATAAAAGTTTTAGTCTTTATAATGTGAGGATTAAGTTAAGTCATTAGTGGTGAACATACGTCTTGTAATTTCATTTACAAGGCATTTGATTAATGACTACACTATAAACATTTCCTCAGATTCATGTAGCTTTCTTAAAGCCAAATTATTTTTGCAAGTTAGCACACAGAATTATCATCTTTTCTGGTTTAACGTTTGAAAGAGTCATTACACACCTCCTTACTAGGAAGTTATTTCCCATTGGTTGTAGTAGAATTGTATTTTAATGTGTTGTGATAGGATAATAACATATTATCATCAAATACAAGGTCAGGAGAGGTAGATTTATCAGGCAATTGAATTACTGGAGATGTAATTGCTGTGAGGGAAAACCCGATTGCCTGTGGGTCGTAGACGAGCCGCTTCCTATTTTCTGCTGGAGATCTAAAATTGATTAGATTCAAGTCAGTAGATTTATGCTGTTATTCACAGAACCACAGAATTATATAGAGATGGAAGGATTTTAGAAATCATCTAATCTAGTAATCTAATCATCTAATCATCTAATCTAACATTGAGGTGCATGGTCTCTTGTTCAAGGTCACACTGTAGTCGGAACCCAAGGACCATAGCCCTGAGCTAGTGACCATTACTTCTGAATATGGGAAGTGTCTGCTCTTTGTTCATATTAGGTATACATTCTGGAGGCAGAGTCTTTTAAAAAATATTTATGTATTTAGAAGGCTTTCTGTAATTTTCATGGATGCATGAACAGTAAAGCCAGTTCTTAGCCTGTTTTTGCAAGTTGGTTTGCCTTTATTATTGCCAGGGTAGCTCAGAGTAGCAAAATCATCCCATTCTTTGTGAATCCTTTCCCAGTTATTTGTGGGACCCATAAAAAAAGTAAGCCTTATATTTATTTTTGTTGTGTTTTATTTACTTTGTTAAATAGGTAATTCTTTCACAAAATCTCTGCTGTGTTATAACCAAATTGTTAAGTTATTTTAAAGCATCATCTGATATGTAGTTTCTTCCCTTTGTCTTTGTTTTCCTTAATAGGAACACATGGAGCCTTCAGGATAGATGTAAAACAATCCTTAAAATAAGATTGATTTTTGGAAGTCAGAAAGGGTTGTGAGTCCATTATGTTCTCTAACCTG
Organism: Camelus dromedarius; assembly: GCF_036321535.1. Lineage (NCBI taxonomy): Eukaryota > Metazoa > Chordata > Mammalia > Artiodactyla > Camelidae > Camelus > Camelus dromedarius. Next base: position 18,635,332 of record NC_087458.1, read on the forward strand.
TCTTGTATTTTAATATCCTTATAGTCAAGAAGTTCTTGATTATCTCCTGCATAAGGATTTTTCTTTCTTTGTTAATTTTCATTTTTTTCTTATTCTATTTCTGTAGTTAGAAATCATCTGGCTATTATCATTATGTATTAAGAACTTAGAGGCATTTTTGTTTTTCTTTATTTAGAAAAAGGATTTGCTTGTGAAGTGTCAAAAAATAGGATGTTATATTTGAAATAGTCTTGAAGCCAGTTCCCAGGACTCTACAGTAAAAAGATAGCAGAGCTGGGAATAAAACCAGGGTCATATGAAATTCATTTTTTAATGTCATTTCCCTAGAGAAGAAGCTCTGTAGCTATTAGAAACAATTAAAAGAATTCTTAATATAGATTGTGAAACTGGCATAGATGCACAAAATAATAATGAGGAGAAACTCCTAACATCCCTATATTGGCTAGAAGTCTAATTCTGCTAAAAGAAGAGGAAGGCAGCATAATAGAAAGGACCTTGAAGTAGGTTCCAGTTTCCATTTGCTTGGCTAAGGCATGTGAAAGTATTTTGAAAACAGTGTTGTACAGGTGCCAGTTAGCATAAGGCTAGAGCATCTGATGCATTCTTCTCTTACACTGCCTACAATGTCATCTCTTTGAAGGTGGAAGAAGCAGTGAGGAGAATTGTTATTCTGTAGCTTTTAATGTCTGACAAAGAATGTATTGGTGGTATGGCCTTAAAAGGACTTCTGGAGTAAGATAACCTTATTAGATTTTATATTCTCAAGGCAAGACAGTACTGAGTAATTTTTTATTGAATGTTCAGGTGTACAGCAAAGTGATTCAGTTATACATATCTATGTATATATGTGTATTCTTTTTCCGATTCCTTTCCATTAGAAGTTATTAAAAGATATTGAATATAGTTCCCTGTGATATACAGTAAATCCCTGTTGTTTGTCTATTTTGTATATAGTAGTGTGTATCTATCTGTTAATCTCAAACTCCTAATTTTTCCCTCCCTTCACCTTTCCCTTTTGGTAACCATAAATTGTTTTCTATCTCTGTGAATCTATTTCTGGTTTGTAAATAAGTTCATTTCCACATATAAGTGATATCATATGGCATTTGTCTTTGTCTATCTGACTTACTTCACTTAGTATGATAATCTATAGGTCCATCCATGTTCCTGTGAATGGCATTATTTCATTCCTTTTTATGGCTGAATTATATTCCATTGTACATATATACCATATCTTCATCCATTCTTCTTTTGATAGACATTTAGTTTGCTTCCATGTCTTAGCTGTTGTAAATAGTGCTGCTCTGAACACTGGGCTGCCCATATCTTTTTGAGTTAGTTTACTTGGAATATGTGCTCTGGAGTGGGATTGTACGGTAACTCTGTTTTTAGTTTTTTAAGGAACCTCTCTGTACTGTTCTCTATGTGACTGCACCAATTTACATTCCCACGAACATTGTAGGAGGATTCCCTTTTCTCCACACCCTCTCCAGCATTTATTATTTGTAGACTTTTTGATGATGGCCATTCTGACTGGTGAGAGGTGGTACCTCATTGGTATTTTGACTTACATTTCTCAAATAATTAATGCTGTTGAGTATCTTTTCATGTGCCTGTTGGCCATCTGTATGTTGTCTTTGGAGAAGTGTTTATTTCTGTCTTCTGCCCATTTTTTTGATTAGTTTTTTTGATATTGAGCCGTATGAACTGTATATTTTGGAAATTAAGCCCTTGTTAGTCATATTGTTTGCAAATATTTTCTCTTATTCCATAGATTGTGTTTTTGTTTTGTTTATGGTTTCCTTTGCTATGCAAAAGCTTAAAGTTTAATTAGGTCCTACTTGTTTTGTTTTTGATTTTGTTTCCATTAGTCTAGGAGATGATCCAAAAAAAAAATTACTGCAATTTACATCAAAGAGTGTCTTGCCTATGTTTTCCTCTAGGAGTTTTATAGTATCTGTCTTAACATTTAGGTCTTTAATCTGGGTATCATTTTTTAAAAGTTGATTTTAAGGAGTTTAGAGAAGAAAAGTAGATACTTTAGAAGGGGTGGTGACTCGTGAAGATGGTTGCTAATACAAAATGAAATTCTTATAATTTACTTGTGGATGATCTAAACAGGAGGAAAAGGTATATGGATGAGGTAGTTTACCTAACAAAGCCAGTGATACAGACAACGCTCTGAGCACAAAGTGTATGGAAGATATAAAAAATATCAAGGGAGGGTATGTAACTAAGGAAAAATACAACCATAGCATTTATTTAAAATGGAATTAGTGACTTTTCTGTAGTAGAATTGGCTTTAAAATAAGCATAACAGAATGTATTTCAAAGTTAAAACAGTGGCTACTGCGCTACTCCTTGACTCTGGAGAAGAATTCATATAAAGTGAATTCTGAATTCAGGATAGTGTCAGGAAGGCAAAAACTGAGAATTAGCTGAAGTTTAGCAGAAGTAAGAGCAAGCAAACTAAAACAGGCTAAAGGCAAGAGAAAGGGCTCTTGTTTGTTTTGTTAAAATTAAATTAAAGCTCCTTCCAGATGATAGAAAAGAGGGTAAGGCCACTTGTTAGGGAGGATGGAAAGCCTCCTTAAAGCTATTCTTTACTGAATATATAACAACAGAGACTGAACATTTTCTTGGGATAGTTGTAGCAAGCGAAAGATTTGGGTTTAAATGTCTATTTCTAGCATTACCATTTATTATGTTCAGTGTAGCTGCCATGCTTGCAGTGATGTCTAGATGTGTGACCATCTTGATCTGAGTTTAAGCCTTGTCTTATGTTCCTCTGATTAGGATTTACTAGCTGTTTATAGTGCAGATTTGTCAATGTTGAGTGCTGAGAACTAGGGTATATGGAAAAATTGATGAAAAAACTACAAGTGTACCCGTCTCTGTTCTCCAAACCATCCCTAATTATTTGCAATAGGATCAATGAATCAAAGGATGATCTTAGGAACAGTTCTTCAAATAACTATTCTCAGTGTGGGATCTACCAAGTTGAGGGCCAGAGAGAGAGAGGTAGTTGAACATTAGGGGTACCTTGTAGCTTGCTTGGGGACCCCTTATCAAACCTCTCTTTCCAAGCAGCTATGTAGTGCCTTAAAATGAGCTGTTTACTTGGCTGTGCTTTCTCATTTACATTTTATGTTCAAATTCTTTACAACCCAATCAAAAGAGAAGAATGGAACCTGTACACCCCTTTTGTGAGGGCACATTTAAAGCTTAGTTTGATATTGTACTGTAAGAAGAATGCTAAAAATAATGTTCATAGTGAATCTGTTTTCCAGTTTTATTTTAAGATTTGGCTTTTAAAAACTATCTTCAGTCTTAAATGGTAGTACTTATTCTGTGAATTTATATAGAAGTAGCATTTCTGGCCAAGTAGAAAAATGACTAGTTTGTTCATTTTCCTAGAAAACCAACAGATGCTTTCCTAGAGATAAAACATAATGAAATTTATTTAAAATTGAGTTGTGACTTTCCTGTAGTAAAATTGGCTTTAAAATATGCATTTAGCAGAATGTATTTAAAAGTTAGAACAATGGCTACCAGCTACTCCCTGAGCCTCTTGTATTAAAAAGAACTTATATGCAGTTTCAGGGGAACGAAATATTAAATTGGCTCTTTTTTCTTTTGACGCTGATCCTGCACAATACTTTTGAGAATTATAAGGGTGACATAGTTCATGCTAGAATAGTAATAATAACTTCCAATTCTGTATGTGTGTGTGGAGGGGCAGGGCATAAATCTATCTAGAAGAACATCTTTTTGGTCTTGATTATTAGACACCAGTCACAGCAAGCAGAAAATAAAGTCATACATTCTGAATTGAAGGTAAAATAACAATGGATGTAGTTTCTAAGAGTCACTCCATGTGGTTATTGAAAAATCTGGTATTAAAAAATATATTCATTTCTGAAAATTTTCCCATATAATTGACATGATGGGTCAATATGGTTTTGCAACCAAATTGTGCTGAGATGGTCAACAACCTACCCAAGAGAGAAAGAGCATCAAAAGGCCATGATGGTCAAACATCAGATCTAAGAGTTTCCCATTTAGAAAGCTGGAAGTGGTTGATGCCAATATTATTAGATTGTAGTGTTAGAAGATGGGGCTGGAGGCATAAATTTGGTAATCATCGTGTGCAGTAAATATCTCTTCCCAAATTACTTTTAAATAACTTAATTTTAGAACCGTTTTAGGTTTACAGAAAAATTGCAGAGATTAGTAAAGAGAATTCCATACACCCCATATTCAGTTTCCTCTATTACTGAAATATTATTATGGTATATTTGTCATAATAACAAGCCAATATTGATATATATATACTTTTTTTTTTATTAAGTCTGTATTTTACTCAAATTTCCTTGGTTTTTATCTCAGGCTCTTTTTCTATTCCAGGATAGCACTCTGCATTTAGTTATCACGTCTGTTAGGCTCTCCTTGACTATGACAGTTTATTAGATTTTCCTTGTTTTTGATGATGTTGACAATATCTGAGGAATATCAGTCAGCTGTTTGGTAGAATGTCTCTTAATTGGGATTTTTCTGATATTTTATCATGTGGTTATGGGTTTTTGGTAGAAATACCACAGAGGGAAATTGCCATTTTCATCACATGTCAAGAGCACATACTATCAACGTGACTTATTACTATTGACGCTGACCATTATCACCTGACTGAGATCGTGTTTGCCAGGTTTCTCCTTTTCCAGACTGTCCTCTTTGTACAACCTACACATAAGGAGTGAGGGTTTTGTTCCACTTCTCTGAGGGTGTATTATTTACATAAATTACTAGAAATTCTGCATGGCAGATTTGTTTATTCTTCTCCATTTATTTCTTCACTCAATCATTTATTTATAGCAGAATGGACTCATGGATATTTTATACTTTGGGTTACAATCCAATACAACTTAATTTTGTTCCTCAAACTGTTTCCTTGGGAGCTTTTTCAGTTGGCTCCTATGTCCCTTTGAAACATCATTTGTCCTGTCATTGTGGGTGTGTGTCTGAGTGTGTGTTATGAGCGCTTCCTTACTTCCTGTCACTGTAAAATAGTCCAGCATCATCTTTTATATTTCCTGCTCTGGTCCCAGAATCAGCTATTTCTCGAGGGAACCCTGGTTCCTATTATTGGAGAATGGTATTAGAAACCAAACTAATTGTTACTGGGATTTAGTTGCTTCCAGGCCTTTTCAGCTGAAAGAACAAGGAGATATATATGTGTATACTAACCCATGTATATGCCCATATCCCTAAATATTTCTGTATGTGACTGTCTGTATCTACGTTAAACTAAACATGAGTTCACACTGATGTCTTCATCTCAAATCATTACTACATGGATAATTCTACCCTTCTCCTCTTGCTTATTTGTTACTTCTCCATTCCAACAGTGAGAACTTTGGCTCCCACCCCCCTTTTATTTACTTAATTGTTTATTCCATTATACATGGGTATCAATGTCAGAATTGTTAACTTGTACCCCCAGGGGTAACAGCTTTACCAACCAGAGTATGGTGGTTATGTACAGTTCCTTTTGCCATTAGTCTTGCAAGTTTCACTCATTTCTAGAGTTATTTAGGTCAGAACCCCACTCCCTTCAGTGAGTAGTTTCATATAGTTAGGACAATTTGTAATACAGTTGGATTATTTTCTCATAGTCTTCATTCCATTTTGGAATCCTCTGATGTATTTAATGATTTTTTTTAGTTGCATATGTTAAGTTTAAGTTTCACTCTTTGTCCTGTAAAGTATAGGTTTTGACCATGCATTCATGACCATGTATTCATGCCATGCATTCACCACTACAGTGTTATATGCCCCAAATTATTTTAAATTATTTAATAGTTGACCATTTTGACAGAAAAATCCAGCAATTTTCGATGATTCAATCTAATATAACTGGAAATGTAAGCTAGTATATTTACACACAGTACATGAAATAACTTAAAACTTAATTGAAAACAACCAAACAACCCAATCTAAAGATGGGCAAAAGACCTCAACAAGCAATTCTCCAAGGAAGACATACAAATGATCAATAAGCACATGAAAAAATGCTCAGTATCACTAATTATCAGAGAAATGCAAATCAAAACTACAGTGAGGTATCACCTCACACAAGTCAGAATGGCCATCATTCAAAAATCCACAAATGACAAATGCTGGAGAGGCTGTGGAGAAAGGGGAACCCTCCTACACTGATGGTGGGAATGCAGTTTGGTGCAGCCACTATGGAAAACAGTGTGGAGATTCCTCAAAAGACTAGGAATAGACTTACCGTATGACCCAGGAATCCTGCTCCTGGCCTTATATCCAGAAGAAACCCTACTTCAGGATGACACCTGCACCCCAGTGTTCATAGCAGCACTATTTACAATAGCCAATACATGGAAACAGCCTAAATGTCCATCAACAGGTGACTGGATAAAGAAGATGTATATTTATACAGTGGAATACTACTCAGCCATAAAAACTGACAACATAATGCCATTTGCAGCAACATGGATGCTCCTGGAGAATGTCATTCTAAGTGAAGTAAGCCAGAAAGAGAAAGAAAAATACCATATGAGATCGCTCATATGTGGAATCTAAAAAACAAACAAACAAAGCATAAATACAGAACAGAAATAGACTCATAGACATAGAATACAAACTTGTGGTTGCCAGGGGGGTGGAGGGTGGGAAGGGATAGATGGGATTTCAGAATTGTAGAATAGATAAACAAGATTATACTGTAAAGCACAGGGGAATATACACAAGATCCTATGGTAGCTCGCAGAGAAAAAAAAGTGACAACGAATATATATATGTTCATGTATAACTGAAAAATTGTGCTCTACACTGGAATTTGACACAACATTGTAAAATGATTATAAATCAATAAAAAAGTTAAAAAAAATAAAAAGAAAATAAAAAAACTTAATTGAAGGTTTAGCTATCATAAAGAGATCCCATATAGTTATATTTCATATACTTAGTAAACACTGTGACAAAACTCCTGTAATTTTTCTGATAAAAGTTATGTTAAATGGTTACATTCCTTAAACTTCTCCAAATTATTTGCATTTTTGAAGAAGAGTAGATATTAATCCAAATATATCCTACCCAGGGTTAGACTTTTAGGCAGTGATAGCAATGAATTAAAAACTTGTAGGCAGAGTAGGGAAATCTTGCTCTGTAGGGCCAGCTTCCCTTAATTATACCTTAGTGTATTGCTTCTTACTTCATTTTTGAAACTTCCTAGAGTTGTGGATCTTTTAGACCATCTTAATGTTATCCTTAGGCCATATCTTCTGTATGACACAGGATTACATTTCTTCATTCAACAAATATTTTTTGAACATCTTCTATATGTGTGATAATTGTCTTGGGGACAGGGTTCCAAACTGTAGATCAATCACCTTCTGGGTGGCTGAAATGCTCTTGGAACCATTGGCTCCCAGACTGCTAAAGTTCAAGAGACATTTAAAGAAAAATGGCATGGTTGTAGAGTTGCCACCTTTTTATTTTGTCAAGTGCGAATGTTAAAAATGAACAACCAAGCAAACAAAAGACTTTCATCAGATAGAATTTGTTTTGCCCCTTCCAAATGTCAAATTTAAATTTATACTGTGTTCTTTTCTCTAATTAATAAAAGCTTTTACCCCTAATCCACTTTTATTTGAAGGCTTTTTTCTTAAACAACTTCAGCCATTATTCTACTCTACAGATGTCAAGGGTAGACCTTTAATAAGTAGAACAGATATCAGAAATTTGACAGTAGTGACTAATCATGTCTGTCTGTTGTCAGTCTTTTGATTCTAAGTAAGGGAAACGCTGTGGAGAATTGCTTCTTTTGTTGAAAACCCAAATTAACACATGCTGTTCCATAGTGAATGCTCAGTAATACCTGTTAAATGAATGAAAAAAACGAATGTTCCCAAATCATGTCATTCATTAATGTGAAGATACAGAATCTAGCATCTGACAAAAACTTCCTTTACTGTAACAATCTGACATTTTCTATATTTTATAGATGAACATAATAAAAGTAAGATATTTACCCTAATTGGCCAGTGGTAGAATTTAACCTTGGTTTTCTTAGTCTTAACCTTTTTATAATAAGAAATTATTTTAAAATTAGTACATTTCTCATTCTCATTTTTATTTTGAACCAAGTTTCACAAGTAAGCATTTATTGAGCATGGCAGGAGAGCATTTTGCAGACCTAGTGATCCTAAAAATTTTGTGTCATCACCTCTGAGACCTAATATGATGGAAATAAAACAATTGTTTTAAGTCTTTAGGATATAAATAAAAATTGAATATATTTATGAAGATAGAGATTTATAGAATTTAATCAAGAGATGACCTTCATTTTCCAAAACTAGTATTAAAGAAATATGTTCACTGAAGAACATTCAGAAGACACAGATTAAATGATAAAACGAAAGTCACCTATAGTCAGCTGGAAGTTAACCACTTTAACATAATGGCTTAGGTTTATATTATACTGTTATGCTGTGTGATTTAAAAATGTAATTTATGTTTTTATGATACATAGAGAATGAATTTTTTCCATATTAACTACTCTGTTATACAATATTAATTTAGTATTCTGTTGTGTGATAGGTTCCCTCTTTTTGGATGTTTATATTATTTCCAGTCACAATTTCACTTTAACTCTTGCTAATTCAATGGGAAGTGATGCTATTGCCTGTATAGAAGAAAGGGATGAAGAGTTGTATTTGAAGCTACAGTCATAGGGCAGCAGTGCCCTTAAGTGCTGGGCGTCACTGCTCTGGGATGGCGTGTGCTTGCTTGTCTAGCTGGGCTGCCGCCGGGCCGAGGCCTGTTTGCTGTTAGCCCAGCTGAGAGAGCAGCGGCCTCAGTCGTGTCAGCAGGAACAGAGCGGGCTTCATCTCTGCTCTTTGTCTCCGATTTGGTGCTGGTGTGTTGTCCCCACCGCTGCCATGTGATGGCTCGGATGCAGCACCACACACAGGATCTGTAACTCCTTTTGAAAGCTCTATTGTGAGATGCTGCTGAGTTTTAATGCAGAGGAGGTTTTTGCTAGCGTGTGGCTTTTGGTTTCTTTCAAATGTGAATGTGCCTTCCTCTAAAGAATCCTAAGTAAGGAAAGCACCTAAAAGATGAATTAAATTATCATTCCCTTCAAGTCTCCTCTAATAGAACGGTAGTGTAATAGAAAAGTAAGTACCCAGATTTCTTTCTCTACTTTGCATTGCAATTACTCACCATGAGAGTAGGGTGGGAATCAGGGACGGTTTCATAAATGCAGTATATTTGAATGGGATGGTAAAGAATGGGAGGATTTTTGAGAGTAGAAACAGAAGACAGGAAGCACAGAAATGTGGACAGTGGAAGTTACTCAGGGTTTGTTTTTTATTCATTCATGAAACATTAATTGAGAGCCTGTGATACACCAGGAGTTAAACTAAACTTTGGTTATACAAGAATGAGTTAGATATGGTTTGTATTTTGTAAGAGTTGACAGTATGGTTGAGAAGGTGGAAAACAGACAAGCATATATAATTGGCTCTGTAATACAGGTTTCTACAGATAATATGGAGTTCAGAGTAGGGCTATCATAGCCCAGCTTAGGCAGAGTAACAAAAGTCTTGGCTGAGCTGAGTCTTGAAGGACCCTTGGGCAAGGGGGAATTGTACTTCGGGTAGAGGAAATTGCATGTACAGAAGCAAGGATGCAATCTACAGGGCACTACAAAAGGTCCAGGGTATCCAAAAGAAGAGACTGCAAAGTAGAGGAGGATTGGCAATAAGTAATTTGAAGGCTTGAATTAAGACAGTAAGAGATGGGGAGAAAATCAAGGATGACTTCCAGTTTTTTACTTGGTTGATTAGTTGGTGGTGCCAGTCACTATTATAGGAGATAAACACGGAGGAGTAGATTGGGACATCACTGTGTTCGGTTTGGGACATGATGAGTTTGGGATGCTTGTGATATACTGATGCAAGCAGAAGTCTGGGCTCAGAAGAGAGATCGAGACTGCAGCTACCTGACTGGGAACCATGAGCAGGGAGTGGATGAAACCACTGAGGGAAAACAGGTAGAGTGAGAAGATGATGGATAAAAACCCAAAAGTAGACAACAGAAGACACCGAGAAGGAGGAGAGAGGTTAGAGGAAAAGCAGGAGGGAGTGGAACAAGGGAGGATAGCTGCAAAAGCATCAGGGAAGGAGAGGGGTGAAGAGGAGAGGAGAGTGAGGTCAGCAATATCAGGTGTTGCTGAAAGAAGAAGGAAGATAAATTCTGGAGTCTCATCATTTTAATTTTAATTTTTTTTGCAATTAAAATTTATTTGTTAAAAATCTGTATGCTTAATAACATATCATTTTTAGAAATAAGAAGGTCGTTGGTGATCTTGGTGAGGTCAGCTTTCAGTGTGAAGTAGAAGATTGACTTGAATTTCAGTGTTTGAGGCATACATTCAAGGTCAAGGAGGCATGGTTTTAGAATCTTCTTTTAAGAAACGTGCTGTAGAGGGAGCGGTGAGGGGTAAGAGTAAGTGGGAAGGGATGAGTGAAACAAGAATGGAGAAAGATAGTGGTATTCTTGGCTTGTTTTTATCCCATGGATGGAAAACGAGTATTTTTATAAGAACCACTTGAAAGGGGAGGTTGAAAATGTAGGAGAGAGTCTCGAAGGATGGAAATTGCTGGAGGGAGGTCTCAGAGGAGGCAGGAGGGAAGGGGGAGGTTCTGAGCACAAATCATAATTGTGTCAAGACTTTCTTTCTAAGATGTCTAAGTGATGTTTAAATATACATATACCAGTTCGTGGGCTTTATTCTAAATGGACTTTAGCTCTGTCTCTGTGTTTGTAGTGGTTAGCCTGTTTCTCTAAGTCTTTACTTTTTTGTGTTTTCCCCTCAAGTGTGAGATCTGAGCCATTTAGTTTTCCCTGTCATGCTGACTTTCTTCCTCTCCCTAGTTTAATCTCTGATTTAAACAGATTTTTTTTCCCTAATAGAAACTGATTAACCTCTGTTTAAAAAAAAAAAAAGAATAAAATTTCTTGACATACTCCTTTCAGCTTATTAGGGACATGCTCTTCTCAATTGATGGAGCTCCCTGGAGAGAGAATTTCATGGATAAGGTAACTTCTTTGGGAGGCAGTTATTTTAGAAAAAGTACAGGAATGGAAATCAGCATCAGGCTCCAGCTCCGGCTCTGTCACTAGTGAACTCCTGTGACAGCATGTGAGTCCCTTAACCCCTCTGTCTCTGTCCTCACTGGTAACAGTGAGTACTAGGTGCCGTTGTACTTACCTCCTTTACTGTTGAGAGAACCGAAGTCGGTAATATATGTATATTGTCCATGCTTGGAAGTGTATAGAATGTAGTGCGTATGAAAGACATTATCGTAGTTGTACCTAACTGGGCCAGAATTCAGCAATCCGAAAGTTCATTGGTCCCTAGTACTGACAGTTTAACAGTATCATGCGTTATGTGGTAGAAAGAATTTTCACATCCTTGGTTTTCCATGTAACCCTGAAAGAAGGCAGCTGTAAAGAGACAAGAGGTGAATTAGGCTCTCCTTAGCCAAGGTAATGTAGCAGAGTTCCTCTAGATTACCCTCAGGTGAGCGATGCAGGCTGAGTCCAGAACCTACTCACTTCCACACAGCCCTTACAGACTGGGTTTTCTGACATCTGCACCCATTACCGAGTAGGAGTGGCAGACCAGGATCTAGGAGGAAAGGAATGGTTAAGAGCAGGCAGACTTACCTTCTTTATCCATTCATCTATTGATGTGCACTTAGGATGCTTCTCTATCTTGGGAATTAAATAATGTTGCTGTTAATAGCAGGGTGTATGTATCTTTTTGAATTAATTCCTATTTTGTAGTTGGCTTTATTCCTTTGATAACTATGTAAGTTTAAAAACCTAACACTCTCAACGTTCTTAGAAACAATGAATAATACATATATATAAATTTTAAAAATACATATAGTGTATTGTGTATATGTATTTGCATGCAATATATTGTATATGTACAGTCAAATTGTAACAATTCTACCTAATAAAACTGAAAAATGAAAAAAATCACAAAAATAACATTAAAAACCCTCTTGATGATTAAAAAAAATAAGCAGGCTGACTTTTGGCAAGGAGATGTGGTACCCACTGTAAAACACATCCTGAGAGAACAATAATAATAAAAGCTCACAACTTGTGCAGGATTCTCAGGTGTTTTAAATATCCACCGTGGGCATCACTATGTTTTAGCATGATACAGTAATTGATGTTTCATGTGAAGGCTTTATGAAGGAAATTTTTAAATTCTTGATATACTGTTAAGAATGCTGAAAAGAACGTATCAACTATGTTTTTTAGTTTTTCATTAAAATAAAAATTTGACAATTAAAGTGCCAGCTGGGGCCTTTCCTAAAGGGTCTGACTTTACTGTTTATTTGTGGGATGCTCAAGTTAGTGCCTCTTACATAAATTGCTGAGTGAGTGAGCTGGTATCTATCTCTCATGTAGATGGGAGATGGTGTACAAAACCCTGTGATAGATGGAGGAAGCTTCATATTTTCAATTCAACTTTATATTTCCAGAGCACATTAAAAAAATAAGTCTTTGTTGCCCTATGAGATCATAAAAAGTTTCATCAATAGTCAAGATTTCTCAGGAATAAAAGAACCCTATCCCAGACTCTATTCTGACCTTGGAGAATACATTATCAGCTTTGGAGTAGCAATTATTCATCTTTTACATTCTGAGATATAGTGTTCTTTCCATTTAATATCTTTAATTGAAACAGTAACCTCTAATAGAAGTTAAAAATCAAATGTGAAATTTTCATTAGAGTTCTTTTAACAGTTAAAAGAAATGAATATTTTAATTACCCTTTGAGAATTGCCAGTGAGCAAATTTAGACTTCCTTAAAATGAAAGTGGAAATGTTTATTGTCAAACTGTGGTAGCCCTGTTGACATTCAGGAAGGACAAGCCTTCAAACCATCTAAGATCCAAAATTCCTGACAGGAGAAGTGTTTTTGTCGTTTACAAGCAAGAGCCTGAAGTCTGGACAATGGCTAAAAATCAAAGTAATGACCTGGAATGTTGTTGACTCTGAACAAATGTGTTCAGGAATGATAATTTTAGTTAAAAAGGAGTTTTTTTTTCTTTTTAAACAGATCAAAGACTTAAATCTCTCATTTTTGTACTAACAGTTGTTTCCGTGAACGTTCGCTACTGTCTTCACACTGAAGTTGACTTGCTGAGCATTCGATAAGCTTGAGGCAAAGTTGTTGTGTCAGAAGCAGCATATTTTAGTGATTTATCTGCTGGTGGTGACAGGTTGTCAGGTGTTTGTGAGGGACTGGACATATAAAAGTACTGTTAGTGGTGAAAAACTACTTGTATTTTTCTGTTCTCTGAGTGGAAAATTTCTACAACAGTTAACATTAAGAAAAACCTTTTATAAGGTTGAATTGGGATGAAAATGGGGTGATACCATAAGGAGAAGTTCTAATTTGAGAGAAACAAGATAAAACATTTATTATTAATTTCTCCTTTGTACTTGGTGCTATCTTTATAGATTTTATTTTTCTAGAGGTAACTTTTTTCATTTAAATTTATGCTCCAAGCTGGATGTTGACAATAATACTGACTTAAATTTTTTTCTTTTTATGCTATGATTTTTTGAGAGCTTTCCTAAACACCGTCTTATTTACTAATACATAATATGACTACATTGGAGGAAAGCAAGTGTTCTATTGCTATTTTACAAATGAGAGAATGGGTAAAATGTGTTCAATAACTTGTTTAAGGCCCTAAAGTTAGTGTCAGGACCAAACCCTTTATTCCTGTCATCTATTGTCTTTCAATTATAGTGTATTTTTAATGTGAAGATTGATGAAGGTATTTTGATTGGAGGTTTTAATTGAGCATGGAGTTGGGAAATTTAACTTAACAGACTTGTCACTTTTGGAAAGGAGGTTTAAGTAACCTTAAATTAAAAAGGGATAATAGCTGAAAATTCTACATAGGTCTGAAACACTATAAGATTCTGCTTAAAAACTATTTAAAATGAAACTAAAAATAGAACTACCATATGACTAAGCAATTGCACTCCTGGATATATAGCTAAAAAAAAAAAAACCTCTAAAGCCACTAATTTGAAAAGATACACGCACCTCAATGTTCATAGCGGCATTATGTACAGTTGCTTAGATATTGAAGCAACCTAAGTGTCCATCAATAGATGAATGGATAAAGATGATGTATATATACACAATAGAATACTACTCAGCCATAAAAAAGAATGAAATTCTATCATTTACAGCAACATGGATGGACTTGGAGGGTATTATGCTAAGTGAACTAAGTCAGAGAAAGATAAATACTATATGATGTCAGTTATGTGTGGAATCTAAAAAAAAAGCAAACTAGTGAATATAATTTTAAAAAAAACTAGCAGCTATAGAGGACAAACTAGTGGTTACCAGTGGAGAGTGGAAAGAAGGAAGATTAAGAGGTACAAAACTATTATGTATAAAATAAGGTACAAGGATATATTGTACAACATGGAAATTATAAGCAATATTTTAAAACTATGAATGGAATATAACTTTAAAAATTGTGAATCACTTATTGTAACTTACATAATATTGTACATCAACTATTCTCCAATAAAAAACAAAGACTATTTAAAATGTTCTACTATGGGCAAAATAATCATAGAACTAGAATTCATTATCTACCAGGTATGGATTCATAGGCCTTGGATTTATTGTAACTAACTGGTGCTTAGTAGAAGAATAATTGTGGAGAATATTTTATTGACCAAGTTAATATCTGTCAGAGACACAGATTTGATGTACACTTATAGATAATGTGACTCTACTTTAATGCTGGGATTAAAAGGGTAATCCTTTTATCTATTCTATAAGCTTTGGTACATCTGTTGCACCTAGCTATACTTTAAGGGACAGATTTGTTTGTAATATGTCAAAAATAATGGGTTTTTATAATAGGCAGCTGAAATATGTCTGGAATATACATGAGTGCCAACAGTGGCAGTTATACTTGGTGCCTGTGATCTAGCTGGAGAAAGAAGACAAAGTTACTTATATATGTGTAACAGGGCAACTTATCAAGAGTTCACTGTAGCAAGGTAGGAAAATATAACTTTATTGTTTGTTCTGCGGCATTAAGAGAAGCATGCATTCTATCCTTAGGAATGGGAAACTGTTTACTCCATTCCTAAAGGTAGAATCCTTATTTCCAAGGAGGGTAAACATGTTCTTGGATGGTGCAGGCTTTTAGGACCGTTCTTGTGTCTGAAGTCTTTGAGAGAACAACTAAATTCCATCATTTTTTTTTAACACCTTTATTTTGGTATAAATCCCATTGTTGAAAGAAATTGGGAAAGAAACACTGGCTGTCTTTAGAAGACCGGCTAATCTCTTACAGGGAGGAAAGAAATTTCCAAGGAGTGGAAATCGGAGATGGCCCATTTTTATGGGTAATTGAAGCTGGTACTTCTCATTGAAGTAGTTCCTTGGAGGTTCCAAAGTGAGTGTGGTTATGTGGGTGGTAGGGCAGACTGAGCACTGAGACAGTGACTTTGACATCCGTAGTGAAAGTCCTTGTGGCTAACTTGGCACAGAGTAAGCAGTGGGTGCTAAGTCACCTTCAGGAGGGCCAAGAGGGTTTGGACAATAAACAGCTCCAGAGGGGGTCACCGTGGGCCACTGGCTCAGGCTTTGCCTTCATTTTACTTCCTTGCATCATCTTTAGGGACTGATACAACTTAAGAGATGAGGGAAGATCCCTTAAAATATGTCTTATATTAGACTTCTCACTGACATGGCTGAATCATGGCCTTGAAGTCCTAACTGATTTGAATTTGGAAAAAAAAAAAGACATTTCTTGCATCTCTAGTGTAGTGGAGCAGTTTATAGCTTTATGTGCATATGATGGTGAACATGAATGTATATACGTGTCTCTTTCATTCCTCTCTGGCATTTATGCATCCATCCTGAAATGTCTTTATTCCTCGTTAGACCATCTAGAAAATGCTTACTCATCATTCAAAATTCATATCAAATATCTCTTCTCCTTTTTCAATAAGCTGAAAGTAGGAAGTCTAAAAATAACTCTTGGCTTCCTGATTTGCAATATGGAGATAATACCTGCCCTGATTAAATCACAGGCTGGTTGTGAGCTTTATAAAATGACTTATATTAAAGAGACAAAAGGTACTGAAGATTGAGAGCCATACAAAAGCATAGGTTCTTGCCACCAACTGTGAAAGAATTTGCACAGCAGAGGCAGAGGGATGAAGTGAACAGCTGCTTTATTGCTCAGAAGGGGAAAAGAAAGGAAAGTGCTCGATCAGGGAGAAGGAAAGAAAAAGCACTCAATTGAGGAAGAGGTGCTCGAGTCAGCCAAGATGGGCAGCAGGGACAGCTCCAGCCCGGCCGGGCCACGTGGACTTTTATGAGAGGCTTCCACCATCAGGTACTCCTTCTGGGTGTGATGGAGCCAGTCAGTCCTTGTGTGGGCTTTTCCGGTTGTTGTCATGGCAGTTGTCAACTGTCATGGCACTGGTGGGTGTGTCATTTAGCATCTATTATATTATAATGAGTGTATAATGAGGCTCATGGTCCACTGGAAGGCAAATTTTTCACCGTCTTGGACTGAATGGGTTCTAACCAGTTCTTATTTCTTCTCTGCAGCTGCCTCCTGAGACTTAGATGAGAGTAATTGGTTTCTATTTGAGGGAGAAGCCAGGGGTCTGATCCTGGGGGCAACAGCCTTGGTAACACAAAAGAAAGTTGTTTTTGACCAGAATGTCTGCAATCTGGTGGACCCAGCATCCCCACCCCCTACCCTCATCCCCCTGCCGCCAAAAAACAAAAAGAAAAACAAAAAAAAATTCCACAAAGACTTTGTTCAGCCAGGAAAGTTTAGGGAAATGAAGGCATAATCTCAGTTAATCATTGAGATAGGTGGTCAGAGTCAATGCCATCCCCCCAGTGCCTGCAGGCCTTGTGCTAATCAACTGCTTGAGCCTGCCTTTCTGTGACTTGGGGAGGCCTGGGAGATTTCAGCTTTTCTGTAAACAAGAGGCAGGGTTTTTCTTTGGGGCAGGGAGAGGGAGAGCGGCACAGGGTCCTGCTCTCTTTCAGATATAAGTAGATTGTGAGGGTGAAAATCATGAGTAGGTTTAAAATCACCATCTCAAGACTGAAAATAAAATGGGCTGCTTTTGAAGTAGAATTTTAATTCTTGGAGGTGACTTGGCTTCTAAATTTGTAGGTAGAGTATGATTTCAGTATGTGATGGTAGAATGAAGGGTGGACGTACTAGACTGAATTCCCTGGCGGAAGAGACTGTTACTGGATTGTTCCACCTCTTCACAATGCTGTCAGTATCACAGCTTTCAAAGATTAGCTCAGGAAATGAATGAAGCAACTTGTCAAACATTTGTAAGATGTTTTTAGCTATAGTTCATTTGTACTTGGTAAAAAACTTTTAATTCCTTCTTTAGGACAGCTTTTAAAATAATTTTTTCCCATTTCAAAGCCTAAGCTCTCCTGCCCCAGAGAGCTACTCTTCATGTCCCACCATTAACTTAGTCTTCTTGTGAAATGATGAACCAGGATGTCGAGAAACTCGCACAGAATCTAGGGTCTGACGTGATTCTGATTCTACAGTTCTTGTTTTTTAATAAAAATGCACTATGATATTATGATTTAGAAGAAATGAATATTTGGTCATTCAGATAACCAAAATATGTTTCTCATATATATTTGGTCTTCATAGTTTCTGGCTCACAGCTCCCCAAACCCTTGGATTTCCTAAGTGATGAGAGCCTTAAAGGTACCTTTTGTTAGGTCAATGAGGTAACTTTTGGACCCCCACCTAAGGATGGGGGCTGCTTGCTAGGGAAACCAACCAGGTCATTAGGGGGTTGGAACTTTCAGTCCTACCCCCTGACCTCTGGGGAGAGTAGGGGGCTGGAGATTGGATCAATCACCAATGGCTATGGATTTAATCAATCATGACTATATAATGAAGCCTGCATAAAACCCCAAAAGGACAGGGTTCAGAGAGCTTCCAGGTTGGTGAATGCCTGGAGATCTGAGGAGAGGAGTGTAGGTGGTGAGGGCATGGCAGGTCCCTGCGCTTTCCCCAGATCTTGCCTTATTTATCTCTTCCATCGGACTGTTCCTGAGTTATATCTTTTTATAATTAACCAATAATCTGGTAAGTAAAATATTTCTCTGAGTTCTGTGAGCTGCTGTAACAAATAAATTGAACCCAAGGAGGAGATTGCGGGAACCTCTGATTTATAGCTAGTTGGTCAGAAGTACAGGTGACGACTTGATTTGTGACTGACATCTGAAACCCAAGGGGGAGGTGGTTGGAACTTCCATCTATAGCTGTTTGGTCAGAAGCACTGGTAATAACCTGGGCTTGCAGTTGGCATCTGGGGTAGGGCGGGCAGTCTTGTAGGACTGAACACTTGACTTGTGGAGTCTTAATGTGGTCTCTGGGTAGACAGTGTTAGAATTCAGCTGAATTCTTGGGTGCTCTGCTCGTGTCTGAGAATTGTTGTTAGTGTGGGGACCCCCTCACCGCTCCATACACAGTGGAAATCGAGTTCCAGAGCACTAAAAGATGCACTGATCTTCTGTATTTTATGGATATCCACTTTAGTTTGGATACCATGTTGTTCTTTATCAAAAATTCTTAACTTCCAGAAAATGTCCACCAGATGTGACTTCCTGGGCCTTTTTATTTTAAGTATATCTCTAACAAGTAATCATAATAAGAGGAAAAAAAGGAGCTCACATTTATTGAAGTCCTGCTATGTGCTCTATGCATATTATTTAATCCTTTCAATGACCCTTTGAATATGTGATGCTAGTTTTACTTTATAGACCTGGCCCCTGAGATTTAGAGAGCTGATAGCCAAGGTAATAAAGACATAATGACAGTAGAGCTGGTATTTGAAGCCAAGTCTTGGGAATGAACTTTGTCCCACCATATTGGTGTCTTACCATATTGTGCTGCAAGGCAGAAATAATTCCGGGCAGGCTCTATTTTTTATTTTATTTTTAAATTTTAATTAATTAATTAATTAATTAATTAATTTTTGTAGGGGGAGGTAATTAAGTTTATTTTATTTTCTTGAAAAAAAGTATTTTCTAACAGAGGTACTGGGGATTGAACTGGGCACCTCGTGCATGCTAAGCATGCATGCTACCACTGAGCTATACCACCCATTCTCCCCCTCCCCCACCACGCTTTATTTTTAAACATACCCAGAATCTGACCACCTTCACGGCTACCACCCTGATTCATCAGGCTCTGTGATGTTTTGCCTCTTCTTTGCTGACGTCTTCTGTTTTCCCTACTTCTGTCTTTGACCCCTACAGTTTATTTGTAATAGCTGAAGAGATCGTATAAAATGTGAGTCAGATCAGTAATTCCTTATTTCACACAGAGAAAGGCTGGAATCCTTACAAGGACACAGGTGATCTGGCCCCTATTTCTCCCTCTGACCTAATCTCTGCTTTCTTCCCTTTGCTCATTCCTTTCCAGCATGCCAGGCACACATCTGCCCAGGATCTGCACAGCTGATTCACTCCACCCCTTCAAGTCATTTTTCTCACTGAGGCCTACCCTGACTGACTATTTAAAATGAAACCCCAATGGGACTTAAAATACAATGGTCTAGGATTTTCAAGCTCTTGATAAAGTTCTTTAAAATTCTTTGCTTCAGTGATAAATAATAACTATTTTTTTAATGTTGAAATACAGAATTGGAATATATTTAAAATACCACAAACATACATAGTCTTAAGTGGGATGGTGAAGATGTTTTTCAGACATTGACTATCTCTAGGAAATACATTTTACATTGTAACTCAGTGTCTGTTTATAAAACTGAAACAAAAGGTTTATGAAATACTTAACATTTCTACATGTGGTATACTCAGATACTTTCTATTGAATTCTGTTCCTTTCTATTAGAAAAAAGATTTGTTGGTCACAATCTACAAAATTGATTTCATGGTCCACTCATTAGTCACATTCATAGTTAAAAAACGCTGGCCTATTTCTCAAATCTCATTAACTTAGGAGATAAGATATGAATCTTGTGCAGTAACTTCATGAAAATATAAACTAGAGAGTGACAGCTTGAAACTTCATTTATTTTTGAGTCACTGGCATGTGATTACTAGTGAATATTTACAATATTCACATTTAGAGTAACAAAAGTAATAGACTTAGTTGTATAAATATTAATTAAATAATTTAATGTGCTTCTATTTTGTTAATATTGTGTGCTAAAATGGTAGAACTCTTGTGTTAGAAATGCTACTTTCTGTCCAGTGAACTGAAATTTCTTTCTATCCTTTCCTTCCTCACTTCCAAATTTCAGTATTTTCATTTTCCATTGATTGGTGTTTATTTTTCTACCTATATTGATATTAAATACTAACAGTGAAGAAAAATATTCAATAATGAAAAAAATAATTTATGCTCCATTATTTTAAAGTATCAAACAATAATAAATGCATAACCCTACATAGCCTATCACACATTAAATTTTTTAGCATATTATTTCTGAGGACAGAACACATTTAATAGGTATTATCTCTGTAACATTCTCTAATATAGTATATTCTCTAAATTTGAAATTTCCTAATATGATCTTTTTTAAAAGTAAGAAACCCATATTCCAGCCTTCTTTAATCACTGTCCTCTTACATGCAATTCTCCAGCCATATTAAATTATTCAGCCCATCACTTACTTTCTTTGTTCCTTCCTTCCTTCCTTCTTTCCTTTGCTTCCTTCCTTCCTGCTTGCCTGCCTGCCTTAGTCCTTTTTTTCTTTCCTCTAATATTTTTGAGTACTTCCTATGTTCCATGCATGGTAGTAGGGAGAAAATAAAAGATACAGTCCTTGCCTTCGTTGGATTTAAACTGGATATGAATATCCCCAGTTGTGGAAGTGAAAACAGGAAGCCTTAAGATTGCTTAGAAAGCCAGAGGTGGGATTAAATTTTGTGTACCTTGATTTACTTCTAACATCGGACGGAGACTGTTAAAATATTGGAAGTGGCAGGGCGTTGGAAGATACGTTTTTAAGTCCTCACATTTTAAAGATGAAGAAAACTGAGTCTCTTACAGATTAAACGAAGTGTTGAAATCACGGGTGAAACGTAAGCTGGTTTTTTGACTAGTGCTCTTTTATACCACCTTCTCTTCCTTTATTGTGATCTTGCCTGCCCGGACCCCATGTTGTCATATACTTACATGTGGTTTGTGCCGTTAAAGACCTCTTTTCACAATGCACACACTGAACTATAGACTTTTACGAGTATTGGTTTTGTTCCTTGAAATTATAATTGGAACAATTAGAGATGCGTCAGTGGAAAGGCAATGAAAGAGGGCCATTAAGTGCTAATAAATGCCTCTCCTCATGGGAATGGAGATCTTTTCTTTTCTAAGTATTTGAGCGCTTTTCACTGGTGCTTTTAAGTGGCTAGAAATAACACTTGCCACACGCTTGTGGAATACTCTAGATGCCAGGGGGTTCATTTCATTCTGTATCTGAAATGAGCACACTGTGGTTGGAATGTGTGTTGATTCGTTTGTTGGTTTAAGCTTTCATTCCATGTTTTTCATTAACCTTTCTCATGGGAGGCACAAGAACAATACTGAGAACTCTTAGAGAAGAAAGTCTTTAGGTAGCTGATGACTTCCCAAGAAGCAGATAAAACAAGGTAAAGGTTAAAGTTTAAAGTTATTTTGTGTTTATTTTGGTGTATTTTCCTTTTCACATCACCCTAAACTACCTAGGTACACTGTTACAAACTGAATCTAGTTTACCCTAAAGTCACATGCCTATGGCTAGCAAAAGATCATCAAAGATACTTGTTGTTATGAAGATGATATTTGGAACATCTGAAACAAATTCGGGTAATTAATTACAAAATAAATTTTAGGATAACTTACTATTTTTTTCTAAAAATAATGCTAATAATGATGATGGTGATAATGATAGCAGCTAACATTTTTCGATCACTTAGTATGTGCTAGGTGTTACTGTAAGAACTTCAGTCTTTCTATGATTTCAAAATGCAGAATCCTCTGAAAAACAAGTATTTTTGTAACTGATTTGGCAAAACCTAAGCACATTTACTAGCAAACTTTAGCTGAGTGTTGTGAAGCTATTCAGTTTGTCTTTATAACTCTGCTCGTGTGAATATGCATTTGTTTTACTATGGGAATATTTGTCTGTTTGATTCCAGGATGCTCCTTCAGATTTCACTACACAGTATAAGTTTCATGCATCATTTTACCTTTCTCAAGTCAGAAAAAAATTGAGTTGCATATTACATTTGGCCACCAGCAGATGAGGAGTTGTGTTATCTCCTCCCACCCCCCCACAACTTACAGATGAGTAACCTGAGCCAGTAAACAGATTCTGAATTTAAACCCAGGCATTTTAGTGCTAGAATCTGTGCTCTTAACCACGATGCTATGCTGCTTTAGAAAAAGGAATATTTGAAAGCCTTTCACAGAAATAATTATTTTGTTATCTATCGAATAAAACTCCAGTAAAGATAAATTCAGATTTGATAGGATTACTCCATTATTAGCTCTCTGTTCTGTTTCCTGTGTTAAATGCTATCTTAAACACTCATGGCCGTTGATTTTTTTTTTTTTTTTTTTTTTTAGTAGATTCTGCCAGCCTTGATTGTTTCATCGTCGACCTGACAATCTGTTCTCCTTTGGACTTCTTAAATTTTCAAAAGCTTGTGTGCTTGTTTTAAAGCACGCTGTTGGGTCTTAACAAGAAAGAGTAAACTTTGCTGCTGAGACAATGAAATTTTGAGGTGCTATATACGCTAAATAAAGAAGGAAGCCACCAAGCAGTTTAGTACAGCAGATAATTTGGACAGTAAAAGAAAAAAAAATTGTCACTTTAGCCATGCCCCTTAGTTTACTTATTGTTGGTGAGCATGTAGTTTACATATTATTCTTGATATATATATAAATGGGCAATATAGCCTAATGGATGTACTCAGAAGTATAGATAGAGAAAGTAATTCTTAATTTGCTCATTAATATGCCTTCTTTATTCAGCAGAATTTATTGAGTAGTAAGCAGGAATTTATTGAACCTCTTACGTGCTTCTAACAGCTACTTTTGGTACATTTTTGGACTTGGAGCTATTAACAATATTTTCCTAACTTTCAATGGGAATGTAGTTTCAAAGGTAACCTAAGGTAAGAAATAGCTAAATATTTGTGTTTTAAATACATATATGTATATATATCATCTATTAGATATTGGGTGCTTTTCCTTCTTAGTTTCTTAATCTTTAAAATTTTCATAGTCAATGTTACAGGAGCACAGAAAAAAGTCAATTAAATAGAGAAGAAAAACCATTTTTCAGGTAAGAAAATGAAACAATAGACCCACATACATGGTGCCTATATCTTTAATTATGATTGTGTATTTATTTTTTAAAATCACCCCTTAAAATATATGTTTCCAATAAATTCAGTTTTAATTCCTAGAATGCTGACTTTATTCGTTCACCAAGTCACCAATGAGACTTTCTTTGTGCCAGGTATTATGCCAAACACTGGCCTCACAGAAATGAGGTTCCTGTCCTAGGGAGCTTGCCTGGGGGAGGGGATGTGACTGGGGCTCATGGTATTTTGGAATTAAGAGTAGGAGCATCTAAATATACTGTCATTATCAGGAAGTGCTTCTCATAGAAAGCTGTGACAACATTCTATCTTTAAGGGTGAGATAGATAAAGAAAGGTTCTTCTGTAGAGGAGTCAATGCAAGAGTCTGAAATTAGTGTTAAGTCACTTGGGAACCAGATGTTCTGGGAATAAAAAGTTTGTGGAGGGGAATAATAGAAGAAGCTTCTAAAGTTCTAGGGAGGAACTGGATCCAAGGATACACTTAAAGCCTTCCTGGATAATTGGAAAATCTGGTTCCCATTGACAAAAATACCCCCCAAAACAAAAAACCCCTGTATAGTGCAGCTGTGGCTCTCTGTTCTGTTTTAGTGGAGAAACTGACCTGTACTTTTTGACTTTCAATTAAATACCATTTTTCCCCCCAAAGTCTCAGAAAAAGTGAAAGCAGAAGAGTAGAGTATTGGCTAGGGAAGCTCCTACTCTTATTTATACTCTCCTTTATCCCCCTGTGAAGGAACTGGTAATGCACATTCAGGACCAAGGACAGTAATTGGGCCACCTTTCTCCAAGTCATGCCTCGGTAGGGGAGGGGTTGAAGTGGGCTGCCTAGACCAGCCGTGCCCGAGTCACTGGGTAAGTGTTCTCTTGCCCTTGTTTCTCTCTGGGTGTGGTCTTGCACACATGGGCCTTTCCTAGCCATTGTGGTGTCAAAGTACAGAGGTCTGAGGTTCATGTATGGACTTCATGGAAAAGGGGAATGGGATGCCTTCCAGCTTCTTTGATTGCCAGCCTTTAGACTTCTCTCTCAACTAGGCCAATTGAAGGTTACATACGGTCCAGCCCATGTTTCCAGTGTTGTGAAGAGAACGTATTGGGGTTTGAGGCAAAGGCCATCTGACCTTGTCCTTTCCACATGCATCTCTTCTAGAAACTCTGCAGGAAGGGGTGACCGACAGGACTGAATGTTTAGCATCCTGGTTTCTCTTATTCTTCTTTGATCTGTAGCACATGTTATCAGTGGGGTAAGATTTCCTGGGAGGGGACAAAAATTGATTTTTTTGGGGAAAATATCTTACTCTTTATAAAGCACAGACATACATATAGTACATATACTGATATACAGCATACCTGTGGTATTGAATTTAATGGGGGAAATTTAATGGGGAAAAAAAGGTCTAATAAGGCTTCTTAGGTGCACAGTAGTAAAAAAAAGTAATGTTGAGAAACACTGTTCTAAAGCATGGTGTCTCTTTTTCTTTCTCATTCTCTTTGTTGGGCAGTACAAAGCTACTTCAGTGACTCACATGCCATCTCTTTTCTGGACTCATTGTGTTTTTTTGCTCTGCCATTCTCAGCCCATAGCTTTCATCTTCAAGGTTGCCTTGTGGTTTGAGATGGTTGCTGCAGCTCTGCCATCATGTATAACTGATGGGGAGAAGAAAGAGGAGGGAAGGGCGAAAGGTACACATTAGCTAAATTAGACCCTTTTAAAGGCACTATCTGTGATGTCACTCAACTACCTCTAGATCTAAATTACTGGCTAGAACTTAGTTATGTGGACACCCCATTTAGAAGGGAGGTGGGAAGTGTAATTTATTTATTTGCCTATTTAAGGGCACATTGCCATTTTCTACAAAATTGGGATTCTATTTATAAGAAATAACAGGCAAATGCATATTGGACAAGCAACCAACAGTCCCTTTAGTTGTCCGTTTGTCATCCATTTGCATGGCAGCTATGCAGGGTACAGTATAATCTGTGATTTGAAATCGAACAGCAGCTAAGTGCCTCTGCTTGATGCTGGGACTCGTAAATCTGGTGGATTAAATTCTTGAACAAGCTGACTTTGGGAATAAGTAGATAAAAATGGATTAAATAAAAATTTAAAAATCAAATAAAAATATGAAAAGATTAAGTTCCTAAGAGTGTTTCCTGGTGGGGAAACACATGGTATTTGTAAGCTGAGAACTGGTTTCTTCATTCGATTTACAGATCTCTGACTCAGAAACTTTTGCATTTTGAATGTAGCAGTGGGACCCATTAATTATTGGTTAATTATATTTAATGAAAACATACTGCTTAGAAATCTTGAGTTTTGTGAATGAAAGGTAAATATTGAAGTTTCTTAGATATTAGTTAAAAAAAAGCATTGTGTTTCTTGCATTTGGATTTGCAACTCTGTTTTTCAAACAAAATGATGGTGGCATTTATTGAATGCCTCAAATTATAGAGTAACTGATAGCAGCAAAATGATCTTTTACAAATCTGTAAGTGCTAATATTTTTACCGTGTGCCAAGAATTTAGGAGGAAAAAGGAAACTGCAGTGGAAAATTTCCAATTAAATGTGTGGATTTTGGCATAATTACTTCCTTCAGCAATTAAAGTGGCATTGTAATGGCTGGCAAAGCTCCGAGATTTGGGCACGCAAACACAAAGCCATTTTAACAGTGCCATTGTGTTCAGCGTGTGGAATACATGACCTCAGTGCTTCTTGGGGCAGGAGGTAGGCAGTATTTGGCAGTAACCTGTCTGTGTGTTTCTCCCTGTCCCTCTTTTCTTTTTTTCTCTGTCTCTTTTAAAAATTAGGTTATCATTTTGAAGGACTGTGAGATAATAATCCTACAGGGATTCTTTTGGAGCACAAAAAATTACAATTTGAGGATAATTTTTGGAAGAGACTTCTCTGTTTTTAAGGAAGGATTTTTAAAAGTATACTGGCTCTTGGATTTTTAAAAACATTGTTTCTTTCAAGTTCTATTCTGTGTCTTTAAACATTCAGCAATGTGGGTCCCCTTGATATTCTGTATTTTGTACTTTGAATCCTATTAGATTTTAAGCATTCAAAATAAAAAATGTTAATTTAAATGACTTCAACTTTCAGTTGCTATCTTGCCTGTTCTTTCTGTCCATGTAAAACGCGACTTAGTTGTCTGCCTATTGGGGAATCAGATATGGGAATGTTTTCCTTCCGTGCTTTGAATATGTGAGGAAATGAGAAGACATCCTAAAAGAGTAGGTAGAAAGTGTTAAAATATTTAATTCTTGGGCCCTGAAGAAGACACTGGGGGGAACACAGAGGTGAGGGAGTACGCGTGTAAATAGACCAGTGTGACTGGTGCACGCTCAGAGCTTAGATAGAGGCAAGTACAGGGGGATTTCAAAGAAGGCTTGAGAATTAAATAGGAGTTGGCTAGAGGGAGAAGTGTGGGGAGAGCATCCCATAAGGGGAGCATGGAATCTGTCAAGGAACGTTCCTGAGAGTGAGGTGAACACAGAAACTTCCCCTAAGGGGCAAGACTTTTTTCTGCTTTATTTACAGTTTGGATTTCATGCTAAAGATAATGGGGAGATTTTTAATGATTCAGAGTCTGGAAATGATGTGATGGGACTTACGATACTGTTGAGGTTGGACTGGAGAGTGCTCAAACTGGATGCAGGGAAATTATTTGGGAGATTATTGTGGTAGTCTGTGTGAGAGTTGGGTGGCACCTGGAGTTGTGATTCAAGTAGAGAAGAGAGGATGCATTTAAGGGATATGAAAGTAGAATCAGCAGGACTTGGTGACCAATGTGGAGCATGAAGACAGAGGAAGATGGTGGGTGGATGACTTCCAGGTACTTGGCTTGGCTGACAGATACGAATGGCTGATGATGTGTATTGTGATTGAGAACAAAGGAGAAACATGTCAAATAGATGATAACAAGTTGAATTGTAGAGACTGGGTGTGACACATCTAAGTGAAGATGTCTAAGAGGCTAGTGACTTTGGGGATACCTCTGACTTCTGGTATTTGACTTATTTCTCTGAGGACTCCTTCTCAGTCTCTTAGGTCTACTTCCTTCAGGTGCTCATTAAGTGTTGGTAATTTCCAGAGTCCATATTCATCACTCTTCTCCACTCCGTTCCTGCTCACTTGTTCTCTTGGCTTCAGCAGCCTGCTCTGTTGAGGGCTCACAAATTATTATCTCTACACTTAACCCTGAGTTGTAGTTACTCACTCTAACTTAATTGTCTTAATCTGAATATTCTCCAGGTATCTAAAGATCAACATAGCCTCATCTCCTATTCCTTTTACAGTGTAGGGTAGTCTAATGCTCAAGAGTACAGATGATAGAGTTACACTTTCTCGGTTTGAGTCCTCGATCTGTCACTTACTAGCTTTGTGACTGTGAGAAAATTATGTAGCCTGTCTGTGCCTCAGTGTCTTCATCTATGAAGTGAGAATAACAATAGTACCTGCCTCATAATAGGGTTGTTACGAAGATCAAATAAGAACGGTGCCTGGCGCGTGGGAGACACAATATAAACATCAACTATAACCAGATCTTTCTATATTGCCTATTCTGGTTAATGGCACTGCTGTTCAACCAGCTCCCCAAACCAGAAATGTGAGATTTATCTTAACTCCACCATATCATTTCATTCCACATCAAAGCGACATAAAGTCCTGTCAGTTGTCCATTCTCTCTGTTGTCTTCTCTCCATCTCCACCATCACTGCCCTGGATAAAGTCTCCTTCTGCCTCCTTCTCTAGACACTTCTCCACCTCATCCTGACCTTTCTTTACCATTTACAGTTCCTTACTGTTCTGTGTTATGTAGATCTTCTATGTCCTTGCACATCCTGATCCCCTGTGGAATGCCTCCTGTCTCTCTGGAATAGTTTCTGGCTGGTCCCCCAAGCGGAATAGATTATTCTCTGCTCCATGTCAATACTTCACCTTGTGTGGAGCTTAAATGTAGTACCTGTCATGCTTATTGTAATCATTTGCATGTTGTTCCCCCCTAAGACTATTTGGTTTGAATGAATCAACTACTTGAATTAACTCATTGGAGGATATGAGTTACACCTCTTGGCTTCAGTCAAGGGCAGATGTTAAACATTTATTTATTGAGCAGATCATCTGGTTTGTCATCATTTACATCTGTATTGAACAAAAACATCTCTGTAGTTACTTTATTTGCTGCTAAGAGGAGAAAGTTCCTTTTAGCTTTGTTAATAAAGTGCTCGCTCCATTCAGTCTTCCAAAAGTTAATCCTTTCCTGGTGGAGCAGTAATATTTCTTGGTAATTAAGTTTCTGGAAGAGCCAATAAAAAATATTATCAAGATGGTCCTTAGACTATAGCATGGGAACTGTTCTCTACTTTTTGTGTAGGAATCAGGAAGCCATGAAAGAGCATTGACCTACTGTCTGAAGACCAGCTGTTAAGACCGTGTAGGCAAATGCTTTATTGAGGCGGGTTGAGAGAGAAGAAGGCGTTTGAGTTGTAGCTGCTATGTGGCATTGAGAGGGAAGCAATACTCCTGCCTTAAAATTTGTACAGTCCAATCATAAATGAGGCATTCAGGGAAAAGAAAGGAGTTAATTTTACACTGCTTAGTCTCCAGATTTCTCTTCCCACTCTACCCTGAAGGTCCATTTTGGAGGAAAATGTCACACAAATTTAAATCCACAGTAGCAATAAAGGCACAATCATTATTTTTTCTGCATTAATTTAGCAGAAAGTAATTTTTCCATAAGATGTACTTACAGGAGAACCAACCACCTATTGCACAGAAAGTAGTAAAATTCAAGTGGATGGTGGCACTCAATGGCTAATGAGTTATTCATGCTTGTTTGTATCAGTGCCTTGGCTCCCTGTTAGAGGCCGGAGTAAGGAACTGACCTTTCCAAACCAGTGCAGCTGGGCAACACCAAGGGTGTTCAGGTGGAGTCTGAGGCTCCTCACCTCCAAATTCATTCATGAAATGTTAAAAATTATCTGCAAAGACTTTTTTTTTTAAGATGAGAGAATGCTAAACTATCAGGGAAAACACTCTGTGGCTATATATTGTAAAAATAATAATTACTACTTTTTTCTATAATTCTTTGGTTTCTTAAAAGTTGCCATATGTTGCATTTCTTTTGATTCAGAAGATTATCTCATTAGTAGCAAAAGAAACAGGTTTAGAGAATTTTGCCCATTCAGTGGCAGAACGGGGGCTCAAAGCTAGGTTTTCTGTGCATCATTTGAGGGCTTGCCTCCTTAAGACTCAGAGCAGGGATGTGCTGGGCATGTGGTTTTCATGCTCCTGGACCATCAGAATGATGTGAACCTTCAGGGTGAATCTTCAGATTAGTCACCCATTCCTCAGTGGAGAGGAGTTTCTCTCTCATGCTTTGTGGTGCTCAGATACTCCTGTGAAATCTGAAGAGACTTCCAAACAGCAGGATTTGGTTACCAAATCTTTTGACCTTTGGTGAGAATGTATGTTTTGGAGGTATGCCTGGTGAGAGCCATGAAGGGGGCCAGTAAGTGTAAGTCAGTAAGGAGACTGGATACCTGAAGCTGTTTATTACTCTTAATGCAAAGTTCTGTTTGCTTAATAAAAAAAAAAAGTAGGGAAATGTGTTAACTGTATCTATAGGCTCACTTTTTAGCCAAACATATGATAATTATTTGTTATTTAAAATGTTTGATACCTTCTATTTTGCTTTAATAATTGGGATTGTTACTAAATCAACATTATAAAGATATGGTCCTAAGCCTGAACTGAAACAGATCCGGACATGAAGGTACTAAGTACCTAAACCTCCTTCCTTCCTTCTTCCTTCCCTCCTCCTTTCCTTCTTTCTTTTCTACATCTTTTTTTTTTTAATTTAAACAAAATATTATTGATTTCTTAAATGGCATTATTCAGATGTTTAAGACCTGTATATTTCTACTTGGCATCTACATATTGTAAAACCTCATTCATGGTCCTAGTAACTCAAACAGATGGCCTTCAGCTCTTTGCTCTGGAGTTTTGTTTTGTTTCCCTTTATCCATTTCGATTCTCAAATTAACTTCTTCCTTTTTAGTTCTAGGCACAGAGTAGATGCTCTCCTTGCTTTGATTAAATTTTAAGTGATTACTGAAACCATCTAAGCTAGCAGATACTCTAATATAGTTCCTGGAGAGTATTAAAAGAGTATTTAATTATATGTATTTAGATATTTTCAAAAAGAGAGTTGGTCTCTCTTTTCTGAACTCCACTGTAGTTTATCTGCTCTCGTCTTAATGGTTTTCTATGTGTATATATGTTTTTATTTTCCCATTAGATTTCATATTCCTGGTGTCTAATTAGTGTAGCCAAAGCCCACAGCATCTCCCTAGCACTTCTTAGTTTTTCAGTGAATTTTTTTGATGAATAAATAATAATATTTCAGGTGACATTTTTTTAGAGCAAAACCAGGTCTATAATTTCATTATTCTGTTTTAGTCATAAACAGTGACATTGCAAGTGAATCTTAGCCCTTGGAGTCAAGGAGTAAAGTCAAAACTCAGCTTAGAGGCAGTCTGTTTTTACATTAGCACTTGGAAAATAAATTAGTTGTAAGTAGGGGAAATTTTGCTTTATTTTATCTATATAACTCTCTTTTCCACAGTATTAGTGGAGCTAGATAGAGCCTTGGGGGTTTTTGCAGCATTCTCACTGGCCTTTACCAATTGTTTAAGCTGCTGTTCACTGAAATCCCATCTGTGTTGAAGCTCTGTTCTGCCAATTTTTCCTACAAAACTCATACTATGCCCCATGCCGTGACTACTCACTAAATTGTTGAGTAACACATCCCAGCTTAAGGCCGGCCAGTGTTTCTTAAAGAGCACAAGTCCCCTGCGCTTTTTAAGAATATAGATGCCACACATCTCCTGAACATTCTGAATCTGTAGGTTCAGGACGTATCCTTGGCTTCTCATGGTCCTAGAATCGCTTCTTGGAAACCGTTGCCATTGAGTCAGACATTTATTTTGAATGGAATTCTGGGACTTTTAAAATGATGATTCTTCTAAAAATTGTGAAGCATTCTAAATGTGTTTAAAAACTGTGTTATAGGTATATTTATGAATTCTTTGACATTGCAGAATCAGTACTGATTTATGTGGCATTACAGATGTAATTATAAAATACTTTCTTTGCTGCAAGTTTATTGATCTAGTGTATATTAACATGCCATTTTAAACACAATTTTTATTCATTAAAAAACCTCATTTCTAATAATAAAACTCCCATCTATTAGGAATGAAAACAAACCTCAAATTGCAATATTTTTTTTCTGCTGTTAATTTCTACATACACGATATTTACCTGCATTTAATCCCACATTTTATGTGTGACCTTTTATTGGAGAAAAATTTTCAGTATTTAAAATGAAGGTTATCTGCCTTCTTAGCACAGTAGGCAGCACGTCAATCTCATAAGGTGAAGGTACATAAATAAAATTTAAAAAAGTAAAATGAAGGTACAATCTAAGATGCCTTTATTACCTCTAGTAATGGTCCATATTTGGTGCTAATATTGATCTTGAAGTTGGATAGTGCTGAATTTTTTGATTATTGAAGAGTCTAAGGATTAATTTCAAATGTTTTTTTTATAAATGTTGGTTCTCTGAAAATTAAAATGAACTGACAATACACAGTAATTTAATGCAGACTTCTATTAATTACAGCTAAATGAATGGTTACATAGCCCAGTGAGGTCATTATGATAATACATGTGGATTTATATTCAATATAAGGACCTTTACCCACCCTCCTTTTTAATTTTACAAATGCATCTTTTATAAGAGGAGTCTAGCATTCTTTAGAATGTGATGCATTGAAAGGTTGGGAATTAGGAGAATTACTGTGGAACTTATAAATTTATGGGTGATTAGAATTCCTCACAATGCCTTAATCGATTTTTTCTTTTTTTTAGGGACTTTCTCCCTCGAGGGTCGGGCATTGTAACGAGAAGGCCTCTTGTGCTGCAGCTTGTTACTTCCAAAGCAGGTAATGACTGAGGATGTTTGCCACATGGCTGAGAGTGTCTCGGGGTACCTGTTGCCTCCATTCCTGGGTGCTGGGTTGTAGCAACAGAAGCATTTTTGTGATCACTCTGCTGTGGGTAGCTACCTATATTTCTCTCCAAAATGCTCCCTTCTTCATTGCTTTTTGAACTTCTATTACATTAAAAGGAGAGTCTCATTTGCATATAGACTTTAAACATCTGCTATTTTTTGTGCCTAGAAGATATTTTCCCATTGTAATACATCTGTATAATTTTACAGCGTGACATAATAACCCTTTGGTATACTTCCTTCCTGCTTGTGCATGTGTGCGTGTGTGTGTGTGTCTGGGAATTTTTAAAAAGTAATTTAACATCCATCTAATATCTGCATGCATATGTATAGTGTATGTATACCAGTGTCTGTATTTATGGCCATATCTGTATTTAGATCTAATGTGCTGTTTTTGCCCCTCTCTTTAACACCATGACAATTTGATGGACAAATGAGCTTTGTTTTCACTTTAAATTCTTAGTAACTGGTGATGTTGATTTTTTGTGTGTGTTTATTTGGTGTTTCTATTTCTTTTTTTGTGAATTGGCTAATTTTATCTTTCCTTATTTCTTTTTGACAATTTTACTACTTTTTCTAACAATTTCTTCAAATGCTTAAGATTGAAGCACTCATAAAGATCGTGCCTCATAATGTGCAAAAACCAAGGTCATGGAAGTTTACCCTTATGCTTTCTTCTAGGAATTTTATAGTTTTGTCCTTAGGTTTAGGTGTTTGATGCATTTTAAGTTAATTTTTATATATGGTGTAGGGTGAGAGCCCAACTTCCTTTCTGCATGTGGACATCCAGTTGTCTCAGCACCATTTGTTGAAAATACTATTCTTTCTCCATTGTATGTTTTTGGCACTCTTGTTGAAAATCATTTGGGCATGGATATATGGGTTTATTTCTGGACTCCCAGTTCTATTCAGTTGATCTATATGTCTGTATTTGTGCCTGTACCATACTGTCTTAGTTACCCTTGCATTGTGCTAAGTTTTGTAAATGGTAAGTATGTATTTATCTACTTTGTTCTTCTTTTTCAAAGTTGTTTTGGCTATCCTGATTCCTGTGAAATTCTATGTGAGTTTGAGAATCACTTTGTTTTATACCAGGAATGCAAGATTGATTAACGTCTGAAAATCAAGTAATGTAGTGTATCATATCCATAGAATGAAAACAAAAATCGCAGGATCATCTCAATAGTCTTAGAGAAAAGCATCTAGGAAAATCTCATACCCCATTATGAAACAGTTTCCTCAACTTGATAATGGACATGTATGAAAAACAGCTACCATCATACTCAATCGTGGAAGACTGAATGTTTTCCCTGTAAGACTGGAGACAAGATAAGGATGTTCACTCTTGCCACTTCTGTTCAATGCTGTGCTAGAGGTTCTAGCCAGGGCAATTGGGCAAGAGAAAAAAAAAAATAGAAGACATCCATATTGGAGAGTATAGAGTAAAATTATCTCTATTTGCAGATGATATGAGCAAGTAGGTTGACATTCCTAAGGAATTCACTAAAAAACTATTTGAACTGATAAATGAGTACAGGTTGCAGGGTAAAAGATAAAGATATCAAAATCAGTTGGATTTCTATCCACTTGCAATGTACAATCAAAAAATTCAAACAATTTAATTTACAAGAGCATCAAAAAGAATACACTACTTAGGGGTCGCTGTCTCTCTTGCCTTTTGAGAAGGCCCGCACTCTGTCTGTGGAGTATGTATCTGCCTTTACTTTAACCACTCAACCCCCATGTACATCTCTCTAAATAAATCTACTTCTACTTAAAAAAAAAAGATACAGTACTTAAGAATAAATTCAACAAAAGAAGTACAAAACTAATACTCTGAAAATTAGAAAACATTATAGAAAGAAATTAAAGAATAGCTAAATAATTGGAAAAACATCCCATGTTCACTGATTGGAAGACTTAATGTTAAGATGGCAATACTTCTCTATACTTAAAGTGGATCGACAGCTTCAATGCAATCCCCATCACAATCCAGCTGGCTTTTTTGGTAGAAACTGTAGATATTTTTAACCATTTCTTAACATAAAAAAAAAAAAATCTGAGTTTAATCCAAAGGAATGGACTCAAATGCTGTCACTTGGAAAAAGTAAATTGCGTACAAATCTACAATGCACCAGCTTCTATTCTAAGATACAGGAGTGACTCTGGAGATATAGGAGTGACTAGGATAAACTCTGTCCCCTTCTGGTGATTTATATTCTGGTTATGTAATTTTTAATGTACAGAAGTTTTATTCTTCAAGGTTGTAAAATTGATACATTTATGTTTAACAAAAAGTAAATGTTTAGTATAATTTTTTTCCTTTTCATACTTAAAAAATTTTTTTTAACATTTAGGTCTGAAATTGATTTTCACTTATGCTGAAGTATTTTTTTTCTAAAAAATCTCCTTTAACTTATATTCTTACTGCCATCTACTTCTGAATATCTTTTCTGTTTTATTATGCCAGTAATACAGTGTGTAACTTTTAACGGTTTATAATTTGCTTTAATGTCTATCAGGGCTATAGTCCTCCTCCAATTATTTATTTTTATTTAGGGGTTCTTTTCTGTTTGTGACAAAGTTCAGAATAATTTCGTAAAGACAAAACTATTGCCACTAGGGTTATTTTAACTTCAGTAGATTCATTAGGGAATAATCAGTATCTTTAAAATATTCCCTTTTTTTTCCAACCCAGGGACTGGCTATATTTTTTATTTGCTCAAATCTTTATTTTTTTTTAGGAAAATTCTTGATGGTCTTTATACAGTGTCCATGCATTTCTAGTTAGGATGTTCATATTTGTTTTTTTTTTTTTTTTTTTTATTCTTGTGGTTTGGTTTTTTTCCATTATATTTTCTAACTTGTAATTGCAGATCTATTTTTAATTTTAATTTTTAAATTAACCACCTTACTCTGCATTTGACAGACTGAAATATTTTAATTGATTCTCTTGGGTATTTTAGTTAAATAGTAATTTCATTTGCATTTCTTAATTTATTCAACAAATACTTACCATGCAAATACTGAGATGGCTGAGAAAAGAGATGTATTGACGAGAATATTAATAAGCTCCATTGCAGTGGGGGCTTTTTGTTGGGTATTGCCATGGGAAAGATATTCTTACATGTTGAGCTCCTTTGAGAAGGTGCATCACATGCTTTCCTCTTTATACCCTTTCGTCAAGTCTTCCAATCTTGTCCTTTCTAAGCCCCTGGCATTTCTTTTATTACTTCCCATTAATCAGTGAGGCTCATACCTCATGTCCCTCCTCTCTCTTCATGTGAAGTAGACTAAAAATTATTTCCTCAGGAAAAACTTACTGTCCTCACAAACCTTCAGGAACCTCAAAAGGGGGCTTTTGCATTGCAGCACCTGTTTTAGCTGATGCCAGCTGAGAGCTGCCCTCCCCTCAGCACTTTTGTTTTACCCTAAAGGCACTGTTCATAGGAAAGTCTGGGGTATGAATACAGGCATGGGTTGATGCAAGACTAGCAAAATGGCAAAAAGAAGCAAGAGGGGGATATATTGTCACTGCTCATTTAGTTTACGGGTGCTTTCAGATCCTAACTGGGATAAGTTCCACAAATACCACTCTCAGTAGATTCATTCATTCAACCAATGTTTATTGAGTGATTCCTGTGTACCAGGCAAATATCCCTGTCATCATGGAGCTTATATTCTTGGGGAGAAACCAACAATAAGCAAAAAAAAAAAAAAAAAAAAAAAGAATGTTAGGTGATGAAAAAAGTGAGCATTCAAGCCATGACGATATTTGTGTAAGCACAGGGAAGTTAGAAAATTCTAAGATGGGATCTGCTTATGTGTTTGAAGTTTAGGAGGCTAGTAGGTCTGGAGGTGGAGTGAGTTTGGAGGGGCAGTAGAAGACAGGGTAAGGAGAGACAGTGTTGTTGACACAAGAATAAAGCTGACTGGTAGGGCCTTGTAGGCCAGGGACCTTGAAAGGGAACACGATAGGAGGATTAGAGCTTTAAAGTGGGTGCTGTTGACTGTAAGAGAAGGAAATGATAGAGTGATTCAGGGATTGGGGAGTGGGTTAATACTTCCTTCATTCATGAGGAGGGTGGAGGGACACGTCTTCTGTTGCACCCAAGTGGAAAGAGGAAAATGTGGGGGAAACTGTAGGTAAATCTAGTTGTAATGAATTCCTCGTTTGATGACTTTGTTTTCTCTAGGAGAAGTAGGAGACAAAGTATAATGATTATTTTATCTTTTTATTTCCATTAGCATGTCTCTCCTTTCTCTTTAATGCCCTATTACATTGGCCAGGACTTCCAGAACCATGTTGTGTTCGTAGTGTGATGAAAATGCTGCTTGTGTTAAGTTATGCATATATTACTTACTGTTTGTTTTTCTTGGTAAGGAACTATTTTATTCCTAATTTTTGAAAGATTTAAAAAATCAAGTAATTAGGTATATAACTTTATTGAGTGCCATTTTGGCATTTATTTATTTAAAATTATTTATTTTTTAAATTAAAAATTTTTATTTTGGGGATGCGGGATGTAATTAAGTTTATTTATTTATTTCTTAATGGAGGTTCATGGGGATTGAACCCAGGACATTGTGCATGCTGAGCACAGTGCTCTACCACTGAGCTATACCCTTTCCCCACTCTTTTGGCATTTACTGAGATGATCTTTTAAAGAACTCATATGTTCATCCTTACATTTACAGATTTCTTATTTAAGCATCCTTACATTCCTAAGATATACTTGATTATAGTAACTTATTCTTTAACTGTTTTGTAAGTTAATTCCACTGATTTATTTAGGTTATTTACATTCCTTTCTCTGTCTGCACATGTATTGTTGTGGAGTTATCAAATGAAAGCTATGTAAGTCAGCACAAAATGGAGTAACTCTGTCTCTGTCTTTTGACTTTCTTCTACTAGCTTTTGGCACTCTTAAAAACCCAGTGATGCATTTTGGTTTCTGTTTCCAATTAAGGAGGTCTGCTAGCCTGGCTTTTTACAAGGGGTTGTCCTTTGCCTCAGGGGTTCAGAGACTGCAGCTGTGGGCAGTATGAGCCTGGGCAGGGAGACTTGAGGCTGTGGTTGTGCTGGGTCCAGGGGCAGGCATGGGTGTCATGCAGGTAGGGAGTATGCAAAACCATGTGGATACTTAGTGTTCTGAAGGAGAGATGTTCCTGCCATAACTCTAGAAACTCTTATAAAAGGATTGCTAGCCCAAGACAGTGACCATGGAGAAAGCTATCATAATAAGTTGTTGTCATGTTTTGAGCATTAATTATGTATCAGCACTGTGCACTTTGAAGATATTTTTGTTTAATCTTTACATGAACCTTCTGAGATAAATATCATTCCCATTTTAAAAAAAAGAGCCCCAGCAAGGTTAAGCTATTTGTCCAAGGCTACACTGTTGGTAGGAATGGGGATTGTTACTGGTATCTTCCTGACACTGTTAATGTTTCATTTTTAAAATAAGAGACTCAAAACCGCTTCATTTATATTTGCAGGACACACTTTATATTTTTATAGGGTATTTTTAATGTAAAGGAGCATAAATATGTGAATGATATATATAGAAATTGTTTGGTTAATTCATAATTATTATCTAATTTTCAGCTTAACATCCATTCAGTAATAGTTAACTGTCTCCGTCTGCTCCTGTTATTAGTTGCTAAATGAAGCCAAAACTTAATTAGAGATGTTATGCCTTATTCTATGTAATTTGTTTTAGGACATTTAGAATTTAGCACAGAGGGCATTCCAAGAAATCACAGTGTTGTGAAAAAGGTGAGAAAAATCACCTCTATTAACATTTTTAAGTGATAAGGTCATGGTAGTTTGGTTTCGGAGAGAGGTATTTCTGAAGATACGGCTTGGGAGGACAGGAGCTGGACCAAGCAGCAGGAAGGTGTGCAGTGAGGACTGCAGTGTGAAGAGGGCGGAAGTAGGGAGAAGGCCTTCATGAGACAAGAAGCCTGTATTTAGTGCCTTTGGGCTTCCTCCAGTGCCACGCTGACACCAGGTCCCGAGATCAGGCCGCCCACCTGTCTTCCCATCTCTATAATCAGCGACATTGTGGTAGCTTGAGGCTGGTCATGGTGGGGGTATTTACAGTACAGAAATTGGCAAATGCTACAAATCAGGACTTTTCCGCCAGGAAAACAGGGTGCCAGCTGTTAAACATTTAACAGCACACCACTGGTTTCCTTCTTTTCAACGCCTGATCTGTTTACTAGTTAAATGACATGTCAGACTGAGAAAGCAGGTGTGTCTGAGTGTAATATTTTGATGAACTACTGAGAATACTGAATACTTTAAGAAGTGATGCATTTGGAATTTGTTATGCCCCTTGAAGGAGAAGTGTTTTTTTTAAGACATCAGAATCCAAATCATTCTCTACATTAAACGTTACTGTTAAGGACTGACGTAAGTAAAGCCTGTAGGTCATGGTTAAGGACAAGTAGTTTTGTCTCCTGGAGAACTTTGCTGTTAAAATATTCCTCTAAATGCTATAATATTCCCTCATTCTATTTTATTTTAATGACTTAATGTAAGAAAGGAAGACATTAAAAGTCAGAAATTACGAAATGCGTACTTTAAAGGTAATTGTTAAAATTACTGAAGTAATCTTTCTTTTGTGAAGGATTTCCTTGCTGCTTCCGCTTTTCATTTGTGTCAAATATTAACTCATCAAAATTTGACTTACCACCTTTATATCGCATCTGCTGCACAATATAACATGTGTCCATGTTTTAAAAACTGCCTTAGACTGGCAATTTATTAGAGAATTATTACTATGTAGTATCTTGGGTCCTTGATTAGAATTGCTGTACTGATCCATTTAATAAGGATGCTCAGTAGCAGAAATCAGAAAATTTGTTTCTGAGGGACCAGATAAATGATAGGATGAGGTGGAGACACACAAAGTTCAGGCAGCAGGTCTGAGAAGCAGCAGGAAGGCTTGTGAAGGAGGCAGACCCCTGAGTTCTGAGTGATGGGCTGAACACTGAAGTCCATCTTCAGGTCAGCAAGGAGAGAAAGCTCTGTGAGTCCCAGTGGAACTGAGCCAAAGAGCATTTGAGGAGATTGCTTCCTGCTCCAATAGCTAGGGAATAATTAATTTTAGAGAAAAACATCCACTTTTTGCAGGTGACATATTTGAAAGAAATCTGTACATTAGTTAGACTTTAAACCCTGTTTTATGTACAGTGACCAGGACTTATTTTCTGATTTCAAAATTAGACTGACACATACTTAGTGGAAACATTCAGGTACTGTTTTGAATAATGACATCAAACATATTTCAAAACCACCTACCTTAATTTTTACATTTAAATATCTGAATTTAATTAAAATTGGTATTTTAGAATAAGATAGTCTGTTTTTGCAGAGGATAAAATGTTAATTATTTTTGCTGTAAAAAGTTAATCTCATAGGTGAAAACAAATGTGATTCTGAAAACATTCTTTCTTAACTACAGCTTTGACCTTGTTCTGCTCCAGTGCTGGTTCCCTGTTGCTTTCCATATAAGGTACAAGTTACCACATCAAGTACAGATTCATAGTTTAAAGTTCCTTGGGTATAGTTATTCTTACATTTCAATGTGCATGAAATACCCTGTGAATTCCTGGGTATCCCCCTCAGAGATTTTGATTCAGTAGGTCTGGGGTGGGCCACCAGGTTCTGCATCTTAAAGAACTATTACCCAGTGCTTCTAAAGCTGTTGGTCTTTGAATCACACTTTGAGACACAACTTAACAGTTTTATCTAATTATTTTACTATTGTTATCTTTTCTTTTTCTAGATAACCTCTCCCTCTTCCTTTCAATAGGCTCTTTTTGTTGAGGAGTCACCTGCTCTTTAAAAAGTTGCCTAAATGCATGATAATGGAGTCTTTGTACAGGTCTAATCATTGTGCGTTGAATGTGGCAGGCATTCATTTAATGCTGAACTGAATTCTCTTCCTGCTACCTGGGCATCTGTCTAGCTTAGACACCAGCACACTTGGCCTGGTATTTAAAGAGTCTGAGGATCTTCACAGACTGTGAGAGGTTGAAGTTCTAATAATGCCAGGTTTTCTTATATAACCGACCTACCTTCCAGGTGTAAGTGTAGAAATGTGTGAGTCATCCAGGTGGCATCTCTGTAACAGTAAGTGTATATCCACTCATCCCTTGGAGCTGGGGTAGTCCTCCTGGATTTATTATAAACTTAAGAATTCCCATTGGCCCAGTGGTATGTCACATAGTTTTCAAGCACATAATCTTAATTTTGGAAAATGTCAAAAATAAATTAGAAATATTTTGTGGAGGAGTTGGACAATGAGGGGATGTTAGGTTTCCCAAGAAATTTGAGGATCACCAGCATAGAAGGGATCAATGGATTGATTTGCCTTTCTGGAGGATGCTTTGGGTTATTTATTATTCCATGAATACTGGACACAAATATAATACATGAACTTCCAAAGGTCCTAGGAGGAGCAGCATTCTTATTAAATGGATGGATGGAGAGGCTATAAACATGTATTAAGGTAGGACTGTGTTGAAATATTCCCACATTTATTACCTATTTCATAGAGAGGCCAAATGGTTCTCTTTCAGGATTTTTAATAAACCCTGGTTTTGTGGTTGGGGGCGGGAAAGGTAGCTAGTGCTGTTTGGGACTTCCATCCAGACCTACTTGAAACCTAGTTTGATTGTTTTTTTCAGGTCACTGTTCTTTTTAATATTTGAATAACTCAAGAAATTAAACTTGTCTTTATGTATAGTTATTGAAATCCTACTGTGAATAACTGGTTATACTCATTTCTTGTTTTCTTTTTTCATTTCTCTTTCTTTGCTGGCAACACTCTGAAACTTTTTTAAACCGGTTTTCTCTTGTTACCCTTTTTTCTCAGTTTAAATATTGGCTCCACGTTTATTAATAGACTTGGGATTTCTAGTAGCTCAGTTATGTACCTTTCAGTACAAAGTCAAGAGCAGTTTTCACTGAACTCTCAAAATTTAGAGAAAAGTTGAAGAGCTATTCTAAGCAGAGCTGACCCCAAATTTATTTCTTCATGGTTTGATGACTGCCTTTCAACAATGCATATATTTCCATTTAGGAAGAAAATGACTCAGTAAAAGGTATTCTCTACTTCTCCCCAAAGAAAATGAAGAATAATACATTTCAATTGAAGTAGCACTCTTGATTGTGAGGTTAAGGTGATTTCTGAGTTGACAGTAATTTGTCGTTTTTTTAGGTCTGTTCTATTTTAGGGAGAAGATATTGAAGCTTGTATCTACCTTGAGTTTCCAAACAAAAAATTGTGGTTTCTAACCTTAACCCCTTCTGGTCCATCTGATACTTACTCCAGACTTGTCTACTTTAAGTGGTTAGATGAAAGCGAGGTATCAAGTCCCTTAATTTGGGGGTTTTTCTTTTTTTGTATTCCCCTCCCAGCTCCCTTTTTTTAAAATGTATTTTCTTTAAATAATATTGAAGAGGACTAAAAGATAAGCTGTAGAGTTGCTAACATCTGTTCAAATCTGAGAGGAGGAGGTACGATTTTTCAATAGTAA
Organism: Camelus dromedarius; assembly: GCF_036321535.1. NCBI lineage: Eukaryota > Metazoa > Chordata > Mammalia > Artiodactyla > Camelidae > Camelus > Camelus dromedarius. Next base: position 18,677,476 of record NC_087458.1, read on the forward strand.
GAAAATGAATAGACCTGTTTTACATCATTCCCATGGCGATAGCCAACTAATAGTGATTATTTAACTACCCCTTCCCCGTTTAATTGTTTCCCCTTGGGCTTCTAACAACAGGAATCATAGATCACAGATGCCCCCTGTATTAGCATTTGTTAGATGAGTCAAGTAGTTTGGAAAGCATTTTCTCTGCCTTCTCCTCTGTTTTATCCTTCCTACTGTCACCGCCTGCATCTTCCTCTCCGTGTAGCACTGATGTCAGTAGTCACTTGACCAGCAGGGCAGGATGGGTCATCTCATCTACTGTTGAATGGTGTGGTCTTCAAGTTTAAGAAAATGGTTGTTCTGTTGTCTGAGCAGCATAGGAACGGATCATAGTTGAGCTGCTCTGCTGGTTTGTAAGATGGTTTTATATTAACTGAAGGTGTTCATTTTGCAAAATGAACTAAATTCACAGTAAGTACTTTTCAATTGTTAGTTTAATCTTAACAATCTCTTGCAAGCCTGGTGGAATTTCTGAATGTTTTCCCAAAATATACTTGTTTTTTATCTTTGTGGTTTTGCATTCATTCATTCATCTGTTCATTAAGCAGATTTTAATACCCACAGTGTGCCATGTAACAGAGAAGTTGCCAGTTTGTGTCCTGCACACCATGTTTCTTCAGTTGTTTTCCTGTTATTCTCATCTTGACTAATATTTAAAGAGAACTGATATTTTTAACCTCAGCATAAGTAATGCACTGGATGGAATTCTCTCTCTCACTTAACTTTAGTTTTTCATTGTTCCATTATGTAGGGATTTAGGGTTATGCAATATTTTACAAGTATTATGAAAAGTAGGACTGAAGCTCGTATCTTTGTAAAGTGTGTTGAAAGCAATTTGAGGGTTGAAAGCAAAGGCATGCCAACTGTGATTGCTATTTTAAATATCTGTGTGCCCTTGTTACTCTCATTCCTCATCAAAATCCTGTTTCTTGACATGTGTATGATGTATCCGACTCTTCAACATTGTATTATTTTAGCATTTCGTTTTGCTACATACATGTCTACTAAGGTCCATATTAGACTTTACGTAAGCTTTTCATTGACCAGGTATTAGTGCAGGATTCAGAATAAACAGAAACGTACTTAAATATAGTGCAAGGTTATTTTGATTCTCAGGATGGAATCTTGAGAAGTTGTCTCAATTGTTGCTGGCCTTGCTAAATGAATTATTTGTATCTATGCTGAATTGTTAACATTGGGTGTTCATAAAAGTAAATACATAAAGAACACGTATTAAACAAATGTTTACTGAGCATGTTTCTCTATTCATGTGAAAGCTATTTCTTCAGGTTATTAGGGGTGTACTAAGATATATATAAGACACAGTCTGTGCACTTATGGGATTGTACTGTTGTGTCGGCTTGTTGAGAATAAGCCACACTTAGAAAGAAGGTCTACATACTGCAGCTACCAAATGAGCGAGAACGATGGAAGTGAATGTTTAGAGGTTGGGTCTGGGGAACGTTCCTCGTGGGAAAAAGCAGCCATCCCCTTCCCTGTGCTGCCCCAGCCTCACGTTTAGACTTCTGCTGTGGAGTTCATCTTGGTGTATCGTTAACTGGGATATCTATGTCCACCCCACTAGGATGTCTGCTCCTCAAGGGTGGGGACTGATGGGTGAAGCTCGTTGTCCTCATCTATAGTAGCCACACTTGAAGTATTCTTTGTTTTATTCCCGTACCAATCAGGAAGGAAATTTATTTTATCGATTTTTTTTTCTTTCATGAACCCACATACGTTTCCTATTTCTGGTTCAGTGCTGTCTTTTTCTAATTATCCCCAACAGCAGTGACTTCGTACTTTTATATAATAAAACCGAGTATCTTGTAGTTAAAGAAAAGCAGACCGAAGTGAATACATAATAATCCTACACATTTTTGCATAAGAGGAATTGATAATTGGGAATGATTACTACAGTTTGTATTTTGCTTTTTTTGTTTTTATTTTTATTGGGGTTGATCTCTTGGTCTTTTTGTTACACATATATTTGGATTTTTTTGTTCATTTATTTGAGTTGAGGATGGGTAGGTAAAGGACTTACAAGAGAAATACAGAGTAGATTTAGCACAGGTGGCTTGGGTATTTAGTGAGTCAGCTGTTGGCAGAAGATACCTCATGTGCTGGTCCAGAATGTTTTCAAATGCTGCTTGCTTGATACTGTTTTGTTTTAAATGGAATAAGGCATCTGACAGTATTTTTCTGCTTGGAGCCTGGACCTCAAATGTGCGGTCCAAGTTACTCTTCCCGAAAGTATTGGCATCAAGTTTAGCCTCTTTCCAAGGAACCATGAGTCCTAGTAGCTCAAGTAAAATAGTACAGATATATAGCAAACTTTTATATAAAGTAATAAGCAAAATGCAAAACTAAAACACTTATTTAAATAACACAACTTTAAGGAAATAAATTAACAGATGGTACCAGTGAGGGGAAATAATAGGTAAACATTAGATTAATTGAAAATGTCATTCATTCCACAAATACTTAATGAGAACTTCTCTGCACTAGACGTGTAGTGAACAAAGTGGGCTACCCTGACCTTATGGGGCAAGACACACAATAAACAAAACTAAATAGGTAAATTACGTAGGATCATAGATAGTGTTAAATGTTATGGAGTAAAAGAAAAAATCTCTGGGTAAGGGGATTGGGATCACTGAATTGCAATTTCATATAGTTTTTGCATGTAACAAAGCCTTTGAGGAGCTGAGGGGTGTGAACCATGTGGCTGTCTTAAGGAAGAGCGTTCCAGGCAGAAGCAAGAGACAGTGCGAAGCCCCAAGGTGGGCATATGCCTGGCTTACTGTGGCCTATATCAGAGGACTTTCTTGTTTTCATTCATAATGGTTAAGGGTTAGAGGTTGATTGGTTGACTTCCCATCCTGGCTAACAGGTTATAATCATTGGTTCCATAAATGTATTACTGATTTTTCAAAGAATAAAAACTCAGTGAAGTATATTTAAAGAAAAAGTTACTTAATACAGGGATCGGCAAATTTTTACTGTAAAGACCCAGGTGTTTTAGTCTTTGTGGGACATATGGTCTCTGTCTCAACTGCTCAACTCTCCTGTTTCATCCTGAAAGCAGCCATAGACAGTAGGTAAATAAATGGGTGTGGCTGTGTTCCACTAAACTTGATTTATAGATTCTGACATTCGAATTTCGTAGAATCTTCCTTTTGATTTCCTTTTAGCCATTTAAAAAATAAAAACTGTTCTTAGTTTAGGGGCTATATAAAAACTGTTGGCAAGATTTAATTAGGTTATAAGACCATAGTTTGCCAACCCTTGATTTAAAACACACTTAAGGCTTTGATTCACAAACATTATAGGATTTTATAGTGCTCAAGGGATATTAGTCTGAGCATCACTTATTATTGTACAACATTGGAAATAGATTGTTTTGGTATGGATTTATAGTAAAGATCTAATCTCCTATAATGGTATACTACGTTACTGTCTTTTTTTTTTTACCCCCTAAAGAGGATGATGCAAAATTGGAAAAATATCCACTTATTTACATTTTCTTGGTTCATAGGGTTTTATTTGGGTAAGAGTTTATTAAATAGATAATATACAGCAGAGATATATGAATGGGTTGGTGAACATCTCAGAAATAGAATTAACCATTAGAAAAAGTGTTAAATTTGGTAATATGATGAATTTAAATGTCTTATAAAGGAGAATTTTAGGAAGTGAATTTTTGCAACCCATACTTTATTATTGAAGCCAATTTTTTAAAGACCTTAGTAAGTACTTATGAGAGGTTATTTCAGAATTTAAAATTCATGATATATCCTTATTCAGTGATGGAGGAGTATAAGGAGTTGATGGTAGAAGCAAAGAAAATGAGCTGGTAGAGGTTGGATTGGTGGCCTAAAATTTTTTTCTTTTTCTTTTTTTTTTTTATGGTTAGAAAACTACCACAAAGTACATTTCTAAAATAATTTTCATTTTCATCTTGTTCTGAAACAAGGGGCCAAGATTGGGAACAGTGGGAGTTGTCAGGGGAATACTCTGCTGTTAATCTTATCCAGTTTATTTCTCATTTGAGATACTGTGTTTTGCATCTCTAGAAGTTCAATTTGCATTTTCAAAGAATATTTTTCATTTCCCTCCTCATTAACTTCATGGTTTATTCAGTCTTCTTGAACATATAGAATACCTCTTTGTAATTTCTGTTTCTTTTCCTCTTGTGAATTTCATGTTGTGCTGGATATTGTTTAGTAATTTTGGACTTTTCTCTGATGTGAGTTAACAGGCATCCATCTGATCTCTTACAGGCTTGCTTTTGAAATTCATCAGGGTGGCTCCAGAGCAGCCTCTAGTCAAGGGCAAACTTGACCTCATTATTGACTCTACTTCAAGTCTCAGATACTAGTAGTCATTTCCACTCTTGTGCATTGGAATACCAGCTACCCCACGCTTTTTGTGAGCATGGGTATTATTCCTGTTACTTCTACGCTCTAGTGGTTCTTTCTTCCAGCCTTAGTACTCTCCTTACATGCATTCACTTGATCAGTACTAAGGAGACTTGTCTATGAGTCTCTGGAATGTTATTTCACTCCACAAAATTCTAGCTGCCTTAGCCCCCTTGAACTCTGGATTCTGTTTTTTCATCTTTCTGAGACCACTGAGGTCTGTTGGGGTTCTCCCTGTCTGTGCTGTGGCGTTGACATTCTCTCCAGGCAATGAGCTGGAACAGTGGAAGTGCTCACCTTGCTCATTTCCCTTCTCTCAAGAGTTACTGTCTCGATTGCCTCTTGTCCATTGTCTGAACATTGCTCTTTCTTGTATTTGATCATATTTTGTAATTGTTTAAGGTGGGAGAGTAAATCTGACTCCTGACACTATCATGGCTGGAAGTTTTCCCTTAACCGTTAGCTCTGTTTGTTTAGGGTCACCGTTGAGATCACGTTGGTTTTCACTGCTCATGAAAACATTGCTGGGGTCGTTTTGGGGCATTGGTTCATGGCTCTGAGGAGATGAAAAAAAACGTACAATTATACCTCCCAGATAAAGAGTTTCTCTCTAGCTGTTTCTCTCATTTGTCCTTGGTGTTTTGTTTTATTTTGTTTTGTTTTTTGTAATATGTCTCACACTTGTAGCAGCTACCAAAGAAATACAGAGTATCAAATGAGTGAGGCATTGTCTCCCAAGTTAAAAACACCAGATTTGCTAAAATCTTGACGATGCGTCTGAGCTGCCTTAAGGATGTCAAAGCAGATATTTTTAGGTAGCAGAGGGAATTTCTACCAGGCTGCAAGGTGGGTGCTTCAGCAGAGGCTTTGAATTGAGAAAGGACTTGGACTTATAGTTGTCATGTTTGGAACCTCACCTTAAAATAGACTCTGCAGATGGCTACAACTAATAAGACTGTGCCTGCCAGGAGAGAGGTCAACCTTAGAAGAATTTTTTCAGGACTGTTTATTGGTACTTGCTTTATCATCTCTTGGCTGTTGAAAAGACTATCTTCTAAGGACTAATGGCAGGAATAATAGGGAAAGCTAAATTAGTTCACAAGGCCTCTCCTTGCTCTAAGGATTACACATCTACCTGAAATAGAAAGCCTTGCTTCAATTATTCTAACTAGAGTGGGAGTTAAATGTTAGACAATACCAAGACTGAGAGCCTCACAAGAGTAATTGTTTAAAGGTGTAAACACATCCTGTAAATGTATGGTTCAGATCTATAATTTTAAGTTAACATTACTTTAACTAAATACTTTTAACTAAGAAAGAGGTTATTAGAGAGATAAAGACAAGAGATCCAGACTTAAGAGCAATCTTGTATAGGCTCTTGATACCTGAGGTTCTCAGCTGTGTATTTCCAGGATTGAGGAAGATTAGGGGAGCGATGCTAAACTAATGCTGCTGACTTGAAGCTGGCTAGATAATAAGGTAGTTGGGAATTTGTGATGAGTGTGTGCATGAACTTGCTCAATACTATGCAGTCCAGTGAACCATCCATTACATGTCCATTTCAGGTGGGGGTGGCAGTGGTGGGATTACCATGCAATGACATCTATCAGAAGTAAGACAAAAGGAACAGGGGGCAGATATCTGTTACTCTGATGGCAGCATGGTGGTAGACAGGCAGGCTTTGTGGTTCCTGTGGATCAGGGGGCTGCATTTGGACTGAGGCTTCATTTCTTCTCCTTATGACTCTAGCCTTATCCTCAGCTCCAAAAGACTTGTAATTGATAGGACTTTGATGTATGTGTCTGCTGTACTGTCCTTCAGCTCATTTCTTACGGCAGGTTTTGTGTGTATGTGTTTGGGAAAGGGGTGTGCGTTATTCACCAAGGCTTCTAATTTGACTGGGCTTAGATATTTTTACTCATAGTTTAAGTGTTTTTAATTTCCTTATAGCAGGTTGAGAAAAATTTCACAGCAAGTACTGGAGCTCTTTTATTTGACTTTACTTTCAAAAGCTTATGATAATTTTAGGTATATTAATAACAATAACTTTCCTTAGTGTTTATGTAGAATTTCAAAATTTATCTAAGATAAAATTATGAAGTAGTTCAGCAAATTAAATTTGTTTCCTTTGGCCCAGCCTGTCATATCTACATTCATTTTTACTCCTTATGTTAGCTCATCTCTTCCAGGTGCCTGAGTTTTCATATCCTATTAACACCTGGAAAGCCTTTCCAGGAGTATCTGATAAGTTCATTTACACTCAGATACAAGTAACTGATACAGTTTAAAGTGTTAATATCCCAAAAGTCTTTATATTTTAATAGAAAAAGTGAGAAGCCTTACATTATAGAAATTAATCTCTACTAGTGGAGTTTTTGTTTATTTGTTTGTTTTTTATTTTGTGGGGGCTTTTTCCAGCTCTTAAAACCACCCCAGCTAGGTGGCTACAGTTAAGCTTCTGCCCAAGGTTAGCACCTTAAGGTAATTCCATCTTCAGTTAGTTCAGAGTGCTTTATAAATTATTTCTAATCCTTAAAACATTCTACTTGTAGTGAACAGACAGCATCTTAATCTGTTTGACAGGTGATGAAACAAATACAACACTTCAGAAAAGTAAAATAATGTGTTTGAAAATACTTGGAAAAGTGTTAATGTATTATGCAAGCATACATTTTTATTGATAAATTCTTTTCAGCCCTGACAATTTAAGCAGTCTCCCTAAATTTTTAATCAAGGTGCTAATTTATAATGGATAAGGAAAGCAGGAGAAGTAAATACTGAGAGGTTTTAAGAATGAGCTGGGTTAAGAACTCTGATACTTCTTTGAGTGTCTAAGTTAAACCATCATTTTTGTTTTTTTTAGGGTTCTGGGTATTTAGGCATGGAAGAGTAGTAAGATAGACTGTCAAATGACCAATGCCAAAGTGCAAATGTCCACTTATATATATAAGTTCACATCTATATGAGCTTCTCATTGATCTGATCACTTTTAGCGGGAAAAAGGAAGACAGCTCTCCTCTGATAACACGGGAAATTGAAGGAAGTGCTGCCAAGGGAAGTAGCTGCTACCTGTTACTGGTTCTCCCGGAACCCCTGTTAACATACTTCCTCCAACAGATGAGTTTCCTGAAGGAGCCAAATTCCTAAATGGTGATCTGACCAAAACACTACATAATGCACGTGGTTAAAACAGAATCCAGACAGAGGAAGCACTAAGGTCAAGATTTGTAAACTACAAGTAAATTATGAAAATGATTCTACTTCCTGGTATTCACACAGTCAAGAGCTCTGAAAAAATGCAGTATTATGTGACTTCCTCAACTATGTAATCTGTTTAGGCATATTGGTTAGGAAGTGGAAATATAGCTACCTCACTTAGATTTTATCTGATTTTTTATATTAAAGAGGATATTCATATTTGTTATGATATTTTCAAAAGAGAAAAGCATCAAAGTTACTAAAAACCCAACTCATGTTATTTTTTGTAATTAAAAGGAAATCTCAAGAATTTACTATTTCATGAAATACAGCTGCCCCAATTGTCAAGTGATATTAACATGGGAAGTTGTAGAATATATTTAAAATATTGTAAGATATTACTAATTTTACCAGACATAGAAGCACATTATCCTACCCATATTTACTCCTAGTTTTAGCTAAATGTGTGAATGGAAATGTTAGATGTGGTTCTCCACCCAGGGGCAAAGACCAATAGTTTACCAAGGGTGGAGTGGGGAGAGGGGAACTGCCAGCGAAAGTATAAGGAGGGATGGCAAAGAAACACATGCAGAGATGCTCAACATCATTGGTCGCTAGGGAAATGGAAATTAAAACCAGAAGGAGATATCAATGTGTACCTATTAGAATGTCTAAAATTAAACAGACTGGCCATGCATAGTGTTAAGTAGGATGTAGAGGAATTGGAACTCTCATGCTCTGGTGGTGTCTAATGTAAATGGCACAACCACTTTGGAAAACAGTTTGGCACTTTCTTTAAAAGTTAAACATAAACCTACCTAATATGACCCGTCAATCCACTCTTAAGTATTTGCCCAAGAGAAATTGATGTGTCTGTCTTTACAAAGACTTGTACACAAATAGACCAAAAAAAAAAAAAAAAAAAAAAAAAGAGGAAACAACCTAAATTAGGTTCATCAGCAGGTGAAGGATAGACAAATTGTGGAACATCCATACAATGGGAAACAACTCAATAGTGAAAGAGGATGAACAATGGGTATACTCAGCAACTTGGATGAATCTCAAAATAATTATGCAGGGTGAAAAAAACCAGACCGAAACAGTACATATTGTATGATTCTAAAATTCTGGAAAATGGAGACTAATCTATAGTGACAGAAAGCACATCAGTAGTTTTTGGGGGAAGGTGGACAGATGGAAGGGATTACAAAGTGGCATGAAGAAACTTTTGGGGAGATGGATGTGTTCTTTATCTTGATAATAGGGATTGTTTCACAGGTGTATACATGTGTGAAAGCATCAAATTGTATACTATAAATATATGGGACTTACAGTAATGACTAATTTTATGTCATCCTTACTGGGCTAAGGGATGCCTAGATAACTGGTAAAACATTATTTCTGGGTGTGTCTGTAAGAGTGTCTCCCTAAGAGAGAAGATTGGCATTTGAACTGATCGGTTGAGTAAAGGAAATTGCCCTCCCCAGTGTGGGTGGACCTTCCTCCTTTCCTTGCATCTCTCAGGCCTTGGGGCTTCCTGCATCTACACCACCAGCTGTCCTGGGCCTCCAGCTTACAAATGGGACTTCTCAGCCTCCATAATTGTGTGAGCCAATCCCTCATAATACATTTCTTTCTACATATCTGTATCTTACTGGTTCTATTTCTCTGAAGAATCTTGACTAATACAATTTTATATCAGTTGTTCCTCAAAGCTGTGAAAATACTGTGTCCATCTTACCCAACTGCCCTGACTTTGTGGCTTAGTTGTGTACAGAAAGTGCTGCTTATTTTGGGGATGGGGGGCGGGGGAAGGAAGGAATGCCATGCTGTCCTGCTCATGCTTTGGTTTCTGTGCTCTGTTTCCCAAAAATGTTAGATGATGAACATCATGTGACTAATCACACACATACTTTCCTAAGGTTAAATTGTCTTTAAGGTATTATAAGCTCTACTAGGGCCATGTTTGCTGAGTCCTTAGCTCAAACAATGAGACTTGGTGGCTGCTTTACTGGATCATTACATAATCCTGGTGATTGATTTTCCCTCTTGTGTTTTTACTTAAAACATGATGGCTACCTTGATAGAACTCATATTTTAATCTCAAGGCGGGCAGATTATTGAAATAGAAACCAAAGTTTGAAATGTTTTACATACAATGCTTTGCATTATAAAAGCCTTGTCATCTATTTGCCTTTCTGTTCGCACAGTGTGCTTATTTTTGGCAAAAGCATTGTGATTCTCTGAAGCTTTAATTTATTTGTGAAGAAGTGTATTTCTGAATAATCATATTTCTGAAGAGGCAGATTTTCTGCTTAGGCAGCAAAACTTGGTGTGAGAAAATGGTATTGCTGACTTACTGTGTGACCTTGGCCAATGCTTGGCCTTTGGGTCTTCAGTTTTCTGTTCTTTGAAATATATGTGGTGTCCTAAGCATGGTACTCTAAGCTGACATCATGACTCCCTATGCAGTAGTTTCTTAGCATATTCTCTTTCATTGTTGTAGGTTGTGCTTTCTTCACTCAGAAAAGGTCTTCCCTTTCTCATATATCGTGTTGTACCGAACAGGGATGGCTTGGGTGGTAATGGCACTGATGCCTAACTAGAAAGATGACATTAAAATAATTAAAAATTTGATGTTCTCTGAAAGTATAGAAGAATCAAGATTTTCATGCTTATTTAGAAGATTAAAAAGTGTATTCTTTGCTCCTCATGTCAACCAGAACTATTTGTTTATTTAACATATCACCAGATACTTCTCGTACAGTTTTCCCAGTACTGGCAAGGCCTGGTGAGCACATGGTTCAGGTAAAGCCATAGGGTCTGTACTGGGGAGACTTGGGACGGAATTAACAATTCAGTAATGAGCTGTGCAGTTGTGACTCTCAGTTCAAGGAATGGAGTTCAAATTTGGTTTGAGTCATTAGAGAAAGTGCTGTGATCTGATCTGATGTATGCTTCAGGTAAATGGAGAGTAAATTAGGGGGTGTAAGTGGAGAGACAATTAGGGTGGGATATGTAGGAGACAGTGAACCAGCCTCTCCTTTCATGTTGCTGATGAGGCTGACTTGGTGATTTGAAAACTTGGTAGAGAATTTTGGAATTTTGTGGTTAAAGACAGAAAGCCATTGTAGATTTCTTAGCGGGGAAATACACGTGGAAAATTTTAAGAATCCTATCTAGAAGATTACAGCATTGCTAGCTCAAGTGGCAGAGGTGTTGACGAGGCAGTGGGCAATTATTTTACCTAAAATAACGATTATTTAGGATTGCTTAGGTTCCTAGATATTAATATTTCTCCCCAAAGCCTTTAAAGCTTGGTTCTGTCTTTTCAGTCTTATTTTCTTTTGTGTTGGTCAGTCAGCCCTCTGTTTTAGCAACAGTGAGTAGGCATGGCATTTCTCAGGGTGTCCTGTTTGGCTGAAATTCCTTCTGTCATCCTCTCTTTCTAATGCGCTTCTGTTTTGTTGTGGGCTTCAGCTCTGGATGCCGCCTCTTCTGTAACTCTTCTCAACATCCTCCTTCCCTTAATTATTCTCGCTTTTTTTTTTTTTTTTATATTCCATAGCACTTTACATGGATGGCTCTAATTAGGCTGATCACAATGATCTGTATCTTGGTGTTTATCAGACTCTCTTATCCAGTAATCAGTGAACTTCTTGAGGGCAGAGGCCATTAGTATGTGTATGCCTAGCACCTAAGTGTAGCTCTGGTAAAATGGCAGGCTTTGTTTAAATGCTTCTTGAATGAGTGAATGGGTCCCTCTCCATCTCCAGCAAATGCTGAATTTGAAGTCTTGAGATCCTGCCTAGTATAAACTTTAGTGGGTGAAAATACAGGTGAAGTTCATATTCCATGAAAATTTAATGACATGAAATTAGTAGGTGAAACTTAAATAAATAGATCTGTAAATTTATTGGCTAATCTGAAGAGAGTTATTTTATGCAAATCATCAAATACCTTACTTAGTTACTTCTTTGCTGCTGTAGAAAGCAAGGGCGTTTCTGTGACTGGAACTGTAATACACCCCTGTGTTTTCAAATGGTGATTCTTTTGTCTTAGGGAGTTATGATTTCTATTTCTTATCATTGATAGCACTGATTTTACTGCCAGTGTATGAATAAAACTCTCCTTTTCACTTTATTTTATTCTCTCATTCAGAGAGGTAGTTATTATGGCTTTGGGTAAGAAATGGCTGATGATTCTAGGCATTTACATTATAGTCTTTTTTTTTTTTTTTTTTTTTTTTGGAGAGAAGGTTTTCAGAGATGTAAAACATTTCAAATTCCAATTAAATGAAAATTGCCATATAAAATAAGAGATGGTCTGCTTAGCCTCACAGGTAGAAAGAACAAACTAATGGTTACCAGGGGGTAGGCGGGGAGGCAATAAAGAGGTGAGAGAGTGGGAGGTACAAATGCTGGGTGTAAAGTTGCCTCAAGGATGTATTGTACAGTATGGGGAATATAGCCAGCATTTTATAATAACTGTAAATGGAAAGTAACTTAAAATTGTATAAAAATAGAAAATTTAAAAAAGAGAGATGGTCTTCTTGTTTAGTCTATATTAGATGCAGATACGCAGAGGACTGATGTGTTTGTGCCTTCACACTCACATCTAGTTGCTGAAGATGTATTTCTTTCAAACATCATATCCTAGCTGACTATTATAGTTGCTGTTATCTGCAGATCACAAATTTGGCTGTTACTTTCCCCTTTGTAATTAATGCCATATTTACACTTTCAATTATGATAATTATTTATGGGTTTAAAAGTGTAGGCAAATTATCTTGCACTTTCAATGACACCAGTTATCTGAGCTTCACATAGATGAAAATTACAGGGAGGTATTCAATACACTCTATGCTCAACTCTTTATTTTATTTAAATACCTTTCTGCTTCCTTATTTTTCTTAAATTTTAACTCTAGGAATAAATAATAATAGCCAGCAATGATGCCAAGAAGTAGTAGCTTTGAAAGCAATGTCTTCAGAATAGAAAGCATTAAGTCCCCTTTAAGCTTTCATTTTAATTTTCTTTAGGAAAGTGTGGGCTTTGGGGTTGGAGTTCCTCATTATTATGGATATTAGCCTTTTTCATATATTCCGGTTTGTCAGGAAAGCTGACAAAGCCTGATATCCCAAACTGCATGTAATACACATGGGCTCATGCAGCACGTAACTGAGAGGGATGGCTGCCCCTCATGTTCTGGATAGTAACCTGCAATTAATGCAGTCTTAGATCACAATAGTTTGGGGGCAGATAAATTTTATTATTGATTTATATTGAACTTGTAGTCCACTGTAACTGCCAATTTTTTCCCTTTTTTGTATTTTACTTGCATCTTTTTCTTATGGACTTAAGAACAGGAATTTAAATTTATTATGATGGTAAATGTCTTTTGTTAAATTTCACTGGTGATCCTAGACTATTGAGATAATTTTCAGTCCTGACTCTCTCTTCCAGTTTGGTTACAGTTTCTCCTTTGTGGTTCTAATAAGCTTATCATCTAACCTTCCCCAAATCACTGCGGGGAGCAGTGCTTCTCAGATCAGGGACTGGGACCTTAGGCAGTAGCCAGAGACCTTGTTCCCCTCACACATATCTTAACCATCTTTGACTTCTGGGTCCCTAGTATTATTCCTGGATGACAAAAATAGAAAATAAAATCCTCTTAGGATAGCAAAGTGACTGTTAACCCTCTTAAATCACTTGGCTGCTTATGGTCAAAATGCATTTCCCTCTGGGGGCACTGACATTTTATATCTGATCACCTTTCATTTCAATTAGCAAGATTGCTCATCCCCACAGGGAAGGTGAAGGTAGTCCTTGGTGATGAGTCCAAAAGATTCTAAATCACACCAGTTGGAAAACACCACCAGAAATGGATGGTTTTTAATGAAAGCATACTTTCATATTGTGACATTTCAAGTAGGACAACCAGAATTGAGGAAACTGGGGCAACACTTTGTATGCAATTTTCCTGAGGTAGCTAAAAATATGTTCTCAGTAGAGAATTAATGAATTACAGTGATTTGACGCTAAGCAGATCTGTTTTAATTAGGGATATTTAGCTTACTAGTAAAATGTCACCACAGTTTGAAGGTAGAGAAGTTTTGTTAGAACAGCTTAAATTCATACTCTTTTTTAAACACCTGGCTCAGCGTGTGAAAATAAAAATTTGAAGTACTTAATATGGGTAGTACTGCTATGTGATAGCAAACTTCAATTTGTGGTCCCAGCTGGGTGGGCTCTTAGCTCTTACTCTGAGTCAATGAATTGCTGAAGAAGTGTTAGCCGGGGAGAAATTACTGTAAATACACTGTCTGCATGAATGCACTGGCCAGTGAACGGCTTAATGGCATGAAAGTTATGCACAGCTGAACTTCAGGAAATTTGACAAATGTCCATTTATAAAACATGATAAATCTGATCATTTCAAAAGTAATCGAATTTTCTAAAATAAGATCTTAACTTTCATAGTTACACAGAACAATTACAAAATAACTCTTTTTTTTCAGTACGTACGGAGTGTATTGATGTTTCAGGCTCTATGGTAGATATAGAGAAGGCAAAGATGAATATGAAATGGCCTTAGACCCATAGGAGCTAAGAGACTTAAATAGCACAAAATGGCAAATAAAATGATAAAGCTACTGTCATAACCATAACTATATCACTATATTTAATGTGAAACCATAAAGGCATATCTTGTTTTATTGCACTTTGCAGACATTGTGTGTGTTTTTTTTTTTTGTTTTTTTTTTAGCAGATTGAAGGTTTGTAACGCTGCTTGAAACCCAGTGTCAAGCAAATCTATCGGCACCATTTTTTAAAAACAGTGATTGCTCACTTTGTGTCTCTCTGTCACATTGGTAGTTCTTGCAATATTTCACAATTTTTCATTATTATATTTGTTATGGTACTCTGTGATAAGTGATCTTTGATGTTACTATTATAATTGTTTTGGGGCACCATAAACTGTGCCCAAAGATGGCCAACTTAATAGATAAATGTTGTCTGTGTCCTTTCTGCTCCACCAATCAGCTGTTACCCCATCTCTCTCCTTCTCCTCGGGCCTCCTCATTCCCTGAGACACAGCAATACTGAAGTTAGGCCAATTAATAACCCTACAATGGCCTCTAAATGTTCAAGTGAAAGGAAGAATTACACATTTTCCATTTTAAATCAAAAGCTAGAAATGGTTAAGCTTAGCGAGGAAGGTATGTTGAAAAGTTAGATCTCTTTTGCCAAACAGCAAAGTTGTGAACTCAAAGGAGAAGTTCTTGAAGGAAAGAAAGGTGCTCAAACATCCTGTCCTTTGCCCTATTGCTGTGGTTGTGCAGGCTGGATAGTCTGCTAGCACAGGCTTGAGCTTTCCCTGCCCTGGGCAGGCGCTAGGTTCTTGAAAGGTCCCTCACTAGGTGTGAGACACGGAGAGGGTGTCTCCCCTCCCTGCCCCTCATGCAAGAGAGTCGGGCCTGGTGGCTTGGCCGCTAACTTTTTCAAAGAAATCTCTTTTCAGATGCTCACTTAACCTCATCCTTTTATTATTTTCAGAAGTGTTAAGGGGGCCCAGGAGGAATAAAAGTCGTATCAGAGGTATTTCCTGTGTCAGTTCTTCCTGTGGTGTGGCTCTTGTACCTGAAGGTTTCCATTGTAACTAAGATATTGTTCCATGAGGTTGCAGCGGCTTGGTGAAATGAAGTAGAGACCTGGGATGAGAATGACCTGAGGTCTCATATTTCCATCATTTTTTGGTGGTGTAACTTTATAAAAAAAAATCATTTAAGCTTTTTGATGATCACTTTCCATAAAATGGTTTTCAAGATTGAATGACTTAACGCACCTGAAGGCGCTTTGAACCTTACACATGTGCTACACACGGCAAAATGCTCTGCTGTTCAGAACACTTTCTCTGCTATTGACTGTTCTAATGATCATGATTCTGTGATCAAGACACTCAGAACTTACATGTTTTTCTTCTGATACTAAAAATAGTCTCAAGGGACTCTTACCGTTGGAGTGGAAGTCACATTTGTTTACTAAGCTGTACTGAGGAAAAATGGGAGTCAATTTGAATGCTGTTTTAAATTTTCTATTGGAACACATACATGATTATTATATCAAGGTAAGTTTCAAGCACTGAATGCAAAGTTATGTTGTGTTGTCCAGGTGTGAACTTTGGTGGTTGCAGCTGGTACTTGGTGGGACATGTCTCAGATTCTGCCTGCATTTGAGTTGTTTAGCTTTGATGGAGGAAAGCTGTATTTCTAGTTATACTGAAACGATACCAGTATTATTATTATCATCATTATTTTCTTAGCTACATTCATATAGCACTTAGCATGCACATACATAAAAGGCATTTATCTAAGTGCTTTGCATGTATTTTATTCTCACAGTAAGCCTGTGAGGTACAGGTGATATTATTATCAGTGTTCCCATTTTATGTATTGAAATGGAGGCACAGAGAAGTTACAGTTCACTCAGGATTTTAATACCTACTTTCAGGGTTGCTGTGGATATTAACAGGAGATAATGTGTCTGTCTGTGAATAAAAATATAGGGTATGATTTTCAGTCATTTTAAATTTATTCTAAGGGTCAAAAGTTACTAATTATACAAGTCCACATGACTTTGGGGCTTGCACTTGGGCAAAACCAGACTTAGGTGGAAATAGATAAAAATGAGCACTTTTTCCTTCTTGGCCTATGTGGTTCCTTTCTTCTGTATCCTAGTCCTATTTTCACTTTATATATGGATTACTTTGAGGCCCAAAAAACCATTATATCTTGAAATACTTTTTAAAAAAGGAATCCAGTAGCAAACTCAGAACTATTAAAGAACAATAAAGATGAAATCATATATATTAAAAATTTTAAGGGTAACTCCTTTGGTAAACCTTGACTTGTTAGCTTATATGAGATACTAGTATTACTTTTATTACTTTACTTAGGAGGAAACTGAGGCATAGAGCAGTTACAGTTTAGCTGGGATAATAATACTTATTTCCCAGGAGTATTTTGGGTATTAACAGGAGTTAATGTGTGTTAATTTATGTCCTGACTAATATAACAGATAGGTCCTAAGATTATGGGCATGAAATAAGTTTTTAGATTCAAGTTCTGTTTTAAAGGTGATAAATGAAATGGCTTTTGATAAGATGTATAATTACCCTCCAAATTATCTTTGGTGTGAGTATGAAGTTTTGTATGCAGTGCACGTCCATCTCATAAAGGTACAGCATTCTAAAATCAGCTTTTAAGACCAAGATGGGTTGCAGTCAAAATCACCATTAGGATCACAAAGCACAATACTTATTTATATCTATCTTATCTTATCTTTCTATCTTTCTCCCTATCTCCCTATCTGTCTATTGTGTGTGTCCATAACTATCATTTCTAACTTTTCACTGCTCAGTGTTTATCAATGGCTGTCAACTAGTTCTTTAATTTATTCTTTGAAGATGTTAACAAAGAAGAACCCAGTAGTTGTTAACAGAATTCAGTTTTGTTTTCTGTGGAAACTTCTTTCCTCAACAAGTCATAAAAATCAAATGAAGCGCTTGTCAGATTTCAGCCACTGCTTTTATGTTGATCATTTGAAAAAACAGTAACCGTAATAATAGCCTACATTGTTTACATCCTTAGTGTGAAATGGACACTGTGCTGAATGTTTCTTTGCATCACCTCATTTAGTGTTTACCCACAAAGAGGGGTGTATTCTGTCTCCTACACGTGTCCGTACATGCTTTATGCTTTCATTCATTCATTCCTCAAATATGTTTTTTAAATTGAATATTTGTTGTTAATTACCTGCCTGGCTTATTTCCAAATCTCTTTCGCTTTTTCACTTTGGTGCCTTTGTTATCATTTGTTTGTAGTTTTAAATGTTTTCTTTTTTCTTCTTGGCTTTCCCCCAGTTCTGTCTATCCTCCTAAATCTAGTGCACACTCAACTTTTTCCATAAATCCTTTACAGACTGCCCCAGCCTAAAAAGATCCCCTCCCTTTGCTAAATCCACGTGGTAGCAAGGTGCACCATTCACTTGTCAGTTACTCATCATGATGTTTGCTATCCTGAAATCTTATTTAAATCCTTTTTCTTGATTTTCATATATTTGTCTTCTTTCTCCAACTTGGGTAAGTTTGTTAAGATTGTGAATTATAGCTTAAAATTTTATGTCCCCTATAGTAGTAGTTGCTTAACAAGTAGATTTTTGTATGGCCAGAAAACTCAACTCCCAGTTGAAAGGATACATTATATTACAGAATGAGAAACAGTCTCAATTCTGTAACCTAAGAAGCACAGTGTGTAATTGAAGGAAATATAAAAACCCTATCACTAAAGCACAAGTTTTGGGAGACTGAAAACATAGTATTTTTGTGTTATTAAACTTCTTACTAAAATGAAGTCCAGAGAACAATAACATACTCTTCAGAGTCTTATCCAGAGCTTGTCTCTCTAGTAGATTAGACCAAGAAGGGGAGAAGATGGCTCATAAAAAATTCTAAAGAGATCTGCTCAGAAAAAGACTTTGTTCCATAAAGTTGATTCATACTGAACAAGCAAAAAATTACTGGAAGTTCTTTAGACATTCTAGGCCTCATGCATCTTTGAAAAATACTGAATAGTAGTTTTGTTTTAAACTTGGAATTGTTCATTCTTTCACTCATTTGTTCTTTTAATCATTTCTGTACCCTTAAGGAATGTTAAGTTGAAGATGTAGTTGGTATAGCCGCTACTTTCTGAGCACTTTGATTATAACGTTGGAAATAAGGCATATAAGCAAATAGTTCCTATGCTGTGGAATGTGTAATACATGTTGTATAAACATTCTTAAACATGTTATTTTGGATAAAGAATCTTTAAGGTAAAATTACATGAGTTGTACGTTCACAGAGGAGTAAAACGTTCCTCACAGTCAGTGGAGTGATCAAAGAAGTTTTTGGTGGAAATGATCTTTGAGTAGGACCTTGTTAGGTAATATTTTGATAGGCACACATTATAATCATGATAATGATATAAGCTATTTATTGAGTGTTTGCCATACAGTGGCCAGCATACTAGGTGTTTTTTTTTTTTTTTAACACACATATTCTTGTGAGGAAGAGGGTGCCGCAGAGTTATCTATGAGACCTTGAAATTACACTGAAATTTCTGTGTATGTTTGTACATTATTATGGGGGAAGGTTCCAGAGTTTGCAGAAACACAAACCATGGTAGAGACAGAGTAGCACGTGTGATTCCTGGACTTTGAGAAGTGCACACATAGGTGGGTGGCAGGTGGAAAGAAAGAACTGTTGAGGACAGAGAAGCTATGAAAGACCAAGAATTGGATGCCTCTAGGAGGTGAGCACTTGAAGTAATGAGAATCAGTCAGTCTGGAATGGTTAACAGATTGTCCTCTTGAGTCAGAATGTCTGGATTTAAATCCTGGACTACCACCTCCTAGCTGTGTGATTTTAGGCAGCTTATTTATCCTCTCTGAAACTAAGACCTCTGCTATCTAGATTAGCTGTTAGGTATTTATTTAAATTTTCTTTGATTATTTTTAAAACTAAGGGCTTACTCTATGTTAAATGTGTTCATACATTTATTCTCTGATACATGTATATGATTTACTCTTTGATGTATGTAATGACACATTTGTTGAGCCCATATAGCTAGTCACTAGGAGACGATTCACTGGGAGAACTTTGATGAAGGAGGCAGCCATGGCCATGCTCTTGTCCTCACAGCAGCCCATGAATGAGACACCACTTGCAGAGGAGGGAACTGAGGGTTGGGCAAGTTAGATGACTTTCCAGATCACATGATGAAGATTTGGTGGAACCTTCAAACTTAGATATGACTCCAAAGGCTTAAACACTCATGTTCTTGGCTGCAGAACACTGTACAGCATGGCTGACTCTGCAACAGGCAGAACAACAAGGGGAAACTTGCTTTACATTAGGGATGATTTGCATCTAGATTTTGTGGTTGAAAGAGGAAGGATGCGGATGTTTTGCATGGGCTCTTCTAATGTTATGAAACTACTAACAGGGGTTGTCAAGTAATAGAGCATATTTTTCAAATCAGTTTTTAGTATGATGACGTATTTGGATGATGAAGCAGTTAATGCATCATTATTAAGATTGCACTTTTTGTTGTGATCTGTGTGATATATTCATAGTTGAGGGCTGTTTAAAATGTACCTGTTTTTCAAGCAAGATGATATTTTTCTCATATCTTTTCTAATGATTGTCCTTTTCCCAAAGCCTATCTCCTTTGCAAAATTGATAACATTCATATTTGAGCCCCATTTAAAGGAGGTGAGTGTCCTTGTGAGAGAGTTTTCTATTTATTAAGTTCCTATTGAGATAATTAGTGACTGTTGCAGCTAAGCATGAATTTACATGCATACTGAGTTGAAAAAACCGTAATACTGAGCTTCAGGTGAGAACTTTATTTTGTTTCTCTTTATAGGTACATTTCTTTTAGCATCATTTAAACTGACCACATAATGCTAAGTGCTGGATGTTCTTACAAGAATCCCTTGGGATTAAATTAAAAAATTGCTTAAGGAGGACCTTAAAATATTTTAAATTTGTTTATCTCTATTTAGATAATTTATACACTAATTGATCTGTTCTATTAATTTTTTTCATGCTAGGAACAATTTCCTTCAAGAAATGATTGGATTGACTATTGTCTGAGTCATAGAATAATTTTTTCAATTTATGAAGCAAAGTCATCTTGTCAGAGTTACTCTACATTAGTTTTCTGCAATTAGTTTTGAATATCATGCTCAAGAATTTTCATATATTCAAGATAAAATTTTTATTTTTTATTTGTTAGGCTTTTGTTGCAAAAATATGTACTCTGGTTACCAAGCTATACCGTAACAACTGGCTACTTTGTGCTTGTGCCATAATCGATAACAAATATTTTTGTACAGCCCCCTACAGCACTGAAGTGATTGCTCTAAAAAGACAGAGTTTAGAGGAGCTGTACCTCTCATGTATAAGACTCTGTACTTTTGTTAAAATTTAAAGCCTTTAGCACAGCAGGCATTCATGAGAAAATTTTTATGCATTTAGCTACACATGCTGTGTGTGTATATGTACAAGTTTGGGCCAGAGGAGAAAACTTTTTAAAAGTAATACTGCAAAGAATGCCGTAGATAAAAGATTCAAAAATTAAATTGTTCTGTAGAAATTGACAAGCTGATTCCAAATTCATAGGAAATGCCAAGGACCCAGAATAGCTGAAAAATTTTAAAAAATAACAGCAAAGTTAGAAAATGGACACTATCTGATTTTAAGATTTATTACAAAACTATAGTAATCAGATAGTATGGCATTGACATAAAGATAGATCAACTAATGGAACAGAACAGAGTTCAAAAATGGACGTACATATACAGACAATTGATTTTTTAATAAAGGTGGAAAGGCAGTTCAATGGAGAAAGGGTAGTATTTTCAACAAATGGTTTTGGAAAAATTGAATATTCATGTAAAAAAAGAACTTCTATTTGTACCTTTCACAATATACAAAGTTAAGTTGGCTCTGTTTCCAACTGATAATAACCTTCAGGAATTTGTCAAGAAGACCTTTAAGGAGCTTACCAAATACTCTAGGATCTTGTTAAAATATTTAGATTGAATAGTATTGCTGACAACCTGTGCACAGAAGTACATACTCATAGAAAAAAATTTTTTTGGTTAAGCAGCAAATATATCCAGTAATGTATACTGTAGTTCTGGTACTTTGAGAATTTTTTTAGTTACATATTTGTACACTTGCAGTTCTGATATGATTACTACTTAAATCTCATTTATAAACTTCATTCCTTATGTATAAGGTTTTATAGGGAAATATTTTCATTTTGCAGATCTTAGATGTTCTATTGTATTTCTTGTATAGCCGTCTGATCACTTGAACTTTTGTGACACAGTCTAGTCCTTTCACTTTCAAGTACAGATTTTTTACTTGGCAAATTACATTATTTTTTGTCTTCTTAAAACAAGAAATGATATTGAAATATTTGCTGTTTCTGAAATTGTACCTTCAGTTAGCCTTTAATAGTACTATAATAACTCATTTATTTGGAAACCTCTTTTTAATTTCTAAACTTAGCTGATTATCAGGAGGAAGCAAAAGGAGCCTTGGGCAGCCAAAACTAATATTACAAAGTCCATGATCTAAAGCTCATCTTTGCAAGGTCATGGCTTTACTCTGGGCATTTCCAGTCTTAATTTAGACTCAGAACCATACTTTAGGTTATGGGACTTCTCAGTCTAGAGTAAAATGTAAAGCTAAAAGTTAGAATAAGAATATGGCTTAAAAACAGATGTGTTGTTAATCATAAGAAGTGACAGCTGTAAACCTGATACAGGAGAAGAGACACAAGGAAAAAAAAGCATAAAAAAGATAAACCAATTTTTATGTAAACAAAGCAATCTATAGCAAAAAGTCATTGAAATAACAAGAAATATTTAAATTATTTACAAAACATTGTTCAAGGATACAGGAAACTGTATAATACATGACTGAATTTCTATAATTTCCAATAGTCGCTTGCCAGTACTTACTTTGCCCTTTCAACAGCTTTTAACATTATCGATTATTTTCTTCTTGAAAATTACACTATTCTTTTGGCTTCTGTGATGCCAAATACTATTGGCTTTTGCTCTATCTGGCTGCTCTCTGTTTCTTTTGCTGATGTATTATCTTCTACCTGGCCTTTAAAGTTTGCACCTGCCCAAGGCTCCTTTCTGTGTCATTTCATATTCTCCCGCAGGCAATCTCTTCTGCAGCATGGCTTCAGTTACAACTCATGTAGCTATGACTCTCACATTTATAGCTCTCGGGCTAAACTGCAGACACATATTTCTAGCTGACTGCTTGAAACTCTGCTTGGATATCAAAGACACCAAATATGTCAAAAGCCATATTCATGATCATTTTCTTCTCCATTATCCACAAACCTCTAGTGTTCTCCAGGATTTGTTGAGTCATTCACTCACTGACTCTTTCACTTTCACACCTGTCAGACTGGCTGTCATTAAAAAGAACACAAATAACAAATGTTGGTGAGGATGTGGAGAAAAGGAAACCCTCATACACTGTTGGTGGGAATGTAAATTGGTGCAGCCACTGTGGAAAAATAGTATGGTGATTTCTCAAAAAAAAAAACCCAAAAAGTAGAAATACCAGATGACCCAGCAATTCCACTCCTGGGTATATATCCAAAAAAACCCAAAAACACTTATTCAGAAAGATACATGCACCACCAGTATTCATAAGTGCATTTTTATTTACAATTGCCAAGATATGGAAGCAACCTAAGTGTCCATCAACAGATGAATGGATTAAGAAGATGAGGTGTATGTATGTATACACACACACACACACACACACACACACACACACACACACACACACAATGGAATACTACTCAGCCATAAAAATAATGAAGTCTTGCCATTTACAGCAACAAATGGATGGACTTGGAGGGCATCATGCTAAGTGAAATAACTCATACAGAAAAAGACAAATACTGTATGACATCACTTATTTGTGAAATGTAAAAATACAACAAAGTAGAGAATGTAACAAAAAAAGAAGCAGTGACTCACAGCTATAGAGAATAAACTAGTGGTTAGTAGCGGGGAGAAGGAAGGGGGGCCAATATAAGGGTAAGGGATTAAGAGGAACAAACTATTAGGTATAAAATAAGCTACAGGGATATATTGTACAACACAGGGAGGATAGCAAATATTTTATAACTGTAAATAGAATGTAACCTTTAAAATTGTAAATCACCATACTATATGCTTGTAACTTATATGATATTGTATATCAACTATACTTCAATGAAAAATTAAAAACTAAAAATTAAAAAAATAATTTTTTCTTTAATTCAAAAAATAATATATTGAGTGCCTAACAGGTGCAGTTCACTGTTTTAGATACTAGGAGTACAGCAGGTAATGTTCCTGTTCTCATGGAACTTAACATTGTAGTGCGTGAAGACAGGTAATAAAAATCAAATAAGAAAATCTTGAGATAATGATTATGTGCACTGAAGAAAATAAATTGGATGATGTAATAGTGTGGCTGAGCTGCTGCTTTTCTTTGCCTGATCAAAGAAGCCTCTCTAAAGAGATGACACTTTGCATGAGAAGTAAATGACAGGAAGGAGCCACACATGCAGAGGTCTGGGCAAAGGGCATTCCGGGGGAGGGGCCCTGGGGTGAGAATGGACTCTGTGCTTGAAGAGCAGGAAGGAGGCTGTTGCAGCTAAACTGATTTGAGTACAGAGGGTAGAGATAGCATTACAGGTAGAAACAGACAGGGGTCAGACTGTGCAGGACTTTGTAGGCTGGGGAGAGGAATTTGGGTATTTCCGATTCTCTAGAAAACCAATAAAAGGTTTTGAAAATGAAAGAGACGTGATCTGACACATGTTTTATAAAGATCTCTCCAGCCTCTAGGTAGAGAATGGATTCAGTGGAGCAAGAGTGGACCCAGGAAGATGAGTTGGGATGCTTTCTATGCTGGTCCAGGTAACAGGTAACAGCCTAGATGGAGGATGGCCACAGTGGAGGCAGTGAAAAGATGATTGGGAGAGAGCTGAGGAAGAGAAGGATGCAAAAATAGCCCTGGTTTTTCATTTGAGGACCTGATTCAGTGGTATGATCAATAATTGAGATGTGGAAGACTGCAAAGAGGAGAAGGTGTGGATGATGGGAGGGGAAGGCAATGGGGAATTAAAAATTTGGTTTTGGACATGCTAATTTTGAGATACCTATTAGACATCCAAGTGGAAATGTCAGTTAAGCACTAAAATTAGATACAGAAAAAGTCTGGAGTTCAGAGGAGAGATGAGTGCTTGAGACATGAATTTGAGGAGATGTGTGTGTGTGTGTATAAATTTTTAAAGGCCAATATTAGGTGAGAGAGGATTGGATATCCATCTAGAGACAAGATAGACATCACAAAGAAAAGACTGTGTAGAGGGAAGTCTAGCTGCATTCCAGCATTTAGAAGCAGAGAAGAGAAGATGAGACCAGTGAGCAGAGGATATGGAGAAGGAGCCACCAGGGAGGAAGGAGAAAAGTCAGGAAAGTTGGAATAATGGGAGTCAGTAGGAGAGAGTGTTTCGGGGAAGAGGAAGAAAATCATGTCAGATGCTGCTGAGACTTAGAATAATTATCCACTTTGTAATTTTTGGCCAAGTGCTCGACATGCTTCCTTATTTGGTTTCAGGATTTAGAATACAGTTTGTGTCTTGATTGGGTTTTACATGGAAATGATGAGTATAAAATAGAGCTGATTTTAGCTATACTCTTTGAGCTTATTCTGAAAAACTATGGAACTAAATCAAGCTATATAGGTGTTACAACTACTGCTTCTCTACTGTTGTTTTGGGCACTTGTGGTAGAATATTCCATACCAATTCCTAGTGCTAGAGGGATTTCTGTCAAATGCTGGTCTTGGTCTCATGCACCAGCACTCTTCTGGGACCACTTCATCCTCACGTGTAAGCTCAGCCTCACCCAGGCTTCAGAACCAGCCCAGCTCTCAGGGAAGAGGAAACTGTGTAGGCCCATCGTTGAGCAGTAAATCTCAATGCAGCATTGACACTAATCTCCCTTGACCCTGACGTCTATGTAAGCAACTTTGGTTTTGTATCCTATGAAAAGGGCTCTACCTTCCATTCCATGACTGAGTTCGCATCTTGGTTTTCTGCCTGGGACTCTCTGGCGTACTTGGATGTGGAGTTCTGTTTAGATCTCCTCCTTTACCTCAGGAGCACCAGAGCCCTGATCCTGAACCCTACTTTCTGCGGCTGGGCTCTGTTGCCTGCCTGCATCCACCTTTTGCTGTGAGTCTTGGCCCTTCTTGTTCCCCACCCCCACCCCACCGTCCGCCACCCTCTGAGTGAGACCTCTGCCTTTCACCCGCTGTTGGACTTCGTCAGGTTATTGTTTGCTTCTCTAGATTTACTTTTGGTTTTGTTTTGCTTTTTCATTACTAAACTTTCCCTGTTTAGGACACACTGAGTTCTGCTTCATATCTGGGTCAGTATAATTCATATCTAACTTGCCCTGTTGCTCACTTAACCACAATTTGGAATGACTTGAAGTCTTGATGGAAGCATTCCCCGCCCCCCCCAAATTGCTCAATCGTTGCAGAGTGAATTTCTTTACAGAAGATAGAAATCTACAGGTGTTCTTTATATATGTTAGGCGTTAGGGAAACACAGATGAGTAAAATGTAGCCTCTGCCTTTAAGGAAACATGTTTTTAAGTAGAGTCATGCTAGATGGTCTTTACAGCCAGTGGATTCAGTTAGTTGCACTGAAAACCATTCCCTGCCTGTGTGTCCTGTGTGCTCCATTTTCACTGGAGTCCTGTACTTACAAAACATGGCCATTACAACATTTTAGAAATAAAACTCCTTCCTCCTAAAGTATTGAAGACCACAGTTCTTAGAATAAAGGTTAACGTAGAAGTTATATGCATATGCCCCATAATTATTCCTTTCTACTTAACCTCGATTAATCGAAGCATATGCCTGTTTTTCCCCAAGGAAGGGGCATATTGGAAATACTTAAATTCTTACGGTCATGCTGTGCTTTCCACAGATGATTGGAATGCTGCCCAGGCATAAACCGTATCATCCTCCCCCCAAACAGTTTGTCAGCCGTTTAACCTAGCGTAATTTGTTTTTCATGACCAGCAGAAATGACAACGCTAAAATGTTTTATAGGGAAATAAACATAGAGTGATAGCTTGGATTTTTTAATACCCCCCCCCCCACCCTGAGTCATTCTTTGATATAAAAATGTAAACCTTTGCTTCACATGTAGGCTATTTTTAACATTGGGGAAACAGGACAGATTTTTAAAACTAGGAATCTTATTTTGTGAAACTGAAAACATACTATGGATTTCAGCAAGACAGATTATACTAAAACGAAATCGAATTTCATGGATGCATTATCAGGGTTTCAACGCTTATATGGCACATTGCCTTCATCCTCTATATGAGCTTGCGGCTGAGGAATTTAATCAGTCTCTATTCAGACTGAACTTGGGCTGAAGCCTGGAATTGTTTGAGAAAGAGATCATTTCATGTGCCCAACTACCAAGCATTTAGAATGAAAGGAACAGTGAGAACATGCCAAGAGTGCTTGCACCACTGCAAACTGTACCTTCCTAGGAGGAAAAAAAGTAACTTGGAACGCTAGGATGAGTTTGTTAGACCTTCAGACATGTTAGTTTACCATAGTGTCAAAGTCTCAGAAGACACACCTTTACTAGCTCTTTTAAGAGTCTAGCTATTGATCAGCAGGTGCAGCCTGTTCTGTAGAGTTTGGCTTGGCTGTTAGAACCATCTTCATCCCCAAACTCACACTAACGTTCTTCTTCAGAGGTGAGTACAGTAAGAGATTCATTGCTCTTGTGATAATCCTTCCAAGGTTTTCATCTATAATTGTGTTTTTGGGAAAGCCTGCACTGCTGATGAGAATTTATTTAGGAAGTGTGTGATGATAAGCTGGCTGATGAGGCAATTGTGGTCCGATGTTCAAAACATACATGTTACCTCTGCCATCCACCCATTCATAGTCTGCGCGCTAGTGAGCTGGAGTCCCCTAACAGGACTGGCTTACCTTGTTGCTGCTGGGACTCAGCTTATTGACGACATAATCCTGTAGCTACGAATTGTCGTTATGGTCGCTGTGTTTTTCTAAGTAGAAAGTAGACTATGTGGTGTGACAGTGATCACTGTACTGTTAGAGAGGAGGGAACACAGACCTATGAGTCTCTGGGCCCAGGTAGAGGATGGATGACAGGTAGCTCCCTCTGACAACTCAGATTAGGTTTTGCCTAAATTTTTCCATCATGTGGGATGAATTATTTCCCTGGAAGCTCCTTGAGACCCATAGGAAAAAGGATTTTGTAGTTCCTGCTCTATTAGTCCTGATATGCTGGGCAGGTCGGAATCCCAGGGATGGATGTAGATTAGACCCGAGTTGACATTCCTGCTATGGCTGCTCTTAAGTTACTCATTTAGTGTGTGTATGTGTGTGTGCGTGAGATGTATTTTGTGGTAGAAATAATAGTGCTTATGGGGTTTAACCAGTGAGAATACATACAGAAATGTTTTTTTATAAAGACGTAAAATGACTAAATGTGATAAATTGCCGCTCTTACCTGATGAACTTCACATGCTCCCATCACCATCAACTCTGTTTATCGCGTCCATCAATACTCACTACTCTGTTTCCTTTCTCTTCCTATGGATGAACTAGCATGTTCCTTCCTAATGCCTCCTGTTCCCTCTTCCTGAAGACATCACTTCAGCCCTTGTTTCTTCTCACTTCTGCATCAGCAGCTTTCCCTTAATACTAGGTTAATAACATCAGCCTGTGAACATGCTGTCAGTTTGTCCTTCTTTATAAAACGCTCCCTTGACTTCATATCCTCCTCCAGATGCTCTCACTTCTTTTCTCTTTTTTTTTACAACAAAACTTAAAAGAATTGTCTACAACCAGTCTTCACTTCCTCTCCTCCTATTCTTTCTGAAATCTATTCCAGTCAGGCTATCACTGACCCCACTCCACTGTAACTGCTTTTTTCAGCCTCCTGAAGGATCCTCAAGTTGCCCAATTCTATGATCCATTAAAAGTCCTCATCGTACCTGACATGTTGGCACTATTTGATGGAGTGCAAGGTCTCCTTCTTTCATGAAACACCCTCTTTACTTGGCCTTGGGTTACTTCTCTCTGGGTTTTTCTCCTGTCTTGTTGGTCACCCTGCTTACTCTCGATTGCCCGACCTCTAAACATTGGAAAACCCAGGGCCCATTGCCCTGACCTCTTCCTTATTTGAGTCGCTCACTTAGTGATCTCATCCACTTGCCTAACTTTAAGGAATTCCAAAATACCTATATCTCTAGCTTAGACTTCTCCCTAAATGAAAGACTCATATATCCAGCCCCAAAGGCATTTTTGTGCTAATTAGTAAAAGTTACCTCAAGCACTTGACTGCCATCTTCTGGAAAAATTTCAGAATAGATGAACTCTTACCCAATGATAGGACTTTGAATTGTGTCTGTTTCAGCGCTGTGATCCTCAACCATCAGCAGCAGTTCTGTTTCTCCACGTGGGTGGTGTGTAGTCGGCATCACAAGCTTAATAGGTCCCCAGCTGAACTCCTGATTCCCAACCCCAGCTCCCCAACATCTTTTCTTTCAGTCTTTTCTATTTCAAAATTCTTCCATTGTTGAAGTCAAACTCATTTAAGTTATCCTTAACTCCCCCTTTTCTTCTATACCACTCCTTTAATCCATCAGCAAATCCTGTTGGTTTTTTTTTCAAAATACATTAAAATGAAGCCATTCCTCACCTCTGCTCCCACCCAGGTCCAAGTCTCATCATCTCCCTTTTGTCTTTCTAATAGCTTCTTCTCTTGTGCCTCTGGTCTGTTCTCAGCACAGGTATTTGTTTAAAACCTAGGTCATAGAATAGGGAGTAGAGCTCAGTGGTAGAGTAAACACAAGGTCCTGGGTTTAATCCCCAGGACCTCCGTTAAAATTAGCAAATAAATCTAATTACCCTACTCCCCTCCCCTCCTCAAAACCCCCCAAAACGTAGGTCACATCATGTTTCTTTACCGGTAACCCTTCTGTACCACAGCTCTGACCTCATCTCCTACCCCTCCTCCCCTGTGCGCTGTGCTCCAGGCACGCTGGCCTCCTTGCTCTTCCTCCAATAATGCCAAGCATACTTCTGCTTCAGGCACTCGCTGGGATCCTCTTAGGTAAAGCATGACTTGCTCCTTCCCTTTCCTGAGTCTTTGCTCAGATGTCACTTTATCATATCAGGGAAGCCTTCCTCAACCAAAGCATATAACAAAGCAACCCCCTCCCCCATTTAATCTCGCCTTTACTCTTCAGTTTTCTCGATAGCACTTACCATCTGACACACACATTGTTTATTGTTTCATCTCACTAGAACTTAAGCTTCCTGATTCTAGAGACTAGTTCTTTCCCTTTACTATGTCCTCAATTTCTAAAACAGTGCCTGACAAATAGTAGGACCTCAATAAATATTAGTTAAATAAATAAATGTGTACTGACATCCCTAAATCTTTCTGTGGGACCCTAGACTTAAAAATACACAAAGGTTAGAGATGGTCCTGCACAATTACAGTCTCTCAATTCCAAGAGAAAAGCATTTTCAGGAATCAAGGAATAAATTTAAATCTAAGTTGAAAACTGCATTGATTTGACATCTTTCTGGAAGGGCATTAGTTTCCTCTGCTGAGAAAGCAAGTAGGCGCCATCTAGTGGCAACAAGAGAAGTAAACGTGTTACTGTAAATTATTGATTAGTAACAGAATTGAAAACGTAGTACGTGATCCAGAAGCTTATTAATGCTACGAAAGTAATAATTACGATAACAAAAAGTTCTCAAGTTTGCATTTTCCACAGAATATATTGAATTGAAAAAATATTGTTCTGTTTCTTCTAAATTATTTATGACTTATTTTTACTAATATCTGTTTGTTTTCTGGGATCTGACATTCTTTGTTCCTCTTTATTTTTCTTAATGTTTTATCACCTCCTTATCTTTAAATACTCTTATATGGTACTGGCCTAACCACTGAGTTGGTAAATAAAATAAATCCTCTATCTTCTAAGAATTTATATTGTAAAAACAGCACCTATGAGGGTAAACATGTGAAAGAAAATGCCAAATGATGCAGTGATCTCAGGCCAGACTTCTAAGGCTATTGAAGCTTAATTGTTGTGTATACTTCCACCGTTGAGGCATGAGCTTTTGGGAGTCTTAACTTGCTGTTTTTCAGAATGTGGCTCATGTTATTATATGGAGAAACTAAAATAGAAAAACAGTCATGTTCACCTACGTTGACAGGAAAGACAGAATTTAAGTAAAGTCTCTGACTGTCATTCTAATATTCAAAATGTTAAGTTATTACAGTTCTTTGGCAAAGTAAAGCAGAAGCTCTTTGGTCCACTTCAGGAGCCCATGCCCTTTCCAGTCTGAGTAGCTGAGGTGGGGCTGGGGTGTCTGTGTCTTCCACCAGCAGGCCTGAGCCACAATCAGACAAAACTAGGAAAGGTGGTGAGAGAAGCGCAGGAGGATGAGGAACTCTGTGTCCCGATGCTCAGATTAGTCTGGCCTCTTCATGTGGAAGAGGACTGTCTGAGTAGCTCCGGGGGCAAAAGTTGGACCAAGGAAGTATGATTAGAAAACAAATTTCATACAAACATTAAGAAACATTTTCCAATAAGAGATTTTTTTCCCCCCTAAAGAGATCAAAGCGTCAGTTCCCCATTGGTGGGTAGATTCAAGCAGAAGCTGGATAATAACCTGCCAGGGGTTTTTTGAAGCTATTGAGATTCTCTGATTGCCTGAAAGGCCTTGCTTTCTCTGTACACACCAGAACCCTCCCCACTCTTCTGTACACAGTTCATACCCCATTTCCTTTTTCAGGCAGTGCTCCTTGAAGCCACCTTTCCTACCTCTGTCTTTCCTTTCACATTAAAGGTAGGTCAGCACCTTTTTCATGCTGCCTGTGTTAACTGATGCTAAGCTACCTGAAGACAGGGGGCCAAAACTTGCAGTTGTCTTCCTATTGGCCTTGCCACATAGTGGGTGAAGGTTGTGACTTGGGTAGGGAATGGTTGGAAGACTACCATAAATTGTCTCAGCTGGTATCTGAGTCCAGGATACTAGCCTTAGTCTAAGTTTGGTGGAGCAATTTTCAGCTAGATGTTAGAGAAGCTAAAGTATTTAAGACTTGTTCTCTTGTTAAAATTACGAATTTTTTTAGGTCTTAATAGTATCAGCTTCCTTTTTCAAGTTCTGTTGTTTATCATCTATGTGATATCTCTGGAAGCAGATATAAAAATTGATAGTACAACAGTTTCAAGATGTTACTAAAATTAAAAAAAAAAACGATTTTTCTGTTATCTATATAGTTATTTTAGAGTTTTTCCTTCTGCCAACAGATACTGATTTTTTTTTTTAGATTGCAGGTAGTTTCTTTGATATAATTCTTTTTTTTCTTTAAAGTATTTTTTTAATTACAGAAAATTGGTGTGGTATTTTGGATAGTAGATTCTAAAGGTAAAATATTTCATGTATTATTTCTTTTTAAACAATTAAGCAAAATTTATTTCTAAATCTTCTTGCCTTCTGAAGCTGTATCTATATAACTTGGCATTCCATCATGATAAAGTGATGCTATTGAAAAAGGACATGTTAATAGGATTAGTAAGTAGGCTTTTTGTGTGCTGTAGACCTAATTTCTTTGACAATTGGCTGCTGTTATTTGTTTTATCGTTTGGGGAGCCAAAATTCTCTTTATTTACTAGGCTAGATGATTTAAGGATTGCTTATAATACTTAATTGCTTGTCTGAAAACAAGCAAATTTTGCATCCTTAGCATTTTTACTATGTTTAATATTTCAAAAGTATTACCTGTACTTCTTAGCAACCACTGTGTTCTCTCATTGTGACGGCTAAAGAGACAGTATTGGATACTTTGACTTATAATTAAAGAAGCATTGTTTCTCTATGATTATTTCAAGAGTACATAAATTTTAGATTGTATTAATTTGTCTTTTGTAGAATATGCTGAATTTCTACATTGCAAAGGGAAAAAATTTACAGATTTTGATGAAGTTCGCCATGAGATTGAAGCAGAAACAGATCGAGTAACTGGAATGAATAAAGGCATTTCCTCCATACCCATTAATTTACGAGTCTATTCCCCACATGGTAAGTAAAATAGCAAAATTCCAAATTCTTGTCTTCAAAAATTTTTACTATATTAATTAACATGAAGTATTTGCATAAAAGATGATTTGGTCTCTCAAAAATTAGCAGGTTTCTAGGATTGTGCTTAGATACATTGGTAAATGGTATGATCCAAAGAGCTCATAGATTTATTTATGGGGAAGCAGGAGCAGATGACTTTTAAAAGACAATTGGAAAAGACAAATTGGAAACAAAAGAATTAAGTCATTTAAAAAAGTTTTCTTTATTTTAAACTTTTAGAATCAAAGAGATATGCCTGAAAATTTCCATTTTTAATACCTTCAGTCTTTGCAGAAATCTTAGAGGTGCATGGTGGTGTAGTTGAGTCTTCCCTAATGAATTTTTCTACAGTCTTATATATTCCTGTTTAGTCTTTTCCTGAGGAATCAACTGTGATTTTTTTCACCCAGGCTGTCAACAGAAATTTATAAATTAGATAACAACGCATGGTGTGTGATACAGAACAGCCTCCATGCTGACTAAAGTTGTAGTGGGGCAGGTTGTACTCTCTAATCTTCTCCCTAGCTCTGTTGTTTTTAAAACGGGACATGAATGACATAAGCTTAATTATGACTCCCCAAGAGAACTTGGTGCCAACAATGCTGTGTGCAGAGGAAACAGCTGCCAGGCTGGGGCTGGAGTCACTGACTCAGGGATAATTTTCTGCCCTCCAAATGCTGCTCCATGAGTCTGACTGTACATAGCCCTCATACTAACCTCAGGGCACCTCGAACGACTGGTGGGTTTCCAACAGGCTAAATGGCTAACCCTCTATCAATAATATGTGGTGCTTTCAAAGGGAAGGAGAAATCTTACCCTGAGAATCTTTATATCATTCATAGGCAGTGTACAAGACTGCCAGACAACATATTCACTTCTTGTTCAGTGTTTGAATTATAGCCCCCTAGTTCCAGATGTGATGGCTCTCTGAGGAAACTATTAGGCATGCAAACCAGTGCCTCTTCAACTGTGTTAAAACGATCATTTGGCCTAGCATAAACATATCATAAATACAGAGAAAACCTGCAAAGCCATTTTGAATTCTTTGCTTTTTATTCTGTGCGTATCAGTTGGAGTTCAGATACACTATATGTCAAACTCAGCTTGTTTTATTTCTACTAAAGTGACAGAAAGTTCTGCATTGTTGATGTCTGTCAGCATTGAGGATGTATGTAAGACTTTTTTTTCTCCCTTTCCGCGCAGTGTTAAATCTAACCCTTATTGACCTGCCTGGAATTACTAAAGTGCCCGTGGGAGATCAGCCACCAGATATTGAGTATCAAATCAGAGAAATGATTATGCAGTTCATCACAAGGGAGAACTGTCTGATTTTGGCTGTCACCCCAGCCAACACCGATCTTGCAAACTCAGATGCACTGAAGCTAGCTAAAGAAGTTGATCCTCAAGGTGAGTGTGTGGCCCTTAAGATGAAAGGGAATTCGTTTAAAATGTCAAGAGTTTGGGTACATTTCAAAGTAACACATTCTCATAACTTGATTTCACTGCTAATTAAATTGGCCATTATTAATATTGTCCAATCTTTCGTACATGAGATGCCAAAAGAGAAATAACTGGGGAATACAGTCTAAACCTATGTAAGTGTAAGATTAACTGACATCTAAGAAAATAGACATTTCTAATTGTCATGAACTACTTATTTTAAAAGCTGGTAAAAGAAATACCTGATACAGAATTCAGACAGTCCTCTTAGTTATTATGAGTACTCTGAATATACTGCCAATAAAAAGTCTTTCTGGTTTTTGTTTTGTTTCCTTAACATAGGAAGCTCTTTTACTGTATGTAAGATATTATTTAGTTTGTAATTATTTGACTTAAATCTCTGCTTTCATAATACATATTTATCTGTTTTTGGCATTTCAGAATCCAAAAAAGTCCCTTATTTATGCTGATATTTTGATTTTTTTTCTTTCTTTGAGCTGAGTAATAACCATTTATCATCAGGGACCCCAGTGATGGATCTTTTTGTGTGTCTGAAGAAATTATGGAAGGGCACTTGTGATGTGTCCTTTCAAAATGGAGGTGCATTGTCTCCAATCTTAGGAAATTTTTTTTTTTTTTTTACTTTCTCCTACTGTATTTTTATTTTATTTTATTTTATTTCATTTCATTTTATTTTATTGAGTTATAGTCAGTTTACAATGTGGTGTCAATTTCTGGTGTAGAGCACAATTTTTCAGTCATACATGAATATACATATTATCATTTTCACATTCTTTTTTCACCATGAGCTACTGCAAGATCTTGTATATATTTTCCTGTGCTATACAGTATAAACTTATGCATTTGTTCTATATATACCTGTCAGTATCTACAAATTTTGAACTCCCAGTCTGTCCCTTCCCACCCCCCTCCCCCCGGCAACCGCAAGTTAGTATTCTATATATATGACTCTGTTTCTATTTTATATTTAAGTTCATTTGTCTTCTTCTTCTTTTTTTTGAATTCCACATATGAGTGATATCATATGGTATTTTTCTTTCTCATTCTGGCTTACTTTGCTTAGAATGAGATTCTCCAGGGACATGCATGTTGCTGCAAATGGCATTATATTGCCATTTTTAATGGCTGAATAGTATTCCATTGTATAAATATGCCACAACTTCTTTATCCAGTATCTGTCGATGGACATTTTATGCTGTTTCCACGACTTGGCTATTGTAAATAGTGCTGCTATGAACATTGGGGTGCTGGTTTATTTTTGAATTAGGGTTCCTTCTGGATATATGCCCAGGAATGGGATTCCTGGGTCATATGGTAAGTCTATTTCTAGTCTTTTGAGGAATCTCCATACTGTTTTCCACAATGGCTGCACCAAACTGCATTCCCACCAGCAGTATAGGAGGGTTCGCCTTTCTCCACAGCCTCTCCAGCATTTATCATTTGTGGATTTTTGAATGATGGCCATTCTGACTGGTGTGAGGTGATACCTCATCATAGTTTTGATTTGCATTTCTTTGATTATTAGTGATATTGAGCACTTTTTCGTGTGCCTATTGATCATTTGTATGTCTTCATTGGAGAATTGCTTGTTTAGGTCTTCTGCCCATTTTTGGATTGGGTTGTTTGTTTTTTTCTTATTAAGTCATATGAGTTGCTTATATATTCTGGAGATCAAGCCTTTGTCAGTTTCATCTTTTGCAAAAATTTTCTCCCATTCCATAGGTTGTCGTTTTGTTTTGCTTATGGTTTCCTTTGCTGTGCAGAAGCTTGTAAGTTTCATTAGGTCCCATTTGTTTATTCTTGCTTTTATTTCTATTTCTTGGGTAGACTGCCCTAGAAGAATGTTTCTGAGATGTATGTGAGATAATGTTTTGCCTCTGTTTTCTTCAAGGAGGTTTATTGTATCTTGTCTTATGTTTAAGTCTTTGATCCATTTTGAGTTTAAGTCTTTGATCCATTTTGAGTTTATGATAATGTTTTGCCTCTGTTTTCTTCAAGGAGGTTTATTGTATCTTGTCTTATGTTTAAGTCTTTGATCCATTTTGAGTTTATTTTATTTGAGTTTGAGGGTATGGTATGAGGGAGTGTTCTAGCTTCATTGCTTTACATGCTGCTGTCCAGTTTTCCCAACATCATTTGCTGAAGAGACTGTCTTTATTCCATTGTATGTTATTGCCTCCTTTGTCAAGATTAATTGACCAAAATTTTGTGGGTTCATTTCTGGGCTCCCTATTCTGTACCATTGGTCCATATGGCTGTTTTTGTACCAGTACCATGCTGTTTTGATTACTGTAGCTCTGTAGTATTGTCTGACCTCTGGCAGGGTTATTTCTCCAGCCTCATTCTTTTTCTTCAGTAATGCTTTGGCAATAATATAAATTAATGAGGCCTGTTAACACATAAAATTGTAATAGAATTGTTTGAATATTTTAATAATATATGATAAAAATAAAAATTATTTCAGACTCACCTGCAAATTGCTAGGTTAACTGTAGGTGAAAGAAGATCTTAGCTGGGTTGGGGCTGGGATAGGTTAGAAGGAGGGTTGTCCTTAGCTTGGCTTGAAGTGTTTAAGGCATTGTGCCAGCTGCTGCTTATAGATTTAGATTAAGAGGCGCAGACTAGCACACTTACCATGGATTTCTAAGATTCTCACCATGAAGGCTGCACTGATTCCTCTAAGGAACACTTCCTCCTGCTATTTGGAAATTCTACTCAAGTACATTAAGAATGCAATCATTGCCTTAGTTAGTTCATTAATTTGTTGTTTAACACCCATTCATCAGGCAAAGTGTATGTGGTCAATAGTAATTCTATGTGCTGGACCACCTAGTAGGATGCTTGACTAAATAGATGCTCAGTATATATTTCTGATTATTTTCATGAATCTCCACTACTTTAAAAAATAAGCTGTTTATTTGCATGGCATCTTCTCTTGTGTATGAGGTCATAAAAGTCCCCAGAAAAAGATATTACAGAGGATCTGCTTTATGAAATGAACATTTTCATTATGGGGATGCAGTTTGGGTCATAGCATATATTCAAGTGAAATGAGTTGTGTAATACACTGCATGTCATATGTTATACCCACAAGAATCCTGTCAGGTAGGTGATGTTGCCTCCTTTTTATATAAGACAATTTTACTGTTTTCTTCCAACTTGGATCCCTTTTATTTCTTTTTCCTGTCTGATTGCTATGGCTAGGGCTTCCAATACTATGTTGAATAAAAGTGATGAGAGTGGGCATCCTTGTCTAGTTCTGGATTTTAGTGGGAAGGCTTTCAACTTTTCACTGTTAAGTATTATGCTGGCTGTAGGTTTGTCATAAATAGCTTTTATTATATTGAGATATGTTCCCTCTATACCCACTTTGGTAAGAAGTTTTTTTTTTTTTATCATAAATGGGTGTTGAGTTTTATCAAATACCTTTTCTGCATCTATTGAGATGACCATGTGATATTTGTCCTTTCTTTTGTTGATGTGGTATATCACAATAATTGATTTGCATATATTGAACCATCCTTTTGTCCCTGGGATGAATTCAACTTGATTGTAGTGTATGATATTTTTTATGTGTTGGATTCTGTTTACTAATATTTTGTTGATGATTTGTTTTGACTTCCTAAGGGTTTTTTGGAGCTTATTTTTAGTATGAGTGAGACTCTTAAAAATCAGTTTTTTTCCCCCAAATGGAGAAGTTGCCAGGAACAGAGGCTAAAATAAAAGCATTTGTGGTTTTTGAAAAAGTTGTTATATATCAGTTCTGTTCAATGAATGATTCTTTCAAATTAAACATCTACTGTGTTTTAGGCTTGAACAAGGAATAAGTTAGATGGCTGCTTTAAAGAAAGCAAGGACCATAGATATACACGACCTTAACAATCCTGTGTGGTCAGAACTTTGATAGGAGGTGTATAGAATATATCATCATGATATTATATTCTGAAGTCTGAGAATTACAGATGCACATTTCAAATTCATGTTGCTGTTTTGAATTTGTACTTGAATTTTAAGAGTTTCATGCATATACAATTCAAGTAAGTTTGTTAAATCTTATGTTAGAAATCAGCCGCTTTGCAAAGAGTAGGTCATCTGAAGATTAATAGGTTTATCCAAGTGTAGAGAAGAATTTCCATTTGAGCTTTAAAAATGTATGTTGAGTATTAGAATTATACATAAGATTATATCTACATTTGTGTATAATGTATAAATCATTATATCTAGATGTTTATATAACATAAAAAAGTATGTTAAATCTTAGTATTGGAAACATGACAACATAAAATTCATCTCATAGGTTTATAAAGTTTTTTTTACAGAAGTGTATAGTTTTTTTTTTTTTGGTGGGGGAAGGTAATTTTATTTATTTATATATTTTTAGAGGAGGTACCGGGGATTGAACCCAGGACCTTGTGCATGCTAAGCACATGCTCTACCACTGAGCTATACCCTCCCCCACAGAAGTGTGTACTTCTTGATATGCTGTTTTTATTGGAAAAAATAAAATAAACTTTATTATGGGATTCACCGTGAAAGAGAGAAAGTGAATAGATTTAGGACTTGAATATAAATGTATATAAATATGTATAATTTTACTTCTTTTTTAGAAATAAGAATAAAAGAGAAAAATATGAAGGCACTGGCACTTGTAATTTTCATCAAGATTTTATCAGTATGAAAGGCCACTAAGATGTGGATTATTAAAACTGGCATGTTCACTCCTTTTGCCACTGGGGGTCACTGTAAAGACATGACATGAACAAGACTAAAATTTCTCTTTGTGGTGTTTGAATGTGGAAAAGAACACTATAAGAAAGAGTAAAAAATATGTAAGAAAAATAAAACAAAAGTATTCTTTCTTTTCCTTAATTTAATTGCACATTAGTGATAAGAATCTTTTAAGAATTCTCTTTATATTGATATCTAGATAAGTGTTGCATTGCTATTCAAGGTGGAGTATTTAATTAAAGTGAGTTTGGCATTAGAGAATAATTGTGTTCTCATGTCTTTCTTGTTTCAAAAACAAGACATTTAAAACACAAGTAAAACCTATGCAATTTGATATGAATTATGATGTGACCATGAGCTTCTAACATTCCCATGGTACAGTAGCTCTTTTAAAAGTTGCTATAGAAACATTCTACAAGCCATCCCAGAATATCTGTCCAAGCCAGATCTATATATAGTTATTTTTTAGGCAGTACAAATAAGAAAATGACCATTAAAGCAAAAATCTTCTGAATTTCTATAAGACCTTCATTCTCCCTGGCTTTTGGAATCCCTCTCTCACTCCCTCCCACTCTCCTTCACTCTTCCTTTCATTTTTCTTCCCTCTGTTCTTTCTCTGCAGCGTTTCTTGAGTGTTTGCTATGATTCTTGAATAGAAGGAGATCTATTTCTTCCACTGAGACAAGAATGAAGTAAGAAATTTAGTACATGCAGGTAGAGGTTCATTTGTAGATATCTGGAGAGGCAATAAACTCAACTGAAGAATTTATTGCTTATTGACATAGATTTTCTTCTGTTAAATAAGAAGCAAGGCTATAGGCTGAGAAAGAACTGGGAGTCTGGTTGGAGGGGGAGGTTGGGAGGGGGACAGTGAGGAGGGTAGGAGAGAAGATGGGATTTGTGTAAGATGTTTGAGGAGAAAGGTATTTTGAATGGCCACTGTGGGGAAAGAGAAGGGAAAGTGGGCAACACTGAAGGACTCCATTGAGGCCAGAGCCCATCTGCACCAAGCTTCAGGATGTATGATTCCCAGAAACACTCAGCAGCTAGGGATTTTGAGAGGGAAATACTTGGATTGTGTTGGGGTCAGAATTTTGCAGGATCAGTTGGATTGAAAACAAAGTGGACAAAAGAGTCGAGAATATTGGAGAAAATAATAGTCGGAAAGATGTACTGTGAAATTCTTGGGAGAAAGGAAGAAAGTGAAGCCAGAAAGGACCTATAAGTTTTGGGGGAAATGGGGTGGTTCAGGGATGAAGTTCTGGATAAGACTGAAGAATAGCAATGCATTATTCATAGCAGGTGAGTAAAGGAATTGGAACAATAGAAGTTTGTGGTTAGAGAGTAGAATATTAGAGTTTATGATTTACAGCTGGAACAAATCCAGATTGTAAATGTCCAGGATGTGGTCATGGGAGGAAATTGCTAAAATGACATGCAGGTGAAAATCATTGAATAGAAGAGGTCAAGAAACTAAATACATGAAGAGAAATGAATACAGCATCTTCACAAACATTGAAGCTGCCTGGATAATGGTAGAACTAAGGGTAGGGAAGACGACCATGATGCTAAAACCTTCAGTAAAGTGTGAGTGTGAAGGTGGGTGTCTGGGCATTTGGTAGATGACAGCAACAAGGAGGATGAGAGGGTGCTGTAGCCAGATGATATAAGGCTCCAAAGCGGTGTTTTTATGTGAAGGTGGAATACTTTGGTTTGGACCAGAACTGAGGAGCCAGGAAACTTCGTTAACCTTCATTCTCTTTTCCTCCACCTGAGGTGCACGAGGGAAAGAACTGGATTTAAATGAAGGCAAGGAGGTGAGAGCAGTTGTTTAGACCGGAGCATTAGTGTGTTGGGTAATTTGGTGACAATGAAGACAGTTCCAGATGGTACAGTGAAAAGGACTGGCAGAAAGGCAGCAATGGGAGGAAGCAGGCAGCATGTTAAAATGAAAGTACAAGCTGTTTAGCTAGAATAACCGAGAAACATTCTTAAGAAACGTTGTCTTAATAAGCAATCACATTAATAAAAGCGTAAGATGTATAAAAATTACATTTTAAAAGAGTACAGCCTGATAGTTAATAGCACAAACTCTGGAGCCAAACTGCCTGGGTTTGAATCCTGACTCCACCAACTTACTAGCTGTGTGGTCTGGGGCAAATTTCCTAAACTCCCCATATCTCAGTTTCCTCATCTGTAAAGTGGGGATAATAATACTACCTTCCTAATAAGATTGTAATGAAATTAAGTGAGTTAGTACCTGCATAGTGTTTAGAAAAGTACCGGGCACTTCATAAGTGCTATAAAAGTAGTACATAAAATTAATTTGTTTTGTTGGTCAAAAAGTAGGTTTCCAGCTGTTGAATTTCAGATGAAGAAAGTTATTTTTCCTGCAGGAGCTTACGCATTCATGTGTTGTCACCCTCATGACCCATGATGATGCACAAAGCCAGAGCCAATTGGATTACCTATGCAGGTGTGTGTGTGTGTGTGTACCACAGTTTCTGGTAATGATGTGTAATACAAACCATGTTTAGTAGGTCCCAGCAGAGCTGATGAACTTAATAGACATTTTTGCTGTAGGAGAAATTCCTGTTCTGAAGAGAACAGATGACCTGAGGAGCTTGGATTTGGCTTGGGAGTGAAGGGTGACATTAAAAGAGGGATCTGGTGCTGTCAACTAATTCCAAGTTAACCAACTGGAACTTCAGTTAAGAGTTTCCATGCTATTGCCAGCAGAGTCCCTGGGTGAAGTTCTGGGCCAGAATATTTTGTGGTCAGCAGTCTGAAGTATCGCTTCAGGATTCCACATAGTATGCTGAGGGCTGTGTGTGGAATGTTATTAATTCTTGCCTGCAGTAAAAACCCCAGTATGACAAAAGTAAGATGGGAAATAAACGGCGGTCCCAGGTTCACTGCAGTGATAGAATCCTGCAGGGCGGGTGTCGTGAAGACTTCCCACCCTGGCAGTGAAAGAGGTTTCCTGATTGAACCCTAAGTGTGCTTTCTGGGAGGAGCTCACCCGTCTGCTGTCCATTGTTCTCCCAGAGCTCTGCCTTCTGGGGGTTAGTTCCTGGTCCTCTGTGACGTATCTGAAGTGGAGATGAGGGGCTATAACCTTTGTGAGAGATGCCAGCTTTCACAGCCTGTTGTCCACTTGTAAAAGCTTGGGGCCATAAAGGTTGTTTTAAGACTCAAACTTATCAAAGGCTTTTGCAGGCCAGACGTTTTGTTTTTTTGGGAATACAGTTTTTAAAAAAATTTGTTAAGGCTTAACTCTCTGCTTCTAGTTAATTTCATGTACAAATAACTGCACCCAGAGCTTTTTCCTAGACATGGATCTGAACTATTTTATGTCTTTGTTTCCTTGCCACCGTTACTCTCCGCCCACCCCTCTTCACTCTCTCTCTCTCCCAACTTACTGTGGTGACTTTGAGGCTACTTGAGGCCATAGGCTTGGGTAGGGAGTTACGCAGTTCAAGTGTAAAGTGTGATGAGTTTTGACAAATATTTACACTCACGTATACCACAACCAAGATAAAGAACACTTCCATGACCCACAAAGGTTCCCATGTGTTCCTTTTCCAGTCAGTCTCCCCCTGGTCCCCCACTCCTGGCTCCAGGAAACCACTGATGTGCTTTTTGTCACTATACATTAGATTTGTCTTCAGAGTTTCATATAAAATAGAATCATACAGTAACTACTCTTGGTGCCTGGCTTCTTTTGCTCAGTGTAATGTTTCTGAGATCCATCCATGTTGCTGCGTGTTTTAGTTCATTCTTTTCAGTTGGTGAATGGTATTTCACTGTGGCAGTGCCACGTTTTGTCGAGTCATTTACACATCGACGGAACTTTAGTTTTCGCCACTTTTGGGTGATTACAGATAAAGTTGCCATAAATTTTTATGTTCAAGTTTTCTATGTTCATATATTTTCATTTCACTTGGGAAAATAAGAGTGGAGTTGCCGGGTAAGTGTTATGTTTAATGTTTTTAGGAAACCACTAAGCTCTTCTCCAAAGTGGTTGTATGGATTTTATTCCCAGCAGCAATGTATGAGTGTTTCAGTTGCTCCACATGCTCACCAACAATTGGTGTTGGTATTTTTACTTTAATTGTAGTCACTGTAATGTCTGTGTAGTGGTATTGATTTGCGATTCACTGGTGACTCTTGATTCTGAGCATCAGTCATTTCTTGTCCTAATAGGCCAATTGTAAATTTTCTCTTGTGATATGTCTGTTCAGTTCTTCTGCCTATTTTAATTTGTCTTCATAGTGTTAAGTTATGAATTAAAAAAATTTCTGATGCAAATATTTTATCATGAAATGCAAATATTTTCTCTCAGTCTATAGTTTGCTTTTAAAATATTCTTTCTATATCTTTGAAAGAACAAGTTTTAATATTGGTGTGCAGTTTATTAACTTTTAAAATATGATTCACATTTCTTCAATCCCAAGAAATCTTGGCCTGGTTTAAATTTGCAAAGATTTTTGTCCCATGTTTTCATCTAGAAGTTTTGTAGTTTTAGCTTTAAATTTAGATCAGTGATCCTTTTTTTGTATATCATGTAAAAAAGGGGTCAAAGTTAATTATTTTTGATGTGGGTATACAATTATTTCTGTACTATTTATGTAGAACAGGCTCACCTTTCTCCATTGAATTGCACTGGAATCTTTGTCCAAAACCAATAGCATGTGTGTGTGATGTATAATACAGAACTCTATTCCGTCCCATTGATCGGTATGTCTATCTCCATGTCAGTACCACACTGTCTTAATTACTGTAGCTTTATAATAAGCTTTGAAATCTGATAATGCAAGTGTTATTCATTGCTTTTGTTATAATAGTCACTGTCTTTTCATTTGAAATTTTTAATCAGCTTGTCAGTTTCTCCAAAAAAAAACTTAACTGGGATTTTGTTTGGAATTGCATTAAATCTATACCTTGTGCTGTCTAATATACTGGTCATTAGCCACATGAGGCTATTAAAATTAAAGTTAAAATTAATTAAAACAAAACAAAATAAAATAAATTAATTCCTGAGTCACACTTCATTTCCAGAGTTCAATAATAACAAGTTGCCAATGGCTTCTGTATTGGAAAGCTCACATATAGAGAACATTTCCATGATTGCAGTAAGTTATATTCAACACTGCTATTATAGACCAATTTGGAGAGAATTGACTTAACAGTATTGTATGCCTCAGTCAATGACCATGGTATTTTTTTTTTCATATATTTAGGTCTTCTCTGCAGCATATTATAGTTTTCAGCATATGTGTCTTACATATATTTTATTAAATTTATCCTTATGCATTTTATGATTTGGGATGCTATTGTAAATAGTATTTACATTTTTTTTTGTTTTCCAGTTTTTTTATTGCCAGTATATAGATGTGTACAATTTATTTTTGTATTTTGACCTTATATTCTGTGATCTCAATCCACTTAATAGTTCTGGCAGCCTTTTGTAGATTGTTTATAATATTCTACATATACAGTTCTGTGATTAATGACAGTTTTTTTCTTTATAACTTTATGCATTTGAATTATTATTCTTGCTTTGTTTCACTGGCTAGGACCTCCAGTACAATGTTGAGTTAAAGAGTGAGAGTGGATAATTTTATTGACCTTTTCAAAGAATCAACATTTGGCTTAATT
Organism: Camelus dromedarius; assembly: GCF_036321535.1. Taxonomy (NCBI): domain Eukaryota; kingdom Metazoa; phylum Chordata; class Mammalia; order Artiodactyla; family Camelidae; genus Camelus; species Camelus dromedarius. The sequence goes on from NC_087458.1 coordinate 18,721,830, forward strand.
GATTATATCTATTATTTATCTGTATGCTATTTCATTTATTTCTACTCTACTCTTTATTATTTCCTTACCTCTATTTACTTTGGATTTAATTTACTACTCCCTCTTTAGCTTCTTAAGGTCGCAGCTTAGATCATCGGTTTTAAAGCTTTCTTATTTAGTAATAGTAGTATTTTAGAGCTATAAATTCTCTATAAATTCTTAATTAGCTGTGTACTATAAATTTTGATAAGTTGTGCTTTTATTTTATTCAGTTTAAAACATTCAGAAATTTCCCTGTGATTTCCTTTTTGACTATGGTACTTTAGAAATATGTTGTTTACTTTCCTAATATTTTGAAATTTTCCAGGTAACTTCCTGATACTCATTTTGCTATGATTTTATTCCTTTCAGATTTATTGAGATTTGTTTGTTGGTACCACATATGGTCAATTTTGATGAATGACCAGTGTGCACTTGGAAAGTATTATAATGTTGTTAACTTGTTCTATAGACATCTTCACATATTCTTATTTGCTTATTACAGGCATACCTCGAGACATTTCAGGTTCAGTTCCAGAGCACTGCAATAAAACAAATACCCCAATAAAGCAAGTCACACAGTTTTGTTTTTTTTTTTTTTTGTTTCCCAGTGCATGGAAAAAGTTTCCCCAGTGCATGGAAAAAGTTTCCCCAGTGCATGGAAAACAAAAAAAGTTATGTTTACACCATGCTATAGTCTATTAAGTATACAATAGAATTATGTCTAAAAAATGTATATACCTTAATTAAAAAATGCTTTATTGCCAAAAATGTTAACCATCCTCTGACAATGTGGAGTTGTCAGAAACCTTCAATTTATAGAAAAGTGCAATATCTATGCAGTACAGTAAAGCAAAGTGCAGTAAAATGAGATATACCTGTATCTTCACATTTTCTTTTGCATCTTTAAACATTTTTTGCCTATTTTGATAGTTGCTTTAGCATCATCTGTGATTTCTATTGTTTCTAAGTGAGATATTATTGGCTGATTTTTTTTTTTTACTGCCCAATGGGGGTCACATTTTCCTTCTTTGTGTATCTAGCGATTTTTGTTTGAACGCTGATAGTTTGAGCTTTACTTTGTTAAGTACTGAATTTTACTGTATTATTTTAAAATGTGCTGGACTTTGTTTTAGCAGGTAGTTACGTTACTTATAGATCAGTTAGATTTTTAAATATATATTTTATTGAAGTGTAGTCAGTTATGGAGAACAGTATAGAGATTCTTCAAAAGACTAAAAATAGACTTACCATATGATGTTAGCAATCCCACTCCTGAGCATATATCCAGAGGGAACCTTAATTCAGAAAGATACATGCACCTCATGTCCACAGCAGCACTATATACAATAGCCAAGACATGGAAACAACCTAAATGTCCATCAACAGATGACTGGATAAAGAAGTTGTGGTATATTTATACAATGGAATACTACTCAGCCACCAAAGTAATAAAATAATGCCATTTGCAACATGGATGGACCTGGAGACTGTCAGTTAGATTTTCTGAAGCTCAATTTTAAGGTGGTTTTTTTTTTTTAAAGGGAGGATCTGCAGTAACCTTTACTGACGTTTGACCCTTGTAGTGTCTTTAATTCAACAGGTCTCTCCACTCTAGCTGGTGGGAACTTAATGATTCCCAGCCCTGTAAGCTCTGGGAAGCTTCTTTGGTTTAGATCTACCTGGAAGTTGCTTTTTGCCTAGCCATGTGGAGCTTTACCTTAGGCATACATGCTTTCAAAGACTCAAGGGGACTGCCTTGCACATTTGTAGAGCTCTGTGTATTCATAGCTCCCTATTGTCTGGTACAATATCCTGTAAATTCTAGCTGTCTTGGCCTGCTTGAAATCCAATCTGTGTCTCCTCAACTTGGCAGGACTACTGGGACCTCTTTGGAGTTTTCTTCCTTGCATGGTAGTCCAGAAATTACCTCCACATAGAAATGGAATTATTGTATGACTGACTTTGTTTTTCTTAAGTATCATAGTCCTGTACAACCTGTTTTATGTCTGAAAACAATTGTTTTGCATATTTTATCAGTTTTCTAGTTTACAGCAGAAAGGTACGTCTGAACCCTTACTCTTTTAAGCTAGAAACAGAAATTACTGAGCTCCTTCGCTGAACTGAAAATTCCTAGTGGATCTTTGTTGCTCAGAGCCTTTTCAGTCTTCTCTTCTCCAGTTTGAGTTACAAGAACAGTTCACTTTTTCAATTATTAAGAGACCCAAATCTCTAGCTTCTCTTTGGTTCTTTTTATTTTGGCTTGCAAAATGATAAATTTCTTTTGTGAACTCATCTCTTAAATACCTTGTTTAAAGAAGCAAGGAACAACCAAGACAAATGAACCTTCTGGCCCTTTTCTCCTTTCAGTAGGCACTTAGTCTGCCTTATAAGTTATCACATGAGGCAGGTTTACAAAGCACACAGCTATTGGCGGAACATGAATCTTCATTTTTCCAAGTTGCAATACTTGTTTCCTTGCTACCTAATCTTGCTAAGCCAGGTTTTCATTACAGCAGGTCTCTTCAAAGTACCACTGTTTGTACTGGTATACAGTAATAAATAGACTGAAACATGTAATGGTACAAGCAGTAGAAATATCTATCTGGAGTGAATTTTCAGGGTAGTGTGTGTTTCTTGTCTGTGACATTCAGATGCCCAGATACTCCCACTTTTCACTCATAGAGACTTACGGACTTACTATGGTTAGATCCATCAAGTGGAAGGTGGAAGAGCTGGCAGGAACACGTGTGGGAAGTTATGTAGACCAAGCCTAGAACATAGCACGTTACCCACATTCCACTGGCTAGAACTCAGTTACAGGCAGGTTATAAGGGGGATTGTAACTCAGTTGTAAGGGATATTTGAATATATGGTTAAACTGTGTGCCAAGGAAGAAGAAGAAAATGGATTTAGTTTGGGGGGTGGAAAGCAGGGAGATTTAAGTATACGGCAGTCCCCACCTTATACATGGAGGATGCGATCCAAGAACCACAGTAGGTGCCTGAAACTGGAAAGTACTGAACTCTAGATATAACTATGTTTTTTTCTCTATACATACATATTCGTGGTGAGGTGTGACAGCAAAACTAGCATGAGTTTCTTTTTTCTTCACAATTTCACGAATAGAAGATTTATTCTTACCATTGGTTTTAGTAACCTTAGCATATGATTTTTTTTTTCTTTCCTTAGTAAGCAGAGAACTTTCACCTTTTCACTTAAAGGAAGTGCTCTACAGCTTCCCTATGGCATATCCAAGTTTCCGGCATCACTACTCCTGCGCTTTGTGGCCCTTACTAAGTAAAATGAGGATTACTTGAACACAAGCATTAAGATACTGTGACAGTCAATCTGATAACCAAGAGGGCCACTCGGTAACTAATGGGAGAGATGTGCTGGACAAAGGGATGACTCACGTCCAGGGTGATGGGGTGGGACAGTGGGAGATTTCATCACGTTACTTAGAATGGTGCTCAGTTTAAAACTTACAAATTGTTTATTTCTGGAATATTGCATTTAATATTTTTGGACCTCAGTTGACCTCGGGTAACTGAAACCATGGAAAGTGATACCGCAGATAAGATGGGGGTGGGCTACTGTATGTAGATTCTTTTTCTTTTGTTTCTTCATGTCTTAGTCTATTTTAGAGGATAGATTCTCAGTGAAGGAACCACTCTGTACCTAAATTTTCTTATCTTTGGAGTTATTCTTTTTCCTTTCCCTCCCTTATCTCCTTTCTCCCTTTGCCCTGTCTTTCTCCTCTCCCTTCTTTCCACAGGTTTTAAATCTTTCAAGTACTTTGCCAGATTCTGGGCATATATTGGTGAGCAAGATAGAGTCTTTGCTGCCATAGCAACAGTAATTTTTATGTTTTCCGTTATTTACTTAATATTTTCCTAGTATGACATGCGATATTACCTGATGACTTTGAAAATGAAAGCTGTGTTATTCAGAATTGTTGGAAGTAAAAAGAAAATGATGTTAATGGAAAACTTATAGGAAAAAACGATGAAACTATTTCCATTCATCACTGATTGCTTTCAGAAATAAAATATTCCATAATCTTTGCCAAACAGAAAGAGCAACATTTACTTCAAACCATCTCCCCTGTCCCAAATCCCACCAAAACCCAAAACAACAACAACAAAAATACGTTAACTGAAGAGCATCTAATTTTCTCAGTCTGCTTTTAATTTTGCTGTGTACATGTTTACACTAACTCTTCATTGATTTTGTTTTCATTTCTGTTGTTTCAGTGTACACAGTGTTCCAGATTACTTTTCTGGCAACTGCTAATGTGGTTTGTGGCTTGGTTTTGTCTCATTTCTTAATTAGATGAAACAACATACTACTTATAATTTAGTTGCATATATAAACTGAAGAAATGGCAATATTCTGATAGGAAAGTCGCTGTGTTGACAACAAACCTAGGTAACATGGTAGAATGGCATCATTTTTTTTTGGAATTCTTACTTCAATTCTTGTCTAAACCTAAGAAAAATAAATACGCTTTTCACTCATTTATTCATTTAATAAACATTTATTGAGTTCCCACTCTATGTTTGGCATCTATATGAATTGCTTGGAATATGTAGATTATATCTAGTCCTTATTCTTGAAGAGATCGTGACTTAGTGGGTGAGACAGGCAAATAAGCAGATTCCTAGTATCATATAAGAACTATGATTTCAGTGTACACAGAGAACTGTGAAGGCACAGAGAAGGGGTTCCAAACTTACGCTTGTGGGAGCCTGGTTAAGGACCTGCAGGAGAGGTCTGTTAGGTATTTTGAAGATTGAGTAGGAGTTGACCAAGAAAGGAAGAGAAGGGAAGGATATTTGGAGCTGAGGGGGATAGTGTTATGAAGGTGAAGAGGCAAGAATGTGTGATCACATGGAGAACTGCAACTCATTGGATATGAGTGGAGTTTAGGGTTGGAGTAGAGTGGGCGTAGTGGTGAGAAACAAAATTGGTGAGCTCTCAACTTTCATTTATTGAGTGATTTTTATATACCAAGTACTTACCATGTGTTATGTTATTTAATTGTCTTTAATAGAGTTTATTTTGTAAAGAAATTTGTATAGGTTTGTAGAAAAACTTGAATAGAAGGTATAGCAAGTTCTCATGCATTTCTTGTCCCCACACACGCACAGCCTCCCCAACTATTAATATCCCCCACCAGATTGGTACATTTGTTACAACTGATGAACCTACATTGACACATCATTATCACTCAAAGTCCATAGTTGATGTTAGGGTTCACTCCTGGTGAATTATGTCATATTTTGTTTGCTAAATGAATATTTATGATTCTGAAATATTATTCACAACTGAGCCATGTGTTAAAATATGATTGAATTTCCTTTCTTGCATGATCCTGCTGTCTTTGAGGTTGGTAGTTGCCTCTCTTTTTGTTTGTTTGCATAGTCGTCTATATATCTATCACCAGTGCCTTCCCAACCTCCCTTAGAAAAGTCTGAACCTCTTAATACCTTTAAAAACATTAAGCTTTAGATATTCTTTCACTTTCTTTTTTTTTTTTTTTCTTGGTGGGTGAAGACATCTCTTCAATAGTATGTGTCCTCTTAGTCTAATAGGTATTGATGCTCTCCTGGCCTTATACTGGGATCTATACCATCCTGAAAATTCCCCTCTTCTTCTGGTTATATTGGATTTCCTGCTTCCTGGATTTCCTGTCTACTTTATTAGTTTGTTCCCATGTTTGGTAGACACATCCTTTAGCAGTTTCAAAAAAAAAAAAAAAAAAGGAGAAAGGGAATTAAAATATTTTGAAATTTTGCAAGTCTGAAAATATTTTTTTCTACTTTCACATATATTGATAGTTTAGATTTCTAGGCTAGAAATTTTTCTTCTCTCCGATTTTTGAAAATATTTCTTTACTGATTTTTAGTTTTCCAGTTTACTACTGGGAAGACTGATGCTGTAATGATTCCCAAAGCTTTTTTAAATGACTTTTTTAAACTTCTCTGGGAGCTTTTTAGGATGTTTTATTTGTTCCCAATGTTATGAAATTTTACGCTGCCATATTGTATGTGTGCATGTGTGTGTGTGTGTGTTTCATATTATATTGGGCACTGGATGGATTCATTCAACCCCTAAGTTCATTTTTCACTTTCCTCATCTGTGTAATTGAGAAATAATATACCTATTTCCTTTTATGACATTCTATTTTTGTTCCATAAATGCAATGACCTTTTTTCTCTGAAGATATTAATAAAAAATAATTTTTTTTCCTGTGCTTTGCATTATCCTTGTTTTCTGCAAGTTCTGTTTTATAATGTTTATTTGTTTTGGTCTCATTAGAGAATCTTCTTGGCTGTCCATTCATATCTAAAGGTGAAGTATTATTAGGTGATTGGATGCTCTGTGCAGGTGTGCTTGATTTATTGAGTGATAGACTTCACCGTAGGATGAGTTACTGGGCTGTTTTAATTGGTGTTCTTCTCAATATCAATATATATGTTTTTCTCCTGGAATAGTTAATTTCTCCAAATCATTGTTCCAATCACTTGGCGGGTTAAAATCTGCTGGCCATCTCTTGAAGTCAAATTAGGGAACTGAACTGGGCAGGGGTGGGGGTCCTGTATTCACTATGTAGAATTTTATTTAATCGCCCTCTTTTAATGCCTGATTCCCTCAAACTGAGCCAGCTATCCATGAGTTCCGAGCATGTTCTAGTACAATCTTTCTGGAGAGTAAACCTGCGCTGTTCTGCTAGGATGGACCAGGGCAGCTCCTAACTTTGTTATCCATGGAAATCTGACTGCTTCCATCCAGTGCTTCTATTTTCAGCTTCAACTGCTACCACCTCTGTTCATTGTTTTCAGAGCTGTTTGTCCCTTGAGTCTTGAATCTTATTGAAATGCTGTGATGTGCATTACTCAGCTTCTGGGCTTCTCCTCTTGTTGGCTTTCTTAGATGCAGTTTTCCTCTTTCTCTGGTCTGTTAAGTTAGTTAGCAGTCATTCTGCTGGGTTTCTAGTTTCAAACATTTTCTGCATTCCTATCCCATTTTTTCAACCTTCTTTGTTTAAGCATTTTAAATTTTAAAAACTTTTTTACTGTGAGAAGCAGTATATTGGTTAAAAACGTTGGACTCTGGGACCAGCCTGCCCAGATCTACCTCTTGTATGACCTTGGAAAAGTTATTTAATCTCTCTCTGCCTTATTTTCCTAATCTTAAAAAAATAGTAGTTAGAGTACTATTCAGGATTAAATCATTTAAGACATGTAAAGCACTCAAAACCATAGCTGGCTTAATAGTCATTATTTTAGAGTGGTTTCTGGTAATAGATAAAGGCTTGTGTTCAATTAACCATGTTTAATTGAAAATCCAAAGAAATTCACTTAAAAAGATGAATCACTTGGCAAATACTGTTCATTTTTATCTAACGATGGAAGCAAAGTATAAATATAGTATCTGATATGCTACATAAAATACTTAGGTTTTTACATTATTTTATTACTGAAAAGAACCTTGGAGATCATGATTTCCAACTCTGTATTTTACAGATGAGAGAAAACTGAGACCCAGAGAGTTAAGTGACTTGCCTTGAGACTAGAATCCAAGCCTCAGAATTCCTGGTTCAGTCTTCTTTCCATTAAATCATATTTCCTTTTCTAAGGAACAGTGAATGCTGTGAGACTTGCAGATTTATTTTTGGTGATGATGCTATTCTGTACCTTATTTTCTTTTTTCTATTTTTTTTTTAACCCCAAGTGCTCAGAACTGGAGTAATAACAAGCTTTGGTTTATAACACACCCTCATCATCGGTCCATGTGTAGTCTATTTGTTTGTTTTAATAATGTAATACATAAAAATTAAAACATCCATGTTGTGTGCAATCCCTGAGAGGGAGATTTAAATGTATAATTTCCATGTATTTATTTTGGTGAAATAAACAACAAGATCCTACTGTATAGCACAGGGAACTATATTCAGTATCCTGAAATAAACCATAATGGAAAGAAAGGAAAAAGAAATTAAATGAAAATCTAGAGCTTTGCCAAAAATATGTTCTCATACTTAACTATTAAAAAAAAAAGCATTTTGGTGTTACAGCTATTTGTTGTTTCTTTCCTGAGTCAAAGGTCACCTTATAGATGGGTGGTTTTCCAACTGTCTACCTTATCCCATTGAAATTCACCAGACTGGGGTAGTAGTGGATTAGAAAGGAAAACAAAGCAAGATGGAGAGGAACAGGAAAAGGACCAGGAATATGAGTGCTTTGCAATGAGCACTGAGACATACATGTCTCCAGAATTTGTTAGTCTTCTACAAATTGTATAATGTGAGGTTTGTTTGTGATGCAGGCCTAAGAACCATTGGAGTCATCACCAAACTGGATCTTATGGATGAAGGAACGGATGCCAGGGATGTTCTAGAGAACAAGCTGCTACCGCTTCGCAGGGGTAATGTACTGTGTCCTACACAGGACTTCCTTTGATGTGGAGACAAACAACTGGGAGACTAATGGGAGGCTGGGTTTTAGTGCCTCCACAGTGGTGAGGAGTGGATTTATAATTAGTTTTACACTTTATGGATTGTTGTTTCCAAATGGTGTATTAAAAATGATCCAAAGGGAGAACTATTCCTTAAAATAATAGGAATGAGAAAACAGAAAAAGGAAGGGATTTGAAGGGAAGGTCTAAATATTCATCATACAGGGCATAAATGAATATTGCTTTGTCTTAAGTCTGACTTACTTACTTGCCCGCTATATGACAAGAATACTAAGAGATACGCTCTATTTAACTACACAGCTCTTTTAAGGGAAAAAGACATTATTTTGTTAAAATGCTAAAAAAAAATCAGCATTAGCCAGATCAGCAAGCCTTTGTTAAATACTAATATCTAAAATTGAGTTTTGTAATGAGATTCATTCTTCAGACTCTAAAATAATTTTGCTTTTCTTACTTAGCTTCTTTGAGAGCTTTAAAATGTCCCCAGAACAAGAAACCCAAAGTGTCCCAAGCTCCATAGGTGTGTGTTTTACTTTAGGTTACGTGGGAGTGGTAAACAGAAGCCAGAAGGACATAGAGGGGAAGAAGGATATAAAGGCTGCCATGTTGGCAGAAAGGAAGTTTTTCCTCTCACACCCAGCGTACAGACACATTGCTGATCGGATGGGGACCCCACACCTGCAGAAGGTCCTTAATCAGGTAAAAATATTTTTTTCAAGCAACAAGAACAATTATAAGATATGTAAATGATTATTTGAATTCATAGTTCTTATTTTTATACTCATTTTTTCTAAAATAAGACATTAGCTTAAATGATAGAAATTAAAAGGATGAACGTGACTACTTAGATCCACACTATTACTATTCTAAATAACCAGAATCCACCTTATTATTATTGAAAAAACAGTATGCAAGGCAGAAATACACATTTATTTAGGAACAATGAACAGGGGTATACATTTTAGCACACATTTACTCAACATGTAGTTATCATAAGAAATTAAACTTGTGTATCCGAGAAGCTGGTCTCTGGGGATCTGTTTTTGAAATAACAATTTGTAATGGTTAGATTAGATTTTCTGTTAAAATTTCTGTATGGTTTTGTGTAGGATTGATTTGTCCTTAATTTGCAACCTTAAAAATAAGTCCTCAGAAGCAATCATTGATCTTAACTCATCTAAGAAAGAAGCTTTACAAGATATGATCTCTTTCCCAATAGCAGACAGACCTGGGCTCTCTGCCTCCCCTCATTCTATGCACATACACATTTCTTCCAGAAAACTTCAGTATTATTCTTACATGGTCCCATATTTTTCTGCTCCTAATTGACTTAAATGTCATTGTCATTGCATGAGGGCCCCCAGCCTGACTCAAATGGTGAGCAGCTTTTCTCACAAAAAGTACACTTTAACTTGGATCTACAAACTTAGTCAAGCAGTTACGGAATAGTCTGGTTGTTTCCTCCTAGTAGAGGCTAACACAGTAGTAGACTGCTTGTCACATTATACCCGAACCAGTGAGGCAAAATAATCAAAGTTTTAAAAAATGAATATCTATTTCAAGTGACATAACACAGAGTAATGTAAAATTTGTACTTTTAAATTGAGGGTAAATGAGTATTTGGAAGCCAAGAAGCAATGATATGGTTGTGTCATTTAAAAAGTATGAACATATTTTGGAGAAGAAACACTAGTTTGTCATGCAAGAATCATGATATTCTATCACTATATTTATCACTGGTAAAACTCTTTTTAAGTTTAGTGCTTTCATGCCTGTATAGGCCTAAGAAAAATACAAATAAAGTGAAAAAAAAAGCCTTAGGGAAAAATCACTAAAATGATTAGGAAGATAAAAGTAGAAATAAATTAGGTTGTGAATACTAGGAAAGTAGAAAGGATATGATTGGCCATTTGGTTACTACAGGTGACCCCTAAATTATGACATAACTGGATTCTGGCTGACTGAAAATTGAATAAATGTTTTACTGACTGTCTTTCATTTCCTGGATAATCACTTTCTCTTTATTGCTTTAAGGGTCTTCACACTGTGTTTGAAATTAGAGTAATTTTATTGCTGATTTAATGTGCACCAACACCTCTGACCCTGAGGCAGTGTTACTGTGGCAAAAGCTGGAAAAACATGACATTTTTGAGGAATTGAAAGCAATGTCCTTATGGCTGGAGGGCAGAGAATGAGCGAATGAGCCGTAAGAGAAAAGTTCGGAGATACAGGCTGTGGCTGGATCCTGTAGTGTTTGTAGGCCAAATTAAGGATTTTGGCTCTTATCCTAAGAGCAGTGGGGGGGGGGGGCAGTCATTTAAAGACTTTCAGTAGGGAAATAACACAGTCATATCTGTGGATTAAAAAAGATGATGGTGGTTGCAGATAGGAAGATCAAGAGTAGACGTGAGAAAACCACATAGGAATCAAAATGAGAAATGATGGTTGCTTGGTCTAGATTAGCACCAGTGGAGATGAAGAAAAGCAAATTTCAGAAACGTTTAGGAACATTAAGAACTTGGTGGTAGATTAGCTTCAGTGGATGATGGGGAGATGAAGTCAAGAATAACTCCCAGTTTCCCAGATTGTTACGAAGTCAGAAAGAAGGAGAACCCAGAAGGGAATACGAGGTACTTAATTTCAGACATGCAGAGGGTGAAGTGTTATTGATGCTTCTAAGAGGAGAAGTCAGGCAGGTGGTCTAGTACATACGCCCGCAGCAAAGGTAACAGGTCAGTAGATAGCCACAGGTGTTCGAATATTCATTGAAACCATGGATGGAATAAGACTATCTTATAAAAGAACATATAGTGAGCAAAGGAGAGATGTGGGACTCAGATTTGAGGAATATCAGTATTTACAGGCCTGGTGGAGGAGGACAGCTTGGCAAAGGAGATGGAGAAGGTTACATTCAGAAAGGTTAGGAGAAAAGTGAGAGCAGCAGGCGGTCATGAAAACCAAGGAAAGAAGTGTTTTATAAGGCCAAGAGTGGTCCACAGTTCTGCTTTGCTATTGAGATATTTGAGACACAACTGATGGAAACGAAGTATTTTGATTATTGATCACTCACAAGGCAGTCAGGTGGCTACTGGTTTCTTGTGGTTTCTGTTACTCATGTTTAGGGGTTTGTGTCTTGTGACATTTTTTTTTAGAAGGCAGTCTTCTCCATTCTTTGGTTTTCTGCTTCAGAGCCGTAATAACAACACATGCCAGGCAAATAACATAGTAAGTCATAACTGTGGGTGAGGGTGTAATATAGGTATGAACTATTGACAATGAAATAACTCTAGATTTATTGAATAAATATATTCAGATAACCTCAGATAAACATAAAAACAATCAAAAAGAGTTTCTTCAGTCAGTCTGGGTCTGTTTATTCCTCTTATTTTTAATTTATTCTTTTTCCTGCCTTTCTATGAAATTTATATTCTCTTTCTCTTGATTCCATGTTTATTCCTTAAGCAAGTCAAGAAGGTTATCTTTTTTTTTCCTTTTAATCCAGACTTTTTCTTAATTGCATTGTAATAGAAAGGGCATCAGGTAGACAGCTAACCATTCTGGGTTTATATCCCCTTTGTTCGTAATTAATCGTGTGCTCTTATATAATCTCTTAGAGAATTTTTTATCAGTCCGAGCTTGATGTGTCCAGCGGATGATCTCGGTGGAAATGCCAAGCAGATGGTTAGATAGAGATACCAACAGCAGAGAGAGCTTTCCCTTGCTAGGCATGGGGCTTTTTATGTGCCACCTGTTGAAGGCGTAAGCCAGTGACTAACCACAGTTGGCCTGGGGGCCTAAGGGTGAAGGCAGGAGGAGACTCTTGCCTGAGCTACAGAATGGAGGGGACATTGACAGCTGACAAGTACCTCTGAGTGCCACCATTTGGTCCTGAGAACTCAGGCAGCACCTGTAATTCTCCACTTGCTTCATTTGTGCCATGTGCTAATTCCTTTGACAAGGCAGCTGATGGGATAAATCAATCCAGCTAAGGTGTTATTGGCAGCTTCATTACTAAGATTAGCTGCCTTTTAACAGGATATCCCAGACATAAAGAAATAGCCGAAGCGAGTGATTCTAACTGAAGGAATTTTGAGCTTCGCCATAGGGCAGTAGAGGAGAGGGTTGGGGCTTCTTTTGACTATCTGCCTACATAGTCAGTCTCAGATGGGTGTATGACTTCTAAGGTTTTGAATGATTAGGAAAACCGTGAAGGCCAATTTTTGTCTCCTGAGGTTATCTCCAGTCTGTTATATGCATGTATGATTTTTTTTTTATAGCAACTTACCAACCACATTCGAGATACCCTGCCCAACTTCAGGAACAAACTTCAGGGACAGTTGCTGTCCATAGAACACGAAGTAGAAGCCTACAAAAACTTCAAGCCAGAAGACCCCACCAGGAAGACCAAAGCATTGCTGCAGTGAGTCACCTTTCCCTCCCCTTGCTCGGCGTTTTTGACTAATTTGCTTTTTCCTTAGTCTGTTTGTCGTGGTGTTTTCTAGGTTACATAGAAGCAGCAAGTAAAGTGTATGAGGCTTTGTATATGTTATACAGTGAGCCTTGAATCATTGTTTTCTTAGAATAATTGTTGATCTTAACTCCGTTTTTACAGACTTAACCAATTGCCCATCCCGATGCCCAATTTCATTGTGTTTTTATGATTAGATCCAGAAAATGAGCAAAACCAATAGTGATAACTCAGCAGGGCTTTTTGCCCTTTGTCTTTAGATGTGGGCTGAGCTCCTGTTGGAAATGTCATCTGTGTTGTACAGCTGTTTCTACTGGTGTCCCTTGTACTTATTATCTTTTTGTTTCATTCATTTCATGTCTTCTGCCTGTGAGAAGTTTTCAGGGCAGTGAGAACCAAGGATTTAATTTTAAAAGTACTGGCAATCAGAGCACATTTAAATTTCCTTTTCCTTTTTGGTAATGATTTTAATGTAGCCATTTGAGAACACAAATATGAAAACTGCCAAGTATCTTTTTACTCCTTCATGATCTTCTCTTCTATCCTTGGGTGACTAGATTTATCCCTGAGGGGTCTTGGGTTGGGATAGCAGAGTTGTTGGAGAATTGCCAGCCCCCTGTCTGTGTCTTTTACCCTCATTTCTTCCTTCAGCCCCTCAGCTTCATCTCTCCTTTTATCCCTGTGCTGCAACTTGCCTCAGGTCCCTCTCCACCAGAAGACCCCTGCTGACCAGCTTACATTCCAGGACATCTGAAGTCCATCCCTAAATATGCTGCTTGCCACTTCTTCTGGCCCCTTTGTCCCTCTGCAGTCTTGTAATCAAAATCCCCTTAATCTGGCATTTGAAATGCACAACATAATTCTTTTTCTTTATGGGGAGATTTCTAAATGTTCACGTTATTTAAATAACATATTAAGTGCATCATCTTATATTCCTCCATTTTTAAAAAGTATAAGATCATATGGAGGAAAGAAAAAAAATTGGATTCAACTCTTTCCTAATTTATCTTTTCTCTTTATTCTTGGCTTTGGTGAGGCTCCGATAAAAACTCTCCAAGTTACAGAGAAAGGAAGCTATTTCTGTTTAGGTCCTCAATCATCATCTCACCCTCGAACTGAAACTATTCTCTTTGCAAAGACTGGGTCGTGCCTCTTTGACTTATTGGACTCAGATTTCACAAGTTTCCACAGCTAGATTCTTCCCTTGTACGGGGCCAATGCAGTTCCTTCTTTCCTTCTTTCCTTTCTTCCTTTTTTCCTTCCTTCCTCCTTGCCTTGCTCATCTCTGTGTATTCTACTGATGTCTGGCTCTGTGCTGTCTACTGAGGATTCAACAGTGAATAAGATTTTTACCCTGAAGAAGAGGCTATAGTAGAGCAGGGGAAACAGACATATTAGCAACTAACTGTGTTAAAATCTGATAAATGCTACATTTCTGGTAAGTATAAAATGTTAAGGAAGCCCAGGTGAAAAGCAGTTACATGCGAGGAAGGGTGTGAGTTCACAGAGAAGAAGATACTTGAATGAGGCCCTGAAGTATGGGAGGAGTGTGTCAGGTGGAAGGAGGAAGTCAAGTGAATTGTGTGAACTTTCATGTGGGTCAGGAGGCTAGGGTGTAGGATACGGGGGAAGGGCTGGCTGGAGGTCAGTTTCCCAATGTTTCATACCTTTCTAGGTGTTGAAAAACTAGGTTAACACTAGCATATGCATGAACATAGCTACATCTGATTATATTCTAGATTTCCTAGCTTTGATAATTGCAGTTACTTTTTTTTAAACATTTTTTTATTGATTTATAATCATTTTACAATGTTGTGTCAAATTCCAGTGTAGAGCACAATTTTTCAGTTATACATGAACATATATATATTCATTGTCACATTTTTTTCTCTGTGAGCGTGGTTACTTTTAATTCATCCGTGATTTTGATGAAAGAGAGTAAAAGATACAAGTTTTCGATGGTTTGAATTTTTTCCTGCTAGATTTTGAATTTGAAAGTAGTTCCAATATGTCAAAATTAGAGTTTCTAAACCTAGTAATCACAAATACAGGTAGTCATTTTCTCCTTGTAATGTATTTCTTTGTTTTTTTACCAACTGCCTCGAGGTAATTCATTCCTTCATTGATCTTACCTCTCATATGCTGAACAGGGGGAAATAAATAAAATCATGGTCTTTGCCCTTAGGAGAGAGATTAACAGATGAATAGTGGCAATGTATTCTTCTAAGTGCAATGCTGAAAATAAGTTGAGGAAGTCAAGGAGAGGCCCTTCGTGTGGGTGGCAGTGAGTGGTGATTGGGGCGTAGGGCCATGGATCATGGAATGTTTCCTGGAAAAACTAATGCTTGAACTGAGTCTTGCAAGACAGATAAAAATTAGCCAGCCAGAGAAGCACAAGGCAGAGCAGAAAGGAAAACAGGTGTAAAAGCACAGAGACTTGGGACATGTGGGGAACTGCAAATGGCTTCTTTGTGGTTGGCTTAGAAGGTGAGTGTGGATGAATAGTAAGAGATGGGGCATCCCCGGTCCGGTCGCAAAGAGTTGTAGGTGATGGGGAAGGAGTTTTAATTTTACTATCAAATTCCGGGGAGTCATTGAAAAACAAGGCTAGAGCTAGTTGTAGAGGGGCAGGGGGTGAGGGTCACAAATTTGCATGGTTCTGACAGAGTGAGTTGGTCTGTGATGTTAGGGCTAGGGAGAGAGTAGCTTCTGAAGTATGAGGGGCCTCAGCTGGAGCAGTTGGAGCACTAGGAGATTGTGATGTCACAGGAGTCATGGCTCCATGACTATTATATAGTTTTATGCTTAATTTTAATTCTTAATTTTACAAAATACCATTTTATGGTTGCAGCTAAATGGACAGAATGCATTTAATAATTAATGCATTTAAAAGATATTTTTAAAATTAAAAATGTCTACAATAAATCTTAATAACGTGTGTTTCATATGGTTACAGTTTAAGGGTGGAATAGAGTGCAGTGTTAATTCTGCCAGTAGGTGCCACTAAGAACACCAGGAAAAGAATTCTAGGGGATGACCATAGCAGATTAAAATGAAAATGCAACGCCTTGTAACTTTAACTTGAATTTATTTCTCTTTCACAATTATAGGATGGTTCAGCAATTTGCTGTGGATTTTGAGAAGAGAATCGAAGGGTCAGGGGATCAAGTAGATACCCTGGAGCTCTCAGGGGGTGCTAAAATTAACCGTATTTTCCATGAACGCTTTCCTTTTGAGATAGTAAAGGTTTGTACCAAATGTTACTTTTTTCTCTTTTGTTTCATTTCATTTCCATATTCTGTTCTACATACTTGTTCATAAAATGTTACGTGAGTGATATAGAACTAAGATTTTTCTTTAAACAAAAGCCTCCATGCTCAGGTAATGAAATATAGGGGAGAAACATTTTCTTACTGATGGTTCTGATTTTTTAATTGTTTAATAAGATCTAATGACATTTCAATAATTCATCAACTACTAATTGGTTCCTGTGATATTTATTTGTATATTTAATTTAAAAATATTTCTTGAGTACCTACTCTGTACCAGTGATCTCAGTACGAGGGATCAAGACACAGACACTGTCTGGTGGGAAAAGACAGAACACTAACAAGCAGAGTAAGAAAATATCAAGTGTTATTATATAATATGATATGAGAGAGAGGGGAGTTGGGTAAGCCACTTTGGATGGAAGGCTCAGGCAAGGTCTCTCTGAGTATGGGATCCTTTAAAGCGTGACCAGAGTGGCATGAAGAGGTCAGCTGTAAGGACCTGGAGGAAGCAGGGTGTTCAAGGCAAACAGCCAAGGACAGGGCCCTAAAGCAAGCACCTGGACCACAGGAGAGGCACAGCGAGGCTGGTGCAGAACTGATGAAGGGGAGCGGATATAAAACGAATTCGGTGGAAGGAATTGCCCAGTTTATGTAGGGCTTTCTAGGTTGCAGTGAGATGTTTACATTTAACAGTGGGAAGTCATTGGAGAGTTTTAAGAAAAGGTGTGACCTGATTTGGTTGGTGCTTTTAAAAGAAAACTATATGGGCTGGACTGAGGGAGCCAAGTAAGGTGGGTTTGAACAGTAGGGCCAGAGCAGTGTGGGGGACTCATTCTCTGTGGGGCCTGAATCTTAGACAATTTTGAAGGCCCCCTTAAAGAAGAAGAATACAAAATGGTAAACACACAATTAGGCACAGGGTCTTGTAAGGAGCTTATGCAAGGGAGAAGCCCTGAACTTAAACTTCTTTAGCTTCATGGTAAAAAAATGCCTCAGGACAGAGGCTTGAGAAAAGTGGTTGGATTTGTGATTTTGGAGGTAGAATCAGCAGGGGTTGGATTGAGATGGGAGATGCAAGGAAGAGAAGATTCAAGATGACTCCCAAGATTTTGGCTTGCACAGCTGAGCAAATGTTGGTGCCCATCAGACAAGGGGAGCTGAGGAAAAGCTCAGTGTGGAGGTACAAATCAAAAGTTTTATTTCAGTCTGTTAAGTTTGAAATACCAGTAGGCAACTAGGTAGTTTTAGGGATGGGGCTATTTGCCTCACACACAGAGGCGGGTGTGTATGTCTTGTTGTGGGAGGCAGATGGGTAAATAGATAGTTTCATTAAAATGTGTGAAGGAAAGTGATAAACTTCAGTACAGGATGCTATGGAAACACAGCCCACAGCTGTGAGTCCCAGCCCAAGTGTGTGAGAGAGCCCGGCTTCCGAGCTGAGTTTAGAAGGATGAGCAGCTTGTTAAGCAGGAAGAGATAGGGTGGGATTGGGGAGAGATTGTTCCAGACGGAAAGGAAGGCATGGTAAAGGCTAAGCTGTGGTGCCTCAGGATGTGGGTAGGGAACCAAAGCAATTTGTTCTTCTATGGCATGAAGTGTAAGGGGGGAAAATGGACAGACAGTGAGGCTGGAGAGCTCAGAAGTCAGGGACTGAACCAAATGTTCTCTTGCTATGCCTTCTGGGTCTAAGCTCTTTGACACTTTGATCTTACTTCCAAATAAATTTAAGGTACCGAGAACATCTGGGAAACTTTTGTACAGAAACAACCTATCCTGTGTTGGACTGGCAAAATATTATTAATTTCCTCTTATACAGAGGCTTTGAACTCAGGTCGTTAAAATGGCTGGGGAGAAAAGACAGCCATTGTTAATCTTAGCATAGCCGGACCCCTGTTGTACATCAGGTGACACCCTTATTTATGCATTCATCTGTGGATTCATTTACTACATTCAGCAAAAGAATGAAGAATTATATATTTCAAATGAATGGCCAGATTTATGTCCAGAAGGCATCCTTTTTGCATAGCGCTCCTTATCTATAATAGAGTTAAAATCCTCTGCACTAAAACTCCCAGAAATCCCTAATGTTCTGTGTTGCCTTGAACTTTTATATACACAGATGTTTTGACCATCTGGGTTTAGGTTAGGAAAGACACGAGTATTCATTTATTAATAATGAAGTCAAATTATTCTCATTCTTTAATATTCAACGATATTCTTAGCCAAAGGAATTAAGTGTCATAACTGTGGCTCATTTTGCATCTGCAGATGGAGTTCAATGAGAAAGAACTGCGGAGAGAAATAAGCTATGCAATCAAAAACATACATGGTATCAGGCAAGTGCTTCACATTTTCCACATGTTCAGTTTAAGCTACTAAAAAAATAATGTTTATAAATGACTAGTGAAGTAGCCTTTTCATCATCTGAGCAGAGTGGAATATAGAGGTGGGAGGAAGAAATGGGAAATCCTTGTTTGGGTTCAATGGTAAATCTCTTGTACTGTCATACTCAGTCTTTTTCAATTAAAAAGAAAGAAACAACAAAAACCCCTTTCTACACTCACAGCACTGTGCTCTGAATAATCGGCGGTTTACCGATGAGCACAACCTTGCTCTCCAGGAATGTACATTTCAGAGACGGAGGCCAGACTTGCTCATAAGTAATTGTTACTTACAGAGAGACAGGACAAATTAATTTTGCCTGGGCTTGTGGAGCAAGATTGGGAAAGATTAATGAAAGTGGTTACTTTAGAGTTGAATCTTGCCTGTGCTGAGAACAAGAATGATTTCAACAAGCAAAGGTGTCTGCGTGTGTACACGTGCTTGTGTGTGTGTGTGTGTGGGGGGGGGCAGGCGGCTGTGCAATGAGATAGGAGAGGATGAAGAGTGTTGAGGCTGCAGGAGAAAAGAAGGGGAGGGAGTAGCGTGCACAAAGGCATGGAGGTGGGGAAGAGCAGCGGGTACCCGTGGAGCAGAGAGCTGTGCATTGGGACTGGAGTTGGGAATGGAGACAAGAAAGTGGAGGGATGTGAGGCTGGGAGGAGAACTTGTGCCTGAACACACCCTTGTTTAAAGTGGGATTGTTCTTGTTTACTTTCTTTAAAGAATTGTGATAAGAAAATAAATGAATTTAAAACACACATTTCTTGGGTTCATGTGCAGAAGGCTAAACACAATGTAGCGCAGCATGTGTTAAATTGAGGTGTCCTGGATCTGAGGTAGGAAAACTTAGGTTGCCTACTTCATAGACAATCTTATGTGAGGGAGACATCCTGTCTATTGGCCGGTTGTATCTCAGCTTCTACTGCAGGGCCAGCCTGAGACTATTTTGGAGGGAACAGAGGCTGAGAGAGCAAAACTTGACACTGAGTGTACATGTGATGGGTCATTTTCCAAAGGAGTTATGACATTTAAATTATCCATCCTTTTAAACTTTACATAATCTGCTCTATAAGTCTCAAATACTATGGGTAAATATGTATTCACAAAGTGACAAAGAGAAAACATCTCAAACCACATCCAATGTTTTTTTCTTACCATCAGCAGGATTACTCAATTCCCCGTTAATTCTATTCCCTCTCCCTTAAAACGAGAATATTTTTGATAGAAAAACTATGTCTTGCTCTTTAGATGGGCAGAGCTAGTATTCAAACATGTCAATGTGATAAATGCAGTGGAACCAAATCACATTTCTTGGGAGGGGATTGGTCATAAAGTATTTTTACTTAGCCAAATATAGTACTTTTACCTGGCTTTTAAAACTCCTTGCCAGATAAATTTTTGGTGAATGTAACTGCAAAAGCCAAAAGTAATTCAGTATTGCGGATTTCTGATTTATGTGCACACCAGCAGAAGAGATTGGTTGGTACTTTCATTCTGGAGTTAATTTGCCTATAAGATGATAAGAAATGCACAGTGTCCTGAGTATAAGACGTATTCATACTATGATGATTTAGGCCTTTAAATACACTTAATTTGAAAAGCTTTTTTCCCAGTTGATTCTGTTAGATATTTGAATAATAGAAACCATCTTTACTTACTGAGGACCTGATGGTCCTTCTTTGTTCTGCTGACACTGAGTACTGATGACGTGCAAAGAATCCCTCCTTATGGGGCAAACAAAGATAAATGCATAATGACTGTCTGCCTGCACAGGAATGGGATTAAGTAAGAGCTCGGATCACTGCAGTGCAAAATAGGATGTTGGGGCTCAGAGAAGGAAGACCTTGCCAGCAGGACTGGAGAAGGCGAGCTGTAGGAAATGGTGGTTTTTGATCTGGTCTTTGAAGCACAGGTGGGATTTGGACAGGCTGAAATTGTAGGAAAGCTGAAATGAACATCATAGATGAAGGCAGAGACATAGACCATTAATATGAATATGTTTGTGGAAAGGCAAACGGTCGGGTGCATGAAATGGAGGAGGAAGATAACTACAAAGGAAGATTAAGGTCAGACGGGAAATTCTTTAATGTCAGACTAAACTGTGGATTTTATTCTGTATCCAATGCGGAGAAATT
This sequence comes from Camelus dromedarius, assembly GCF_036321535.1. NCBI lineage: Eukaryota > Metazoa > Chordata > Mammalia > Artiodactyla > Camelidae > Camelus > Camelus dromedarius. The sequence goes on from NC_087458.1 coordinate 18,742,589, forward strand.
ACAGTAGAATATGATTGCTACAGTATGATTAGAAATAGAGGTGAGCACAGGGTGGTAGGTAAATAACAAGGGGCATAGAATAGCGCCGTCATAAGGGAAGTGTTAAAGACATTTCTGAAAAGAGGGACCATAAAACTGAGTGTTGAACAAAGAGATGTTCATCACAGAAGGGGAGGTGAGAAGAGGCAGGGAGGAGAGTGAAGGATGGGGAGGGGCACTTGCCAGTGCTGCAGCCTCTGGGCACATTTCTGGGCACAGCGAACGGCAGGGTCAGGGCGCTCTTATTGTAGCTCTTCTCCACTGGCCTTTTGTTTAAGTGTGAACACACACACACACCTGCTTTCCTGAGCTCCATTATGACACCAAATTGAATTAATTCTAGCCCAATGAAAAGCTACTTGCCATTTGGGTTATCACTTGTTATTTTTGTAAATTCACAATTGAGGCATCCTAGGCCCAAGCTAGTTCCACTCAGCTGCCTTCTTTTTCCTCCAGGACCTCAAACTTGGAACCAGTGAGCTCACTGTAATACAACTCTCTTGGAAAGAATAGATTGTGTAGTCCAGGAACACTGCTATTTCAGGGTTCAAAAAGTGAGGCTCATTTCCTACTCCAAGAAGGACAAGAGAGGATTGCTTTTGGAATACTTGAGAAATATACATGAAATTTGGGGCGCCATTTCTACCATACCATTCCCTTTTTATTGCTTTGAAACAGTGAGCTGAGAAAAATGACAGTTAAATATTAGTTAAGGTCACATTATAGGCCTTAAACATTTTGGGAGCTGTTTTTAGGTCATGTTAATCATCTATAGAAGTGTATTAAAGATATAACAAATGATACTGTGGATAGAATAAATCATTGTGTAACTTTTAAACTAGGGTATTACATGCTTTCTTTAAGTAGCATGTTGATTAAAATATTTTTCAAAAGAGTATTCAGTAACCATTCGATTGAAAACATCTAATGTGCTGCTTTTTTCTTATATCCAGGACAGGGTTGTTTACTCCAGACATGGCATTCGAAGCAATAGTGAAAAAACAAATTGTAAAGCTGAAAGGGCCTTCCTTGAAGAGTGTAGATCTGGTAATACAAGAATTAATCAACACTGTCAAGAAATGTACCAAGAAAGTAAGTTTGAATTATATAACTTTCCAACCAGTCACTACGTGGTTTACCCATCTTCCCTGCCCTCTACATGCCTCTTCTTACTTGCCCCTCAACTTTGTTATAGAAGGTTGTGTTTGCTCAAGGGGAAGGACTCTGAGAAGTACTGAGTGGGAATTGCTTTTAGTGATAGAGGGGCATATTGACTGCCATCACTCCATTGCACCATCAGCCTGTTGCAAATAGGGTTGCTTAAACCAGAAAGCGTCTAGAGTATGTTTTAATCAGCTAATTTTCTCCTTGTTGTCTTAATCAGGTAAACATCACTGTAGAACAATTAGGTGAATGCCCTAAACCAATTTTTCCTATGGTGCATGGATGGGAGTAGTTCTTACAAGAAGGGAATCATTGATATTGTATGCATCAAAAAGAAAATTCGTCTAAATTTTAAATCAATTCCTCTTGTACCTGGACATTCTGGGATGGGGCAGTGTGGTGTGTAGTTCAGAGCCCAGCCTCTGAGGTCTGGTTATCTGGATTCAAATCCTGGCTCTGCTACTTCCTTGTTGTGTGACCTTGAGCATCATACTTAATCCTTTCAGTCTTGTTAATTTTTCTGTGAAATGGGGATGGTAATAGTAATAGTAATAACAATCGTAGTAGTAGTAGTAGTAGTAATAATAATAATAATAATAATAATAATAATAATAATAATAATAATAATAATAATAATAATAATACCACCACCACATTGAGGATTAAACAAGATGATGCCTGAAACCCATGGGGCACTTAACACATTGATTAACCATAGTAAGTGCTCAGTAAATGGTGGCTAATCTATAAATGGCCATTTTCTTAGCACCCAGTATTTTTCACCTTGTAGTATTTATTGAATCTGTGAAGGTGACTGGTGGGGGAGAGACTTCCCAATCGGGAGGCTCTTCACTGAGGAACATGGAGGAATTGTGCTGGCTTCCATCCCTTCCTCAGGGGCACGAAAGGGGTACCCTGCATTGGAAAATGTAAGAAGGGAATTAGTGATGATGTGAGGGTAGGGTAGGCCTGTCCCTCTGACAGTTAAGATTGTTCCTTTGATCATCTTTTGCATAGAGACTTCCAGTTTTGTTAGTTGTGTTAGCCTTCTGTTTCTGTGTGGTTATTATAAGTTACTTTCCTAAAAAAACCAGTGAGAAGAGAGAGAGAGAATGAGAGACAGAAAATGTAAGTGAGTATGAACGTTGGTTCCCAGTTACCTGGCTGAAAACTCAGGGGAAGAAAAGGTGTAAGTGGTGGAGGAGGAAAGCAGGCTAAATTCCTAGATGTCAATGCTTTAAAAAAAAAAAAAAAAAGTTAAGTGAAACAGGCTTGGGTCCCGGAAGTGGCTCTGGAGCTTCAAAGACCTCTAGCCCTCGTACTATTCTTCCACCTTGTTCCTTAAAGTCCTGTTTTCTTGTCTCTAAAATGGGAAAAGCCATAGGCGTTAAGGGACTGAGGAGAGGGAAAAGAATGCACATGGGGAAAGAAAAAAAGCAGTCTTTATGCCAGCTCTTCATTTGGAAACTTGAAACCATTTAATAATACTTCACATCCCCACTGGCCTGGCCTGTCCCTCAAAATGCAGTCAGTCTTGTCACCTGTGAAGTATTGGCCCCCTCTTAACTGACGTGCAGAGTTAACTGATACTGCGTTCTCCGTTAATCACATGGATTGCCACCCTCAGCACGCAGGTGTCTCCCTCAGCCAAAAGCTGCTTGCTAGGCTGCAAACCAGTTAAGCTGTCTTCCCCCCCCCTACCCCCCATTGGCCAGTTATGTTATGTTTGTCCTCAAATGTGATTAGCCTGTTGTACTTCTTATTTTAGTTTTGTAGTTTAAATCAAGAGTAAATAAATTGATCAACCGGGGAAAAGCCTTTGAATTTTGTTTCCATAAAAATTCAGCTTTGGAATGACTTGATAAAGGTTAGCTGCAAAAGCTTTGCGTTCACTAGGTGTAGGTAGGATGAGGCTGAAAGACAAGGGGGAGGTTATAAAACCTAGCTGGGCTCTACACTCAGATTAGTTCTGAAGTATCTTCAGGTTTCTTCTCTACTTTAAAGAAAGCAAAACTGGAAATCATAGATGTAGGATGTGGTTTCTGTAAGACAGAAGACGCATAACTCCAATCAGCAGATCCATATGCAGAGAACAGGCCCTGGCCTTACATCAAAAGATTGGCACATGTGTATACATTTATGTTTTAAGTTATATAAAGTGTTTATGGTATGTATGAATCATTTAAAAAAAATAATTTCCCATTGTATCCAACTTACTGGAAAACCAACAGTCGGTCTCAATGGCATGGTGGTGAGACAGCTTGTTCCCGGACACTTCTTGGCTTTTATTCTTTGCTCTCCACCCTTTGAACCTCTCTTTCCATTAAGCTCTCAAGATCAATGGTGGTTGTATATTTGGACTGTCTCCTCAAAATATTTTATGTGTTGCCTTAAATAAAACCTAGCCTTCTCCCTGAAATTAGTGTTTACCCTTCAGATCTCTTCACTGAAGGATATTTACTGGCCAAAACTCAAAGAGTCTAAGGGCCTGGACCAGACATGACATTTGCCCACTTCTCCATCTGTGGGTCCCTTCCCGTAAAGAGCCTTCCATTAGGGCCCAGGTGGTACCAGCTCTGCCACCCATTTCTCTTCTATTCACTGTTACCGTCATGTCCTGGTCACTCCTTTGCAGTCATCAAGATATTTAGAACCTGGCTTACATTTTTCTTTTCCATCCTGAATTCACCTTCAACTTGGATGACTTCAGTAGAGACCATGTTCAGCACCCAGTAGCTGTTGTTCTTGGAGATCTTTGACTCCGGTGGATCTCCATTCATTCCACACTCCATCCATCACTTCTTTGACCTCTTCTGGCCCTTGTCATGGTGGACAAGAGATTCTTCAGAAATTTTAAACTCTAAATCTAGGGTTTTTAGAACATCGATTACCCCCTCTACCCTTTGTAGGCTTTCAGTCAGTTGAAGAACTAGTAGAAAAGCTTAAAGGAGAATTGAAATTGAGTACCCATTTGGCTGCTGATAAATCTAGGTTGGAGAACGTGGCTGGGACTTGCTGCTGAAGTGGGAACCTCCTGCTGCTTCCTCTTCCGGCAGGAAACCTTAGAGCCCACAGTGGCGGAGGGAGTGAGCTGTGCACCCGGATGCAGCCCGACATCCTTTGGCTTGCCTCCCATCTCCAGGCTTCTATGGTGATAGAGCCGCCGGTGAGCAGGGACTTGGTGCACCCTCCCCACACGATGGGGGTCTTGGGCCAACACAGTTCAGGTCCTCACCATTTTACAAATCAACAGGCCTTCTTTTTTTTTTTTTCACTCCTTTCCTGTGTATTGGAGAAAATTACAAGGGCTTCTCCCATGGTTCTTTCCCAGGAGGGCAGAATCATGTGTGGAAGTTCCTGCTTTCTGAGTGAGGTGTGTAGGGTGCTGGGAGGAGGAGGTGAGAAAGCGGGTCTTCCCAAAAAATGAAATTCTTCCAGCTCCTCACGCCTGTACTCTCCCTATAACCAGTCTTTAAACTCAAAGAGACCTTCAGACCTTTGGCTTCTGTATTTTTCCTTCTGCTTACCTGTATCCTCCTGATTTTATTATCTTCTCTGACCATTGTTTCAGTCTGGGTCCAATCAGAAGAAACCACACAGCCATTTGAACAGGGAACACTTACAAAAAAAAGTATTAACTATAACAGGAGCTTAGAGTAATGAGGGATCGGGTAGTAAGAAGTTAAGAGAAATACTGAATATAGGGACAGGAGCTGTGAGGAGCAGGTGCTAAGGTGCCACTTTTAGGAGGGCACCCAGGGAAGAGGGGCCCTGCCCAGGGCTAAGATTGGGACGTCCTTGAAGAGGGCACAGAGGTGGCTCACTGGATGACAGCAAAGTTGCTGTCGTGCAGTTTTGCAGAACTTGCTGGAACTCTGCCCCCTGGAGCATGCTGGGAGGGACAGGCTGTCCGTGGGGGTGTCTCACTGGAGGCTCTCTGCTGCAGGCTGTTCGAGGTGGGGGTCTGGCAGGAGCCTGTTCCACCTGCCTTTTCCTCCCTCAGTCTCTCTCCAGGTCCAGTGCCTCTCCTGACAAAAGTTCACATGGTGCCAGCCAGCAAAGGAAAAATACTTAAAGGGCCCAGAGTTATTTTCACAGAGTGGGCAAGAAGGTTGCATTTGGAGCGGAGAGGCAATAAATTGACAACCAGTACATTTACCTTTAACTTTCAGAGGTATTACTTGCATCCCACTCGGATTAACTTTGCCAACCTGCTGAAACTCCAAGGCTGGTCACATTTACCATTGGTCTTTATTTCCCGTTCCCCCAGGTTGCTGAAGCACTTGAAGACAGTGGTCTCTGTGTAGACTGGTGCCACGATATATCTGTAGTCTGAAGCATTGCATTTGTTTGTGACTTCCAGTTCTGTCCACAGTGGTGATGTTAAACTTTTAACACTCTCTTTAAGATGTTAAGTGTTCACCACTTTCAATAATGATTTTACAGAGACAATAGGGGCTATACACGGGAACATTAATTTCTGACCCACAAACCTACCTGTATTCCCAGCCATGCCCCTCCTTCTGTCCATCTCTGCTGAGGTATTAATATACCCAGGGCTGGGCTTCTGCCTGTGCTCCCACGTCCCTAAGGAACTTGCTCTTTGGATTCTTCTGTTTCTTGAATCATCACTGTTTCCATCACATTTAAAAATAAATCAATGTATAAATATATATTTATGTCTCCCCTAACTTCAAAGCAGTAATAAAAACCTGTCTGCTGCCTTGTTCCTCTGCTTTTCTCCATGGCCAGCCTTCTTGGGGGGAAGCAGTAGTTTATGCTTGCTGTTATCTTTGCTTTCTCATCTCCAGTGAATTCCTTAACCCCCTGAAATTTGCCTTCCACCCACCACTCTATTGAAATAATTATGGCAAATGTTAACCGGAGACTTGATCGCCAAATTCAGTAGACACTCTCATTCCTGGTACAGTATTCCATTCTCTTTTTGAAGCGGACAGCCCTTTCTCTCGGGTTCTCTTCCGTCTTTCTCATGATTCTTCCTCCATCTGCTTCAGGAGTTTGTCCACCTCCACCTGCCTCTGAACCTTGGTTTCCTTCTCTACTCACTCTCCTTTCTCCCTGGCAGATCATATCTCCCTGAGCTCCCAGAGCCCAGATACCACCTGAAACATTGTGATTCCCAAATCAATGCTTCTAGCTCAAGCCTTTTAACTGAAACGATCTACTCTACAGTCTACTGTAACTACCTTCTTTTCTTACTTAAGGTCCTAAACAGTTTTTTTTTTTTTTTAAACTGAATTACTCCAGTCAGGAGGCCTCTTAACTGATCTGACTACCTCTAGTCTGGTCATCCTCAAATTCATCCTCCCCACTGTTGTCAAAATGGCCCTTCTAAAATATGTACATATATTTTGCCTATTCCCTTAAAATTATTCAGTGGCTCCTTATATCTTAAGAAAGTTCAAATCATTTACAGTTGTGTTTAGTTTCACCATCTGATCCCTGAATACTTCTCCAGCTGCATCTATTGTCACTATCTGCTTGCTTCAGCCATTCGAAGTGATTTACACTATTCACAAAGATTTTTCATGCCTTTAATGTTTGCACGTGTGATTGTTTGTTTAGACGGTCTCCTTTCCCCTCCTGTCTTCCCCTGCCATCTCCCCTCATTTTTTAAGATCCAGTTCAACATCATTTTTCCTGCAGGGCCTCTGTGAGCCCTTTCCTGGCCTCCATTCTCTCTCCTTCTCAGGGCTTTAATTGTCACCCTATGTTTACTTCTATCATAGCATTTATGATCCTGCATTGCAATTTGTAATTTGTTTAGGTCAATGCCTTCTCTTGCTGATTATAAGCGCCTTCTAAAAAAGAGCTATCTTTTATCTTCCTATCCCTGACACCTATCATAATGACTAACCCTATAGAAGAGGCATTCTATAAATAAAATAAAGTTAACCTGATGCTAAAGAAATCTGTACTTGGTTTTAAAAGAGTATTTTAGTCATTCCTTTTAAAATAATAAAATTTGGGCAGTTTTACTTTCAAGTATCTCTCCTTTTCTTTATTCCTCAATTTCATGTTCTTGATTCTGGGGCCTTATTATGTCTACCTTCAACTTCTTTTACTTTGAAATGAATTAAAATCTTTTGCAGGGCAAAATTATCTTAATTAAAGTTGAATATACCAGGACTTTATTACTTGACCCCTTTTGAACATGAGCCATAGAAAAGGTGACCATATAATTTATACAGGACATTTTTGAGATTGATTGGGGAAGCTGTCAGTACTTTTACTGGAATAATATGAGCAAACCATGACTGCCCCAGACAATCTGAAATGTAGAGTTATTCTCACTGTAATTGTGAATATATATCTATGTTTATATCTAGATACAGATATAAAACTAAAACCAGTATTTTCACTTAAAGTTCCTCATGTTGAATGTCTCATGTGTAAAATATTTAACTTTTTTTTTTCTTCAGCCACGTTAATAAACATCAGTGAAAAACATGGGGTTTACGTGTGTCCACATAACAAAGCACAGAGCTAACCTGGGTGGGGGTGCACTTCGTGGATGTTTTTTCACTATTGTCTTGGGGGTGCTCTCTGGGGGACAAGACAGGGACATAAGAGTTTCATGAGCTGTTTGGCTTCACTCCAGGGACATCTCAACTCTGGAATTTTTCTGGTGGGCATCAGCTTTCAGCTGCTTTTCTCTGCCTCCTCTTCTCCACAGCTTCATCGCAGGGGCCTGAGCTTCTTTGCAGGAAGCACTGAGAGGAACATCTTGTTTTTTTAACCAGAGTTTAGCAACTGTGCCATTTATTGGCCTCTTGGGAAGCCGCATTCTTGGATCACCATCATACCAATTAACTGATTTTTTTTTCCTCTCCCTGCTTAGAAAAAAGAAAAAAGCTTTGCAGGGAAATAAAAAAGATAGGCTAGTTGGCTATTAGAAATACAGGGGAAGATTTTTCATTGGCAAGTGCTGTTAGAAGAAATGCTGAGTTTTGTGGTATGTTAAGTAAGTAAATATCTGGCCCTGAATACACACAACTAAGCAAGTGAATCCGAATCCCTTACCATGGCTTTCAGGGCCCTGCATGATCTTGCTCCTTTTCATCTCTAAATTCCTCCCAGTCTCCTTCCCCAGTGTCCATTCCAGCCCCACTGTTTTCCTTATTTCAACAGGTCAAGGAGGCGTGATGGCAGGGCCTTTGCAGTTCCCATTCTCTGTGTTGGAAATGCTCTGCCTCGAGATATCTGCAAGGGTCACATCCTGGCTTCTTTTGGGTCTCTGCTCAAATGCCACATAATCAGAGTCTTCCTCCGACTTTTCTGCCTACAACTGTACATGTCTCCCTTTGAACACACACACACCTACAGACACCGCTTTCATCTGCTTAATGAAACTTTGTTTTTCTTTGACTTATACTACGCATGTCTTTTGTTTTTGTTGGTGTTGGACATTATAGGGACCTGGTGAATGCAGTCGCCATGAGAGTAGGGACTTGGTTTGTTAAACTTGTCACTCTACTCACAACCTCTATGTAGCCAGGTTTTCAGTAGTGATTATTGAGTGAATAATTGAAAGAATACATGAATCATGTCTCATTGACTTGGCAGGTGGTGATGAGTTTGGCTAAAGTAGCCACTTGATACCTTCCATGAACGTTTGTAGGATGAAGGAGACTAGTGGCCAAGCATCGTGCTCAAGCAGGACTTTCTTTTAGGTCTGGATGGATCTGCTCTGGTTTTCACTCTGCATGCAAAGACTTGCATTTCATCTCCTCTGATGGCTGGGTGTCCAGTCAAACCCTCTGTGCTGGGCTTTGTATGTAGTAGAAGCCTCATGTAATGGGCCATGGTACTCAGTTTCCAATCAGGCCATTATTATTATTTTTTTTTAATTGAAGTATAGTCAGTTTACAATGTTGTGTCAGTTTCTTGTGTACAGCATAGTAGTTCAGTCATACATGTACATACAAATATTCACTTTCATGTTCTTTTTCATTTTAGGTTACTGCTAAGACCTTACTTAGATCTTCCTAGACTTCCTGTATGCCACTCCTAAAACAGAATCGTCAATAAACAATTTTCCCATTTACTCTTGTGCAGTTTCTTTACCTCTTTATACTAGAATTGTTTCTCGTCTTTGATCACTTTTGTAAATGTGAATACTTGTTTTTCCTCTTTTTCCATAACAACTGTGTTCTGTCCAAATAAGTGTTTGCTCATCTCCTGAATAAATCCAACATTATGCTAAACACAGAAATCACTAGGGATTTTGGGGGCAGATTTTAATTCCCATAAATGGAATAAAATTATTGTACACTTTTATAAGCAGTGAAATCATTATTGCTACTCAGTTTGTAGTGAGTAGCCAACATTGGATGGTTTATAACATTTTGATCAAAACAGAGCCCACATCTTTAGATCAGCCAAACCAATCAACTCAAGTCATGTGCATAAAAGAAATTTTGTTCTGGTTTTAGTTTATTTTTTCAGTGATGTTTGATGTGAAACTATGAACAGATGGTTACCTAATAACCTGAGTCTTTGCTGGAGGCTATGAACTAGTTACTCTTGAAGGTATAGAAAGCTTGCCTGGTCTTGTGCCTGATCCAAGAGAAACCAAACAGCATGGCTCTCATGATCTGACTAATCAATGGTTAATACATTTTGTAAGAGTTTAATTTTTGTTTTATTGGATAGAAATGCCCTTCAAGTGATTTTTTTTTCCTCTAGGGAAAAATGTGGTCCAAGCTTAAAATTAAATTTTTATAATGAAGTCCCATCAAAATAATTCAACACGACCCTAAATAATACTTAAGACATTGGATTTTATTAAAACATGTTTTTGTATTTTAAAAAGTTATGGTGCTACTATCTCTCAGAACATGAATATTTGAAGTTTTCTCTTAAAATTATATGTTTAAAATTTTGACTCCTAAAGTCATATATATTGTATTATTTCTCTGTTGACTCTTCTTTGTTCTTTAAGAATATTCAACATAATTATAATGTAAGCTATGTAGAAGTAATTTACCATTTAATAGATGCTCAGCTTTGTCTGGAAGCTTCACTGTCATTATTTAGACATCGGATTCTCTGAGGCCTTCTCTGAGCAGATTTAGCCATTTCTTGCTATTTGTAAAATATTTCTCTCATGTGACAATTTATCTGTAAAGTCAACATGCCACTCAAGACTGTGAGGTTTTTATTATCAGTTGCTTTGACATCAACTGAGCATAGAGCTGGCCTATAGCAGGTGCCCAGTGAATGTTTGTTAAATGACTGATGTGAGGTAAATTGAGAAATATAAAATTATATCCAACAGCAAAGGCTTTATTCCTTAATCCTGTATAAATCAATTTGCAGATTACTTAAATAATTAATAGAGGAATACAAATCTAATGATGGTGTTTTCTGGGTCAATATTACTTTGGCATATTTGATTACATTTTTGATGACTTTGGCAAGATAAACACATTCTTACAATGGTAGGCTTTTGCTTCAACATCCAGAGCAAAAGAAATTGGAAATTGCAATGTCTTATGTGGTTGAGGAAACTGATTGCACCTTAAAAGGGAGACATGGAAGAGAGGAGAGGGATTGAAGTGAGCAGTCGGGTATCTTTAAAGCTAAGTAGAGGGTCGTGCAAACTAAGCAAAGATGCTGCTGAGTGAGCGAATGAAACGAGTGGCAGAAAGCCTACTCAGAAATCATTTTGAATGTCAGTAGGACTTTTTTTTTTTTTCACTTTCTTCTTATATGTATTAGGAAGAATTGGGACTGGAGGGTTTGTTACATTTGGGAGCCAGCAATTAAAACCAGCGTTTTGATTTTTTACACTCCCATGACTGTTTTTACACTCTTAACAAGCCTTTCAGCATCAGGATGGTTAGAAGCCATCCTGGATTCATCACTGCCTTCCAGCAATACCGAGGCCTTTCACTGCTTACTGCCTCCTTCAGTGTTTCTCCTCCTTTGCCTCCATGAGGGCAGTTCTCATATGTTCTCTCCCTTGTGTTCCACTTGGAGTTTAGGCTCATTTACTTACAGTTGTCTCAGTTGTAGATAAAAAATATGGCTCTGGCGGGTTCCTTTCCTGGTGAAATTGAGCCTCTGGGTTGCAAACTTGGAAAGATCAAGAGACACACACGGGAAATTAATCCTCCAGCCAAGGACAGCAGATTGGAGGGTTCTTAGATGTTTCTACTTTATGGGATGCCCTTGTCACTCTGGCCTTTCCTTGACTTAATGGTGGCCACCTACTAGCCTGGGGTCCTTCAGCTATCAAGTATTTAGTTCCTGAATAAATATTTATATTGCTGCCCTTTGGTGTTTTAGAAGTAATCTGCTGTAATCCATTTTCTAAATGTTGTTAAAGGCGTTCCCATCCCACTCAGCAGACTACTATTGCTCGTGCAGTCACTTCTCTGCGGCGGGGTCGCTGTCATCACAAGCAAGGATGCACTGACAGCTTGGGGTGCTCTCGCAGTGCAGAGGAGGAACTGTCGCTCCGGTGGCCTAGCGCGAGCCAGTGGTTAGTGCAAAATGTGCACTTAGTCAGGAAGAAGGACAGGTGTTCATCAGCTATCCCTTGCATGCCTGGAGACTTTTTATAGACCTCACGGAAAATATAGTATTGTCAGAGTATGAAAGGGCTGCTGAGATGATAGGACCTTCCCTGGAGAATGTTTCCAAAACTCAGAATGGAAGTTCCATTTGTATCTTGAAGTTACTCCTGAGAGAAACCCCCAAATGAGCACACGTCTCAGGATTCAGCTAGGAGTCCCAGTTACAGGGTGAAGGTTTGGTGACCTCATGAAGAGACACTGGGCTGTGAATTTCGAGGTGACCAAGGCAGCCAGGTTTCTGTGCTCTATATCCCTATAAGAGCACTGTGTCCATTGTAGACAAACTTGGAAAAAGTAGAGATGTACGTACAAAAAAATTAAAATTATGCAGAAGCCCATTATTCAAAGAGATCGTTGCTGTTAACATTGTGTAGTATTTATGTAGATCTTTTTCTGTGCACAGACAGTAGGCTTGCAGCATTAAAGGATTTAACATGTATGTGTGATCTGTGATCATGATGGTCCCATGATGTAATGCAGTTTGTTGTCTTACTAAGACCCTGATGTGCGTCGTGCGTGCTGTGAAGTCACTGTGCACAGTGACCCTGTGACCACTGAGCAGTCACATCTCAGGGAGGCCTAGCTTACAAGTTAGGGGAAATATTATGTGCTACGATATGACTCGAGTTCTTGAATTTGTTAAGGTCTTAGGCTGTATCCTTGAAGGGTATCAAGGGTATATGGTGGCCTGTGACTGTGTGTGTGTGTGTGTGTATGCGCGCGTGCGTGCTTGTGTGTAATCATGTTATACATTTAGTAGCCTGATTCTCTTCACCTAGTGTAATATTATGAACACTTTACCATGTTATTAGATATTATTTATAAATTATATAGTATTAAAAATTAAATATTAGATATTATTTGGAATCACTTATTACATTCTATTAGGGGACCTACCTTAATTCACTTAACTTCACTGGATACTTAGGTGGTTTGTAGAATTAACGTTTGTCTTGTTGCTATTCCAAGTAATGCTGTGATGAATTTCCTTTATTTTAGTTCAGAATCCTGTGAATTAATTGATATGTGCATTTAAGATTTTTTATCCATATTCAAACTGCTTAAGAGAAAGATTATTCTCATCGACATCCCTTCAGCAAATTTAAACTGTGCTAGTCTCAATATACCTTCAACTGCATTGTCTTACAAAAATAATGATAGCAATTTGATGATGTAATGGTTATTATCTTTCTTTGCATTACTTTGCTTTTTTTGTGCAGTTGAGTATTTTTTCTGCCTATTGACCATTACATTTCTTTTAAAATTATATCATGTTCTTTGCCTGTTTTTATATGAGACTTTAGTGTTAACCTTATTGATTTGCAAGTACTTTTTATAATAAATGGGATGAATCTTTTGCTGGTCTTAAGCCATGAATTTGCCTACTTTTCTCCATTTCTCTTGCAGCTGTCCCAGTCCAGCCCATTATTTCCCATGTGAATTGCTTCAGTAGCCAAAATTCCTAACAGGTCTGCAGGGATCTGCCTGAGCCAGCCCCTGTTTGACTTTCCAGCTTTGCCTCAAGACCATCCTCCTCACTCTTTGCTCTGACCTTCCTTTACTTCTTTCCCCACTCATTGTCCTTAGTCCCTTCACACACGTGCCTGTACTTGGCAACTCCATCTTCCCCACAGTTGCCCCACCAACTTTACTGGACTAAGTCCTCTTTCTAGCTTAGGTTTCCTGAAACATCCTTGTAGCATCCTTTTCTTTTTCTTCCTTACATTGAAAACAACTATAGTTAATTCATTCACTCTTGCAAACTAAACTTTGGACAACTGCCTTCGTAATCTTCATGTGATAAGTGATTGACACACATTATTTCTACAGATTTGCCAAAAATATATACACACAAACACATCTGTTAGGGGAGAATTAAAAAAAAATTTCTGTGGTTCATGGAATGAATGATCCTCAAAGAGTAATGACAAGACCATGAACTCTGGAATCTGAGGGCTTGGGTTGGAATCTTGGACCCACCGATTTTGAGCTGTTTAAGCTTGGGCAAGTTACTTAACCTCTCTGTGCTTTGCTTTCCACCTTTATAAAATGGGGTTAATAATTGGATGTATCTTTTATGGTTGTTATGAACTTTGAGGCCATTCATGTGGTGCTCAGTACACAACCTGGAACATGGTAAATGCTCTATAAATGTTAGTCATTATCCTCCTTTTCATCCTCATTTCTGTCTTCTTCATCTTTGAACTTTATTAAGTGCTAACTCTGTACAGCATCGTGCTAGTTGGTATCTGGGTTTCTGTTTTCTTTGTCAGGACTTTCTCTGCTGGTTTTGAAGTGTTTCCTCTTAGATAGCGAAGTTACTTCTGATGGTAGTTTGTGGAGTCTCTTCTGTCACCCTGCCTTTCTTCTTTAGGACACTTCACTTCTGCTTCCAGAAGTACATCCCATGTTTTCTGAAATATAACATAACTTATCTCTGCTTGTTTTTTGATGGTGTAACTATTTGAGTATTAACACTCAGATCTGTTTTTCCTGACAGCTGGCCAACTTCCCCAGACTCTGCGAGGAAACGGAAAGGATCGTTGCTAATCACATTCGTGAGCGAGAGGGGAAGACAAAGGACCAGGTGAGGAGAGGCCTTCCCTTGTGGGCAGGGTCCTTGTGGGGAGTAGAAGTTCTCCCCAAGGTAGGTTGGTGGTCTCCAGCAGTCTGCGTGTCCCTCAATGGAAACAAAGAGCAGAGAACACCACCACATCTGTTTATTTTTACTTCTTTATGAATTTTATACATGTGTCGCTATACTAACATCTTGTGTATGTTAAACATATCAACACATGTAAAGACTTTAGAAGGATGACATTTAAAAAGCAGTGATAGGAATTCCATTATTTTTTCCCTCAATGCCCCGCGGATCAGCGTGGGCACCCCTAGCATGTACACACCCCACTTTGAAAACAAACTGCTAATCCCGAAACATACCACAATCCTTCTGGAAGACAGAGCTTCTTAACTTTTAATGGGCTCACAGATGGGCACCAGGATTTTCATAAATTCCTAACATGTTTTGCAAAATATTTAGTGTTTTTATTATTTTTTTTCTGAGGAGAATGGATAAAGCTATTCGTCAGCTTATCTGTGGAACCTATGACTAAAAAAGTAACGTTTAGGAACAGCTCTTTCAAACATTATTATTTTGTAAATGTATACAATTTCTAAGAAGTGGCCCTAAAATTGTCTTCGAACCCTGGCTAGCTCGGTGAGTTCGAAAGATTTTTTTTTTTCCAAGTGAAGATAATTCATTAAAAAAAGTTAAGGACTACATGAAAATGATGAAAGCTTCTTAAATGGAGGTGAATTTTCCTTAGTTATTTATAAAACATTATAATGGGAGGTTTTCAGATGCTCCTCAATTCCAGGAGCCAGCTGCGAATGTGACAGCGCGGAGAGGACATTGGACACAGGCCACGCGTCATCCACAAGATAACAACGTGTTCTTGAGCAGATCATTTCTCGGGACTGTTGTTTTCTCCTTTATAGCATGGAGATGTTGGTCTATATGATCTGTGGAGTCCTCTATAAGTTAGGCTGCCAAGACTTTGTGGTTCTCGAATGAGTTAGAAAGGAAAAGAGAAAGAACTGGGCAAAAGGAGGAAGACAAAGTAGAAGAGAGAGAGAAACCACAGGAAGAGACACATGTGACATACAGGGTAGGGTAGGCCTGGAAGGAGAAAGTGAGAGGGCAGAGGGATGGCAGCCCAGCGGGTTGGGACCCATGTGCGGACTCTGGTAGCGACCTTCCGCTCTCTGCTTCAGCTGTGGGATTCGTTGCTGCTACTTTTTATCATTGTGTTTTGGAAGTTAAGTAACCATTATGCATAGTTTTCACTTGTTTTCCAACTTTCGCACTCTCGGATAGCCAAAATAGCCAAAAGTGGAGAAAATAGGCTTTGTGACTTAGTGGAGATAAACAACTCAATGTTAACTCATGAGCCAGTGGAATCAAGCCTGGGTCCAGGTATATAACCCTGGATGAGGAGATTCCTGCATGTCTAATGTCACAGCTGCTGCTGGACCAAGAAAACTTAAGTTCTGGTGTCAGCTGTGCTCCTGACCTTAAGTAAATGAGATAACCGTTTTAATGTATGTCTTTATTCCATAAAATTCGAATCACAATATATCCTCTTGGGGAATCCTATGTAAAAACAATATTGAGGAAAAAGTAGTACAGTTATTATCTTAATTATCTTTGTGTTCCTATCTAAGTCAATTGTTAACTTCCTCATGTTTCATGTTTCATATTTCAGTTTTTGTTTTACTAAAACGACATACTCAGACTTAGCACTGTCATTAAGATCGTGGGCTCTGGGTTCAGACTGCCTTAGCTCAAATCCAGGATCTACTGTTTACTTCCTATGTGAATGAACAAGTTATTCAACACCTTTACACTTCAGTTTCCTTGCCTTAAAGTGGAATAATCATGGTAATTAACGTATAGGCATTTTGTGAGGGTGAAATGAAGTAATCCAAATATAGTTCTTCATTAATTGTAATTGTTTTTGTAATTCCTAAAGAGTTACGACACATAGCAGACATGAGAGAGAACTGCGTTGTCTGATTTCAAGGGAGATTGTCTTCCATCTGTAATTCTGGTGTAGTGATTAATTCATGCCCCGGGGGGATAAAGAATGGAGTGTCTCCTTCCTCAGTGACCCTCGCCGGTGGCGCAGTCTGATGGTTAATCAACCACCGAAAGAAGCTGATGCCTGCCACCTCTAACACAGACCTGTGGGGTGTGGTACATACAAACATGCATGTTACTGGCCATGTGAACATGTCTTATTTCACAGATCTCACATTTGACTTCTGAACTCCGTGCTGCTTTAGGCCAGGTCATACTTCCATCGTAGCTGGTCAGAGAGTGACCCATTCATTTCCTTAGGCCTCCGGACCAGGACTGCTTTGAGGTGTTCTTCCAGTTTCAAAAAATGGAATTATTACCAGCCTCTGCTCTGCAAGCCTTTAGGGGGTGGGGTAAATTCTTCAAAATTAAAAATATGGAAAACTGTGAATCGGTCTGTGAGATTTTTTCTAAAACAAAGCTCTTTTGAACATGGATGTGTGCCTGCTGTTTCTCCAGGTGCTTCCATGTGTGTGATTGCCTGTTGAAGTGGTTGACTTTGGGTGATCAGTGCTTCCATGGATAGCTTTACTTTTCTTCAACTAAATATTCAATAACTGTGGGTGAGAAAGGCAGTGAGAAACTCTGAGAAAGTGAAAAAATGAGCAAAAAAATGTACTGTTTTCCTTTTCATCCCCCACATGCGACCTGGCTCTTTTCCTAGGATGAACACAGACTCCCAGTTTCCAGGAATATGAATGAGAACAGCCATAGTTTTTATTTTTCTTCCACTTTTTTTCCTATACTGCAGTCCAAGTGAATGTGTGTGAACGTCCAAGATATTCATGACAGTCCTTGGCAGTGTTGAGAATTATGTAGATTGTTCTTTATGGTGGCAACAATGTATTTGTGCTTAAGTATTATGGTTTATTGATACAAACTCCTGGCCAAAGGGATTTGGGGTCTAACATTTAGTGGAATCTGGCTGTGTTGTAGGGAGAACAGAGACAATGCCACAGATAATCGAATAATAATCACTCCTCCTAACGCTTCAGTTTTCTTCATTAAGAGAAGAAGCAAGACTGAATTTGATAATGTAAAACTTTTTCATATACTTATGATACTGTTGACCCAGGAGTGGCTATGCCTCTACTATGTGTCATAGCTCTTTAGGAATTACAAAAACAATTACAATTAATGAAGAACTAAGAACTGTATTTGGATTACTTCATTTCACCCTCACAAAATGCCTATACGTTAATTGCCACAGAGATGGGTTCTGTGATCCATTTACTCTTTTTTTGGTTGTTCTCCTTGGAATTTAGAGCAAGATTCGGTCAGATGACCAACTGAGATTAGCCACAAAAGCAAAGTCCAAGTGCCCATAGCATTGGGTAGTGAGTGAGAAACAATAATACTTGGCCATGTACTAATTATATGGGGGTAAATTTCTCCCTTTAAAGCAAACTATTCTTCAAGGCTGGTAGATGGTTCTAAAATTTACAGCCACAGATGTTTATCAGACACCTGCTATGTGAATAATGCTAGGTTCTGGGGATAAAGTGGTGAACAAGACAGATAAAATCTCTTTCCATGGGGCTTATAGTCTTCCAAGGAAGCAAAACATCAAATAAAATATAAACTGATAATTAATTGCATTTGTAGTAAACACCACAAAAAAGTTAGAGTATAATATGTAAAAAATACAATTATGATATATAGACTATAAGAGTAATCGCATAATCCACACTGGTCTTGGGTGAGGGTGTGGGGTGAGGATCGGCAGGGTGCTTTCCTGAGGAAGCATCTTCTGGGGAACATTATATAGACAATGCCAATGAACTGTTCCTACCAATGCTGTGATGCGCTCACATGTCACCTTCAGGGAAGCCTGTTGATCTCCAGGAGGATTTCTACTTCTTTGTATACTGTCTTTTTGAACTGGTTGATGAGATGCTTCTCCTGCTTGCTTAGAGGGAGCTTAAAGAGATAAAGAGGAGAGGAAATATAAGAGATGATATTGCTATTTTGTGGCTAATAAACAGTGTCTGCGGGAGCAGGAACCTCTGAGCAGCCCCCGACGGCCTTCCTGCCACATGTCTTTATACACAGATGTCCTTCTGAATGGTACCCTACATTTTAGAGGACAGAATAATTCTAGGTTCCGTGTTAAGTTGGCAAAGAGTACATGCCTATAAACTATATGGATATATATGTGTGTGTTTTATATATATATATATCTCGTCTTCATGGGGGACTCAGACTTTTCACATAGAGTTTTAGTTTCTGAATTTAGAGTAAAAATTACGAGTCTAATGAAAAAAAATTTAATGCAACTTTTCTAACTGAAACATTTTTTAAAAAATTAAATAAAGATAAATAATTTGTAGGCAATTACTGGGTTTGGTGATGAGAATAGTTAAGATGGGCTTTCACTGAAGTGATTCTCTTTGACTTGCAGGTACTGCTGTTGATTGACATCCAAGTCTCCTACATCAACACCAACCACGAAGATTTCATTGGCTTCGCAAAGTACGTGAAACCCTTGGTTGTGACATGCTCTCCTCCTGCTGGTTTGTCTCGAATATACATTATGAATTTCTACTACAACCTCACCATCTTTTTTTTTCCCCCTTTTTCTCTTGGAGGGGATGGGGCAACCTCACCATTTTTTAAGAGTGCATTCTGTGTCAGGATTAACTCCATGTCAGAGTACTGAGGTCTGAGTCTCATGGCCATGGGGCCATGTTCTCTGGATGAAGGAGTTGGCTCCTTTTTTGTGTAGCCTGTGAAATCACATGTAGCTCAGATACTCGTTGTTTTTGGATGATGGTCTACGGTTTGTACATGAGCTCCCACAGATAAACAGTAACAGATGCACATTTAAAATATGTTTGGGAACAATTTCTCACATAAGTTTGAACTATTATGTGCAGTTTACAGAATACAAACTATTTGGGCATCTCTAAGTCAGAATATAGAAGCCCATTTTTTTTAAACTGTCCTTTGTGAGCTTAGATGTAATCTTTTGGATGAACATTCTCTTTTCTATAAAGTATATGTATTTTATATAAGCTTGTCTATATATTATTCTATTATACATTATTCTGTTATATTCTAAGATTATATATTCACAGATACTGTCAGGTAAACATTATGCTTAATTATTCAGAGTTAATTATGTATTGACTGACATCTTCAAGACCCTGAATTTACCATTTTTTCCTGCCCTTTAGTGGGATCAGTTTTCTATTTTATTTGATTCTAACTCTAAAATATATTTGTGGCATGTAAGTGATTCCAACTTCAAGTATACAAAATATAGTTTACTTTATATAAAATATATAAACTAGACTGACTTTTAGTTTGACATTTGACTTAGAGGAAATAGATATTTCAATCATGTGATCTGAACTAGCCAGTGGCCTAAGGAATTTATAGGTGTGTTTTAGGAAAGAAAGGCCGAATTATCCAACAGAAAATGATCTCATTCTAAACTTGCTAGTGGTTGTGATGGCCTCACCAACAGTGTACATAAATTTTGCATCCAGTGGTTGTTACCGTTGTGTGGTACATTAGTTCTTCTCAACTGTTTGTTGTCTGGGACTTACATGTAAAGATGTTAGAACATAGTGATGAATAGGTTTCTTTGGCCAGTTGTCTTTTTAGCCGCATTGCCTACTCCAGCATCCAGCCAGGTCTTTACTCCACAGGCATTTCACACAGACCTGCTCCCCTCTCTTCTAGGCCCCCAGGCTCTCAACATCTGCACTGCTCATTTCCTTCTGCAAAATGACCAGTAGGGAGAAACCTAGACTCTGATGTGCCTTCTTGTCCTCCGGTCTGGAAGAGGGGACCTGAGAATGTCTACCTAGTTTTCAACATAGTCAGTGTACTCCACATGGCCTTTGCCAAGTTCTACTCTAGTTATGGGGGAAAAAATAAGGAAAAAGAAAAATAATTTTGTCTTTTAGGAGCTTGCCTAATAATGGAAAAGTATAGAGAAATGCATGTAAAAATTTAAACTGACACATTCTCCATTTGCTTCACTTGCTTCTTTGAGGAATTTAAAAGAAAAAAAAAAAACCCTTGAGTCATTTGAAATAACAGGAATGCTGCCTTTCATGTTAACTTTTATTGGTTACAAATGCCAGTTAGATTATTATAAAAATGTAGCAGATGTAGATATAAACTTGACATCATATCTTAAAAGTGAAAAGGCTGTTGCAGTGCTGTCCTTTTGTGGTATCCCGGTCCAAGGAGGAGACGCAGGAAAAAATTAATAATCAGTTTGGAAAGATTCAAGTTTTGAACATATTTTGTAACCAGCAATTTAAATTTCACCCCAAATTCTCCTTGAAACATTTTCCCCCTAGATTACACTTTTACTTATTTTTTAAAGATAAATGGTCCAGAGTTTATTTTCTGCAGTACATTTTAGTATTTTCTACCTCAGAAGGTGTTGGACTAATTATTATGTTGACTAGATTTTCAAAGGCACATAATTTTGCAAATGGAAATACTTCAAGCACAGCCTTTTGTTACAGTCTCTCTGTCATCCAGGTGACTGCCCCACTTCTCCAGCTGTGAGCTAGATTATGAACTTTTATTATATTGGGGGACTAAAAAGAAGCATTGTTCAGACTGCTTTAGAAACCCACCAACTTTGCACATTTCTCATCTAATTTAAGTTGCACACCTAAACTTCCTTTTACAAGACTGGTCTGGGAGTCAGCAGGCTGAATTATTTTACTGGGGTTTGCCCGGAAACTGATGAGATTTGGGTTTTGGCAAGTCACTTAGCCTCTCTGTATCCTCAGTTTATCGCTCTATCGAATGGAATAATAAAAAAAAATCCCTGTCTTGTATACCTTCCAGGATTGTCAGAAGATCAAATTAATGAAATTATGTGAAAGTGGTTTTGAAACCTGTGGTGTAGTCTGTAAAAGGGGGAGTGCCACCCACACACTCACGCGCGTGCACACACACACGCATGCACACACACATGCAGGGATTTGATTCTACAAGATGCACCATTTCACCTCATTCTGAAACTTTTAATGACTGGGGTATAACTGCCACTGAAAGATTATTTTAGTTGCTCATGTTACCTCCAAATGTAATGTCTTGCACTGAGACTCAGAGGTAAAAGTTCTTTCCATCTGTATGCTGAGTTGGAGTATGTTTCATTGTGACATAGGATAATTATGATGAAGAAGAAATGTTCATTTCAAAATTACTTCCAAGGGTTATGGTGGTTTTTGGTGCTTTTAAAAATTAAAAAAATATGGTTATAGCTATAAATTTTAAAGTTGGCAGAAATGCTGTTTCCATCAAGGAAGAAAAGTCAAGCCATATTTGAAGACAATTATGTAAGTATTTTTAAGTTCTGAAGACAGAAAATTGAAGTCTGGAATTGAGGAAAAATAAGCATTTGTTTCATGAGATTTTTTAGAGTTTTGCCAAAAGAGGAGCACCACCCCTCAGATTTATAGGACGGTGATGTACAGAGTATTTTATACATGTATTTTTTTTCAACCAGCATGACCTTTTGTTCTAAAAATCACCCAAAAAAAAGAAAACAAATTGCTAAAATTAGATTAATGAAATGTTAAGTCTCAGAGTAGTGTTCAAAACATCTCAAAATTCTTGTTTCTGCTATAGAATTTATTCAGCCACGTTGACTATGTGGAACATTTTTAATTTTTCCATCTCCCAGCTATTTGCTAAACATGGACCGTAAAATATGTACCATGTGTAACATGCCCAAGTAGGCTCTGCTGTAGGCTTGCTTTGGAATTTCCTGATTTCTGAAAGCTTGATCTTTCAATGGTAATACAGTTTCTGAACCTAAAAGTTTGGTATTCTAGAAGGAAATGTCAACTTTCTTTTGACTTAAAGACTTTAATTTGTCATTCTTCCCTGCTGGAAAAAAAAAAAAAAAACAGCCCTACATTCTGTTTTTCTTAGCACAACTTAACTAGCTTTTGTTATTTAAGAAAATGAGCTAGTACAGTCATTCCTTCATTCATTTCCCCTCTTTCTCAGTAATCCTGCTGTTTGAATAGAAAGGCAAGTTTGTAAGCTGAATGCCTTGGGAACTTAACATTCAAATTCTTGTGCTCCTCTCCACTTGTTCTCTGGGCACAATTTGCCTTCCGAGTTACTAAGATTTATGCAGTCCAGTGGTTTAAGAGAAAAATGGGTTCCAGATACAGACCATTGGAGTAATATCTCTATGCCACAAGCATCTGAGCAAGGTCTGTTTTTCAGTCTGCTGAGTGGGTCTCCAACACCTGTTTTCTCACAGCTGAAGTGATACGGTGTGCAGATTTCAGTTCTTGTTATCTGAGCACCATGAAAATTCCATGGGTCGTAACCTTTATTATATCTCTTTCCTGATTCTCTGGAATGCCTCTATTATCGTGTTACTGAAGGCAGTGTATATGAACCTTAGCACCAAGTTCCAGAACAGTCTTGGTTTTTCCCTCTACATTCTTCTTTATGTGTCCCTAATACATAATCATATTCCATTATAATAGTGTTTCTAGCTCTTACATGAGAGTGTTCTCTCTCTTGTGGAATTAAAACTTAGGTATTAGATTATAACAAAATTCTCCTTTTAACTCATTTGCAGATTTAGGAGTTAAATGCTTGATTGCTTCCTGGGACTGTTAACAGGTAGAAATATAGGACTGAGCAACTTGCAAGGACATCCTTAGTATCACCTTTTAAATCACGTATATTATAACGTTTCAATCAACCGTTTTAAAAATAAGTAGATTTACACTTTTCTCTTTCATTCTCAAATCTGTCATTTTGAACTTTATTCTTAAAATGAATCTTGAGAGATGAGTCATCATTCTTTAATAGCTCCCAAGTTTTGGAGGGTTTCCTTGCATAACACTTAGCCTGAGATCTCACTAGAGATCCTGCAAGGGGATGCGACATCACGTAGTTTTCTTCTCCCTTTGGCTTCTGTCTGATTGGATGGAGCCAAGCCTACATGTGATAAGTTGCACTCTTGGGACTCTCAGCAAGTATTTATAATCTTCCTGGGGTAACAGAACATTCTAAAAGCGTTTCTTTACTCCAGAGCAGTGCTGCCTAATAGAACTTTCTGAGATGATGGAAATATTTTATAACCTGTGCTGTCCAATACAGTAGCCACTAGCTACATGTGACTATTGAGTAACCAAAATGTGGCTAGTAAATCAGAAGAAATGAAAATTAAATTAAATTTTAATTAATTAAAAAATTAATTTAAATGGTCACATCTGGCTACCAGCTACTGTACTGGACAGCACAGTTCTGGAATATGGTGAATCCAGCTGATTGCTCTGGGTGCTTCATTACTGGGCCATACTTTACTGACAGCTTGGTGGTGACCTACAGTGGTGGCCACGAGAAGAGAAAAAGGAGGAAACTCTTAGCTGCTGCTAAACAAACCTCAGAGCTCAGGAGTATACAGTCCACTTGTTAAATGCTCTTTCCCAGAAGTACGAAGGATGGACTTTTCCCTCCCACTGCCTTAGTCTGTATGTTGCCATTTTGCTAGTGATTTCTCCATTATGGTTACAACTGACGTTTCTTTTAATTCCAAATGTCCTCTACAAACTAAGCCTAACGGCAAAGGGAGAGAGAGGTACACCCTGACATTGGCCGTGGAACCTGTATCTGTGAGGGACTCCGTTTCCTTGATTCTTTGAGCCGCCCCTGGGTTGACTTCAAGTTGGTACTCCTCTTTCTTCTTTCTCACTTTTCGGCCCACTGACGCTTTGTTTCCACCGCACTGCTTTATTGAGACTGCTTTTGGCCAGGACCGAACAGTTAATCCTGTGGACAATTCTGAGTCCTTCGTTTGACACCATTAACCACTCCTTGTTGAAGAGATTTATCCCTTTTCTTCAGTGACTCTCCACTGTCTCCCGGCTTTTCTCTTTCTGTTCTAGCCACTCCTTCTCAGTCGTATTTTGGAGCTCTTTATCCTCTCATTGTGGCATAAAAACTGGTTTTTATCAATATTCCTCCATCGACCCTCTTTTTTTTTCTCTCTCTCCTTCCCTGCATTGTCACCCACTGCAATGGTTTCAGTTATCAGCTTTATCTGACGACTCTAGATCTCCATTTCAGAACTTTCCCCTGGACTGTGTACCATGTTCAGCGACATACTGGGCATCTCTACTTGTATATCCTAGGGCAGCCTCACCCAGTATTCCCAGGTTAAACTCCTCATCTCATTTTACCATTTATGCCTCCTCCATTGTTCCCACTCCCTGTCCACTCTCTGTGCTCAAACCAGAAACCTGAGTGTCATTCTTTTCTTTACTCCTTGTTCCCTCATTTTTGTTTCCCTCCATCTTTACCAGGTCCATCTGATTCGACCTCTGTAATATACCTCGAATTTGTCTCTTTCCATTGTCATTGTTATTACTTAAGTTAGTCCCCCCTTGGTTGGGAAGAGAGCAGTCTCCTTGCCTCCTGTCATGTTCTTCTCATTCCTTCTGGGTTTCCTGTTACTTTCAGAGTAAAGTCTAAACTCATTCACATGGTTTCCAAGGCCCTGTAGAATCGGTCTTTTGCTTACCTCTTTAGTCTATTTGCTTGTTACTGTTCCTTTCCATCCCACCCCCTAACTCTGCTGCATCCAGACTGGCCACTTTGTTTGTTTGTTTGTTTGTTTTTAGAGGTTCCTGAATACTTCATAGTCTATGAGCAAAGGGGCCTATGTACAAGGCAAACTGATTATTCTGAAACCATTCAGTAAAAAAAAAAATCTACCCCGAAGTACAGATAGCTGTGGAGCTTACCCACAAACTACAGAATGTTAAAGGGTAGAGAGAATAATTTAAATACTGATTCTTCCTCTAACTTTAAAAACACTGTATTTCTGAACTACTCCAAACATCTGATGAAGGACCAAAAAGTAGAGATCTAGTTCACTACTCAACACAGGTAGGGTCTTCCCGTCATTAAAACTCTGGCATCGGCTCAGAAACCCCTGACCCTGGAAGGTGCAAAAATGCTGACCCCCTCCACACTATGTTTAAGGTACATTTCTACAGAAACAAACCCGATTTCAATCTCTAACTCCACCACCTTCTTTGGGAACAGGAAACTTCTGTTTTCTCATCCATAAATGAGGATATTAGCACTTCCCTTGTCAGGCCAGACTGGCCACTTTTGGATTCCCAAATGTACCATACTCCTGCCCCAGCACATGTATGTGGCACACTTCTTCAAATGATACAAATTTCCTATTGCAGATAAACATTAAGAACCTGGTTACAAATTACCCTGGCATCAAAATACAATTTCATAAATGTTTCTTAAGAAACCACCATAAACACTGCTAGGTATTGTCAGTGCTGAAAGAGATAGAGATACCAAGATTAATGCAATACACCATCTGCCATCAAGGAGCAGACATCATGGGAGGGGAGTTAGAGACCTGCCTGTAACACAAGCCTGCTCACAGAATACAGGCACAGACCAAGAGCTTTGGGAGTTCAGGAGAAGGAGAGATAACCAGAGGTTTCTAAGAAGGCATAATCCAGAATCATACTTGCTTTGACTTTGAAGGCTGGGCAGGGCTCCAGCAGTCAGAGGGAGGGCGTCTAGGCTGGCTGCTTCCTGTCTTCCCTGCTTCAGAGTCAATACTTACCACCTGTTTCAGGGAGGTAATTTTTAATAAAGGACTGCTTTGATCAGGCCATTTTCTGGCTCAGAAACTTTGAATACTTTCTCCTGCCTTCAGTGTAATGACCAAATTCTCCATAATTGGCCCTAACATAGAGTTATTGTACTAGGTGGCTTTTAAGTTCTCTTATAAACCTGAGTCTATGATCATATAATTTTTGCCATAACAGTTTTCTTTTCCACAACTTCCCTACACACCTCATCTCTCTACCTCCTGGCTTTGCTAATACTACTCCATTCTCTTGGAATGCAGTTGATTTTCTTCCTCTATTAAAATTTTACTTCCAAGTTTTCTATGAAAATCTCAGATCTAATCAAACAAAAATGATCTTTCTCATCTCTGAACATTCAGAGCAATTACTTTGCATAGGATTTATCTGATAAATGTCACATAGCATCCCTTGGCACATCTTCTGTTATTAGAATCTTTTATTGCAGGTGCACATGAATAAGGATAAAAACGAATGTCCAAAAAATTTTTCGAGCTAAGAGGTTGCATGGACTCTTTTTCTGTGAATGTCTTCAGTGTGCTCCTATTTTCATAAAAACCTCTTATTCTATACATTTAAAATAGCTATGTCTCAGAGCATTAAACTTATTAACCTAATTTGGTTTTATGTGTTTTAATGTTCTGGCAAAGCCTTCCACAGTGACTTGTGTGTAGTGGGAATTTATATGGTTAATAACAAACATACACACATAATAAGATATGGGATAATTAAATCCCACATTTGAAACAGACGCACTTTTTTTGGGCTTTCTATTATATCCTGGCATATTTATTCTCATAGAGCTTCATCTTCGTTACTTGTGTTTTGTGTTTGTATCTCCCTGCCCAAACAAACTAAACGGTAGATTCTGATTAGCGGCTCCATACCATATTCATGTTTGATCTTCCACAAAGTGACTTGTAGATAGTTGGTGCTCTAAAAATTTCGACTTGTGTCAGATTAAAACACTATATACAGGTGTGTTTTACAATATTACAGAGATAACCAGTTAAAGACCTATCATTGAGACTATGTCCAACAGCTGAAATTAACTTGCAAGTCCTGTCAGGGTTTTCTGTGAACACATTTTAAAATAAATATTTTGAAATGCTTTCAGTTTAGTTATTTCTGCCTTCCTAAGAATTATGATAAAGGGTGTTTTCTAACTAGGCAGCTTATTTTTTTTTTATTATGTTAACTATGCAGTAACTTCAGGTACTTAATTGCATCATTAGCAGCAATATCTTTGGATTTATGGGGCCAGACTGCCCCAGTTTTTACTTTTCACCTTAAAAATAAAAAGATTAATTTAAGGTGAAAAGTAAAGGTAATTTAATATTTGTTCTAACACTCATATTTGAGATCGGCTTATAAAAAAAATCTATTTCCCCCTGCATATTCTTATAAGCGGTGAATCATAAAATGCATTATTTAATAGATGAAAACTCTATATCAGTGGAAAGTCTCCTCACCTAGTGGATTTTATAAGCTTCTGAGAGTTACTTTGCATCCTGAGGAATCTTGGATCTAAAAGGAACCTAAGAAATAGCTAGTACAGTCTCCCACTCTTTGTCTCTGTTCCTCTATCTCTTAACACACACACACACGCACACACACACACACTTTACAGCCAAGAAAGCCAAGAGATTGAGGTCTGTTTAGGTCATACTCTTTGCCTACGGTGGTACAAGCAGACATTACTAATCTCTGTGATTTTTGCTTTATATATATGATTTTAAGGGGACCTATACATAATTCGAGGTTCCCCAATAATTCACATACTCCAAAGTAAACACCTGTAGGTCTGCACAATTTGAAGTTAGCACTACAAGTCAGTGATTTATCTTATCATAGTTCCTCTTAAAATCACCAAAACGCAAGTATGATGCTTGGAGAGATGACTATACCCATGAAGAAGGCATAATCACGTTATAATAGTAGTTTTCCCATTTCTTCCTAGAAGAGTGGAAAGCCTGGAAGGCTCTGGGAGAGAAAGCATGGGAAGATCTGCAGCCTCAGGAAGAGTAGTACTTGGGACACATTCTGTGCATCGGGGCCTGGTGGGCAGCCAGAGGGCAGTGTGGGCGCATCGGACCCCTGGCCACAGACAGACACAAACTTCACCTCATTCACAACCTCACCACAAAAGCCTGAATAATGTAGATTTGAACTATGTAGAGAAATGGTTTGAGAGAGATGAATTTCATGGTGATTAAGGGAATTAAGTATTTAACTAAAAACTAGAAGAATAACAAGAAGAAATGAAGAAAGGAGAAGGAAGCTAAACTCTGAAACTAGCAAACTGAAAAAGAAAGATACACACAAAATATCTTTAGTAATCAAATATAGCGTGGCCTTTCAGGGACCACCCCTTTCCCGCCATCAGTTGAATGTAGTATATGGTTTTTTATGAGTTTGAGTAAAGGGAAGCAGCTAAAATACATCACAAAAGATTATGCAAGCTTGCTGTTTTGAACAACTGTTCTAAGTGTGGTGCTGATTTCTGATGTGTTACTGAATACTCTTAATATCCCACCACTTTAAACAGTTGATTGATGACTTTAATCTCTTTTCTTCTGTTATAGACTATTCCATTGATCTCCAAAACAGCTTCTATAAACTATTAAATGACCAGTTAGAGGGTTTTGGTATTGCTGGTCTTCTCAGAACAACCAAAATGAGTTGTGTTTTCTTACAGTGATATGTTTATTCATGGACTCGCCAAAAGAAAGCCTTTGTTCCTTTGAGAGCCTGAGTAACATAGTGCCTAATTGTGAGAGCTCTGGGGCTGAATTGTTGGGATCAATTGTTGGCTCTTATTCCCTCTATGCTCATGTTTTAATGGTATCAGCCTCATTGGATTTCTCATTCAACAGATGCTCGTTGAAGCCAACTACACGCCAGATAGTTTCTAGGCATTGGGGATATAGCAGTGAATTAAAGAGGCAGAAACCCCTGCTCACAAGGAGCTTTCATTCTAATGGAGGGAGACAGACAGTAAACACAAAAAACTCAGTCAGCAGTACAGTATGTTTGAAGGTGGGAGATGACAGAAAAATAGAACAGTATAAGGGGGATGAGAAGCCTGGAGGGAGGGAGGGAGGGATTCAGTTTTGAATAGGATGGTGATGGACTCACTAAGAAAGTAAACTTGAATGCAGACTTGAAGGAGGTGATGTCAGGAGCCATGCAGGTGTATGGGAGAGGTGTATTTCAGACTGATGGAGCAGCTAGTGTAAAGGCTCTGAGATGGGAGTGTGCCTCGTGGGCTCCAAAAAAAAAAAAAAAAAGAGAGATTGGTATGGCTGGACCCCTCTAATGAGTGAGGTGGAGAGGAGGAGGAGATGAGTCAAAGAGGAAGAGAGGGGATCAAGGGCCTTGTGGACCATTGTAAGAATTTTGACCTTTACCCTGAGTTTAATTGTGTTGCATAGCAGTAGAGGGTTTTGAGCAGAAGAGTGACAGGATTCCCCTTTTAAAGGGATCACTCTGACTCCTGTGTGGAGGAAAGATGGAGTGTGTAAGCGGAGACCAAAGAGTGAGTGATGGCAACCCTGCAAGTGAGAGATAACGGTGGCTTGGACCAAGGTGGTAGCAATGGAAGTGGTAAAGAGATTAAATTTTAAATACATTTTGAGAAATAGAGTCAATAGCATTTGCTGATGATTGGATGTGGAGGAGGTGAGAGAAAAAGGTACCAAGGATTTTGGCTTCAGCACTTAGAAATATGGAATTGTCACTAATTAAGGAGGAGAGAATGTGGGTGGAACAGGATTTGGGGAGGACAACCTGAGTTCAGTTTTGGCAGATGAAGTCTGAGATGACCATTAGACATCTAAGTGGAAATACGGAGTCGTTGAAAACATATGAATCCAGAGTTGGAGAGATAGGTCCAAGCTAGAGATGCACCATGGGAGTTGTCAGGATATAGTGAAATTCAAAGCAATGAGATGAGGTGATATCACAAAGAGTTTGGAATCTGGAGTTGGACTGCTTGGTCCCAGCACTTGTTAGCTCAGTAACTTTGGGAAGGCACTTAGCTTCCATCTGTAAAATGAAAAGACTAAAAGTAACTACTTCACAGGGTTAAAGTTTAAATAAAACTGCTAATATCAGTAAAGCACTTAGAACATGGCATATACTCAAAAAGCGTTAACTCTCCATTTTTAGCAGAACCATTCTCTGAACCCGTGGGGACATCACAAATACTTGCATTGATTCATTTCTTTCCGTGGTGTTTTATTTTTGGTTTGTGATTATTCATTGGTTCTAGAAGTTCCACTGAGTTGGTTTTGCTTTCAGAGTTAAACTGACCTGGATTTTTGATATTAGCTCTACCTCAGTTGTTGGTATATTTCTAATGCCTGTATTTATTTTAGTATCTGTTAACTTGCTCAGAAAAAAAAATCTTACGAGTTTCTTCAGTGCTACTCTCCTTTGCTTTTCTCAGCGCTCAGCAGAGGAGCAGTCAGGTTCACAAGAAAAACACAATTGGAAATCAGGTAGGAATTGTTTAAGAGAATCAGTGCATGCATGCCCCCCAAAATTTGAACTTAATTGCTTGATTGACTATTTTTTTAAATGCAAATTAATCATGTGCAAATTTTGCTAGAAATGCAGCTTTTTGTTTTTGCTTTTAAATTTTTGAAGTGAATGGCTTTTTTTTTTTTTTTTGCTATTTTATATGCAGTTAACCCTATTGATTTATTTTAAATAACTTTTCTGCTATTTGCTCTGCTTTCCAAATTTGACTCCTTGTGTCCTACCTTGCTTGCTTACATTACCCTTAAATTTGATTTAACATTGAATCTGTGAGTCAGTTTAAGGTTAAAATCTGGTGAGTAGTTGCATGAGCTTTCTGGTGCTGCTGACTAGTTCACACATTTGCACAGCTTGGTAACAGTGAAGGGACAGCTCATAAAGAAGGCAGTTGTTGGATTTAAGATTTGATCTCTGCCTCACCAAATCCTGTGGGTTAATGAAGACATTAATTCCTGAGATGATCTGATCTTTTGAGTTTTTGTGTTTTGGGCTGACCAGCTGTCTCTGACTAATAGCGCTCTGCAGAGATTGCATTAACTCTGACAGTTTGCTGTTTCTTTTATGTTTTATGTGATAATGAATATTTGCATTGTTATTTCTTTTCAAGTCAAAACAATGATGATTTTATAGTTTTTTTTTTAATTCAGAGGTACAACTATTGAACAAATTGAAACCTCTGCCCTAGAATTTTTTCCATTGTTTTGAAAGGAGAAGAGGTAATAACAGACTTTATTTTAAAAACTTTTTTTCTGAACTAAAGCATATAATTCTTTGCTATTTCAGGGAACCAATCTTCCGCCTTCAAGGCAAATTGTACGAGCTAAGTTCTGTAAGCTTTACTGTTGCTTTTTCATTTAGCTTCCCAAGGGCACAGTTTGTCTTTAACTGATTAACTCAACTAGCGCTTGCTACTAATTTTTTTAAACTTAGATTGTCTTGTTCATAACACCCTATCATTGAAATAAAAATCCTCTTAAGAGGGTTCATCCCTTCACTGCTAATAACTTGCTGTGATTGAAAGGTATGAACTAGTAAATTCTAAAATGCTATAATAATAAACCTTTAACACTGTGGGTGCTTTGATATTTCTCTAATTTTAATGGGCCTTAAAATCATTAAAATCATTAATGATCTTCATCTCTGTCCTTTTATGCTATGTTGTTGTAAGTTGTAAGCCTTTCTCTTCCCCTTGTATGATAATATCTCCAGTAAATGTAGATGACACTTCTAAAAGGTGGGTGAATGTGGAACATCTGCTTTTGATATATCATATCTGTTGATAAGCCTACCCAATCCCAATTATTTGTATTTATTAAAAAATAAAAAAAACCCCAAAATTATATTGATTGACATTTTATATGGCTTTTGAGTTGAAGCTTTTAAAACCAGGTACTATATCTTCACTTAATGGATGGAAGTGCAAAGATAATGTCAAATTACTAGCATAGGCATTTCAAAAATCAGTTTTACTCATTTCTACCATGGTTGAAGCAAGTGGCCTTAAAGTCCTTCTTCCAACTAAGCACAAGTTAAGAATGAGATTGGAAGATGGGTCAGTTATTTCCCTCAAGATGTTTTGGAAGAAACAAATTTTGAAGCTAGATGTTCCTGGGTTCAAATTCTCCTCTGTCACTTAGTAGCCATGTGGCCTTGGACACACTGAACCTGAGTATGCTCATTGTATGATGGGAAGAACAGAAAATGTCTCTGCAGGGTGATTGTGAGAATCAGAAATAATCTACATAATGAGGTTTGCAGCTGGGTACTGGATATGTGCCCCGTAAAGAGTAGAAACCTTGCTCCCAGCAGGTAGGTGCTGCTTCTTGAAACTTTGAGGAGAAAAAATAAGAAGTATAAGAAAATTATGAAAGTTGTAAAATGAGAACAGTGGAACATTTGGGAAAATCAGAAGCTATGGCAAATTATTCTGAAGGTTACAATGCCCAGATTAAGGTTGAATGTGGTGTTACGGATTTATCTATAAAACTTTCCCCATGGTCAGAAGCTCTAGCTCATAGAAGTGTATACTTATTGGAGAAGCAATGATATAGTGGCATAAATGCATGCTTTAAATCAGATATGAAAGGAAACTCGGAACACTTCAATTGTATTACTTCCAAATGCTAAAATCATGCTAATTGTGTTTCTGTGTCTTTACTTTCACTGAGTACTTCAAAGCCCATGCATTATAGAAGTTTTATAACTCAAGATAATAGAATTGGGGTGAGTGTTATAATGGAATACAGATCCCTTATCTAAAACCCCTGGAGCCAGATGTGTCTTAAAGTTTAGAACTTTCTGGATTTTGGAAAACCACTGCATATATCATATATTACCTAATACTTCTTTAGGGTCAGAAGAGCACCCTATAATTAAACACTTTGTATTTCTACAGTGAAACAAATGAATAGTCACACTAAGTAGGTTAAATGAAAGACATAAATCTTTTCACTTCATATCAGGTTTTGCTGTCAAATTTGTTGTCACTGTTGTTATTTTAACCTTTTTCTTTGCAAGTAAGAGGTTATGAACCTGAATATCTTATTTTCCAGAATCAAAACAAGTAATTAAATGCAATACATTTTTAAGAATCCTCTATTTTTTTTCCTACTTAGCTGAAATGAACCATACTGACTTGAAACCATTTTCTTTATGAATCTGAGTAACTGAGGTTGATTTGAGTTTGTATAAAAACAATTTTTGCTTATCAAGAAGCTCAAAGCCAGGGCATCTTGGAGCCCAGCCTGCTAACTGATCATTGTTGGGACTGAAATACTCTGCACTTATCCTAGCAAATGTTTCATCTGTTCTGACAACTTCTTAGGGCCCCTGATTGTAAAGATGGCTGTGCAGAATCTGTTCTGAAATACGTTAGAAGGATTTAAAGGAAGAAAAGCTCCTCTTTAAAGTCAAAACTCCCATTTGTTTTTGTCTACTAGCAACTTGTCTGCTTAGTTCTACAAGTTGATGTTGACAAATGTACAAAAATAAAAAATGTGAGCACACAATTAGCCTAAAGTTGCACTGCCCCAAAATTTATTCATCTGCCCAAAAAACTTCATTTATCTCTTCACTCATCACATGTATATTTGAAACCTAAGAGTGTCAAAAACTGTGGTAAATGTTAGAACAGAGAATGATGAATAAATTGTGGGCCCTGCAGTCAGGGAGATCCCAGTGGGGTTGATGGTAAGTAATTGAAGTCTACCCCGCTTTCCAAGCCTTGCTCCTTCTGATACTTCAGATACTTCAGGCCTCACTGAAACATCACTTCTGTAAGAGGCTGACCCTGCCTATCAAATCTGAAGTCACCTTCCCTCCCTAATATCTTGTTACTATCTATTATCTTGTTATCCTGTTTATTATTTTTTGTTTTCTTTCACTAAGACTAAAGCTCTATGAAAGCTATTGTGTGTGTGTGTGTGTGTTTGTGTGTGTGTGTGTGTTTGTGTGTGTGATGCTGGGAGCAGTGGAGTATCACCATTATAAGCTTTTAAGCACAATCATAATGCAGTAGAAAGATCATTCTGTCTATAGTGTGGAGAAAGGCTTTGAAGTGAAGACAAGATTAGAAGAAGACTAGTTAGGAGGCTGTTGCAGACAAGAGATTATGGGGATCTGGGCTTGCTAAGCTCTTTGTACTAGACTTGAGGAGAAGCTGATGAATTCAGGGAATGTTAAGTAGGAAGAAGTTCCTGTGCAGTGTTGGGGGACCACCCAAGGTAGTACCAGTCCTCTTGGTCTTGTGAATTTCTTTTCTACTCCTCAGCTGGATGGTAGAACAAAGCTGAGAAAGGAGATAATGGAATTAATACTCTGAGCTGAGATTTTTCCAGGGAGGCAGCATGTAAGGTCAAGAGAGCAGATGAGTTAAAGTTTTGAAGAAAGATAGGTTGAAATTACGTATTGTATAATCTAATATGAGTACTTTTGATTGATGTATTAGTCAGAACATTAGTCATGAGAGATTAACCCAGTAACAAACAACCCTAGAATTTCAGTAGCTTTATATAATTACAATTTAATTCACCTTGCTCTAATAATCCAATAAAAGTCACAGAGATGGAGTCGGGTGGGGGCATCCCTGCTTCACTTGGTCAGTAATGGACTTTGGAATTCATTCTTCCAACAGATCGGGAAGAGAAAGAACCCTGAGTGAGGGAGGTTTGTAAGGACCAACCTGGAAGTGGCACACATCTGTTCCATTTCCATTCCATTGACCAGAACTCAGTCATTTGGCCTCACCTAACTGCAAAGGAAACAGGAACATATAATCTGAGCTTGTGCCCATGAAAAAGAAAAAACAAAAGAGGATGTTGAATGAACATTGAAAGGACATGGGCAAACCAGAGCACTGGGGTTTTTCTGAAATTAGAGAAAATGTGTACCAGGATTTAAGGGGAAAAATGGTAGGGCTTCAGGTTGAAGTCAGTGAGTGGGATGCTGTATCTCAAGGTTTAGGAGGGAAGAGAATGCCACCTTAAAGTCATAGATGTTATTGGAATAAGAAGGAGCCACTGGAGGAGGGGAATGACAAACAATAGCTATAGATATTTGTGGAACACTATTTGTCCTCAGAAGGTCTGGGTACTAAAGGGAAATGGGGATAAAATTTTCTGGATTAGAATGTGTTAAGGGCCAGGATATACTGAGGCCAGGAAGATTGATGTGGCATTTACATGAATGATAATCCATTCCTTTAGCTGTAAAAGTCTAGAGCAGGAAGGCACAGCTGATGGTCCTTGGCCCGTACAACTGCAGTTGTACAACTGGGAAGACCTTTTCCTTATGCAGGGAGCAGAGAAGGTGCTTGCAGGAGCCTGGGTATCAGAGTACTTCCTAGTCCCAGGCTTATTGTCTGTTCTGTTTCCCACCAGTGTACATTCTGTTGCTCTAATTTTAGGATGGAATGTGAAATTTGGCTTTCCCAAACCTACAGGTCCCAGATAAGATTCTCAACCTTTTTGAATTGTAGGCCATATGTGAAAATGCCTTTCTTATCAATGCAGGGTCTCTTACCTCCCTACTTTCTGAAAGCTGGTTTTAGTAGACACTAGTCTCTTTTCCTTAGGACCCCCTACAGTTCTTAAAAATAAAAATCAACACGCTCCACCATTCTGAAATTTTCCTACCAAGTTCCCTAGTACTTCAGTCTCTGTAAGTAACAGTTTTGAGACCACTATTAAAAAGAGGTGAGAGTTTAATCAGGTTTTTTACAACTGGGTAACAAAGGTTGCCAACTTCCAGGGCTACAGTGGGGGGGTCCTCACAGCCCTCCCTCCTAATCTTACCTTTCAGGGTCTGTCACTTTTTAACTCCCACCCTCACCTGACTTCCTGGAACCAGTATCTGTATCAGGATTCTTTCAGATATAAATTTCAGAAGAACTCAATTTAAGTAACCTTGGAAAAAAGTGAATTAATTGATTTACATGATTGAACATTTCAGAGACTCAAACGGTGTCAAGATGACCCGGTTTGATAAACTATGATGAACTGGACAAACTCTTTCCAGTATTTAGTTCTGTTTCTTTACTGTTGGCTCCATTCTTGGGCCCCAAAGGATTGCAGTATGACAGCTATCAGCTGCCAGGGGGTTTCCTTCCTAGCTTGAATCCAGCAGAAATAAATGAGTCTTTCTCCCAGAATTTTCAGAAAAACTCGTGAGGGTCAGTCTGATTGGACAGGCTTGGATCATGTGCTCATTCCTGAACTCATCACAATGGCCAGAGAACGAGATGCCCTGGTTGGCATAGGCCAGATCACATGGCCTGGGGGTGGGGGTGGGCTCCTCTTCACCTGAAAGTCACAGCTGTTGGAAGATCAGAGAATAGACCCTGGAGGAGGTACATCAGAGGTGAGGGTTGCTGGTACCTGATACCTGTTGGGCATTGTTTGTCTTCGGAACAATTTAATTTCAATAATAAGATTCTTGTGTATTTAGTCTTCTTAAAGAAATATAAGATTATTAATACCTCATTATTAAAACTCTATATTCATTTATTGATTAAATTTAATAATTCACCCTCTGACTTTTTTTTGATTCTCCTTTTTTTATTTGCATTCTTTTTAGTGAAGTATAATCAGTTTACAATGTTGTGTCAATTTCTGGTGTACAGAATAATGCTCCAATCATACATATGCATGCATATATTTGTTTTCATATTCTTTTTCATTATAGCTTACTAGATGATATTGAATATAGTTCCCTGTGCTATACAAAAGAAATTTGTTGTTTATCCATTTTATATAGAGTAGTTAGTATCTGCAAATCTCCAACTCCCAATTTATTCCTTCCCCCTCTTTACCCCCTTGGTAACCATAAGTTTGTCCTCTATGTCTGTGATCTGTTTCTGTTCAGCACAACCACAACATACCACAACTTCTTTATCCAGTCATTTGTCGATGGACATTTAGGTTGTTTCCGTGTCTTGCCTATTGTAAATAGCACTGCTATGAACATTGGGGTGCATGTGTGTTTTTGAATTAAGATGCCCTCTAGATATATGCCCAGGAATGGGATTCCTGGATCATATGGTAAGTATTTTTAGTCTTTTGAGGAATCTCCATACTGTTTTCCATAACCGTTGCACCAAGCTACATTCCCACCAGCAGTGTAGGAGGGCTCCCTTTTCTCCACACCCTCTCTGGAGAGTTTTTATCATAAATGGATGTTGAATTTTATCAAAAGCTTTTTATGCATCTATTGAGATGATATAGTTTTTATTCTTCAATTTGTTAATGTATCACATTAGTTGATTTGCAGATATTGAAAAATCCTTGCATCTCTGGACTCAGTCTCATTGGATCATGGTGTATGATTGTTTCAATTTATTGTTGGATTCAGTTTGCTAATATTTTGTTGAGGATTTTTGCATCTTTGTTCATCAATGACATTGGCCTGCAATTTGTGTGTGTGTGTGTGTGTGTGTGTGTGTGTGTGATATCTTTGTCTGGTTTTGGTATTAGGGTGCTGGTGGCCTTAAAGAATGAGTTTGGGAGTGTTCCTTCTGCATCATGGATTAATTTTTGAGGACATCTTTCTGACAGAGCAAAAAGGATGTCTTCACCTCAGTACTCTAATAAGCAGTTTATAACATGTATTTTTAAATGGTGTAAATTTTAAACGAATCAGCAGTTCTTTATCAAGTTCTTTTAATTAAAAGTACTTTAAAAAACATTTTTGTAGGAAGAATTGAATAAGTTTTTACTCCATTTCTCTACTGATCTTCAAGGTATCCTATTTTAATGAAAACTATCAATGCTGTAACTGGTGTTTTAATGCTTTTTTTTAAAAAAAGAACTAACTGAATAATTAAAAATTATTTAATCTAAGAAGTAAATAATTCTTCAAGAATATAATGCTTATCTCTATTCATTGTACATTAAGTAGATGTCCATTATCAGCAAAGGAATGGAAACATAATTTTTATTAGATGGATTGCATTTCAAGGAACGCATTTTTAACATTATGCAGTGGAAGTCAGTGGGAATATAATTTGTCATGTCAGTACATACATCACAGCTGTTCTAGCGTGTATCTTAACTGTAAAATGAGGTCTACTTTTCTTAGCTGTATTTCTTTCCTGTTAGGATAATGTGGCATTGCTTATTGCCACTTAGCCTGACGTTTAAATCTTTAAATTTATAAACATTCTGCCATTTTCCTTGGTGTATGAGTTTCCCAGGGCTGCTCTAACAAAGTACCACAAACTGGGGTGGCTTAAAACAACAGAAACTTACTCTGTCAAAGTTCTGGGGGCTTGAAGTCTGAAATCCAGGTGTGTTCGGGGTGATACTCCCTGTGAAGGCTCAAGGGAAGAATCTTTCCTTGGCTCTTCCTGGCTTCTGCTGGCTCCTGGCATTCCTTAGCTTGTGGCAGCATGACTGTAATCTCTGTATCCATCTTCATGTGGCTTGCTCCCAGTGTGTGTCTGCCCCTGTGTCCTCTCCTCTTCTCTCTCTCTTTTTTTTTTTTGAGTTTTTTTAATGTAAAATTTTAATTTTTATACAATTTTAAAGGTTCCTTTCCACTTAGTTATTAAAAAATATTGGCTATATTCCCAATGTTGTACAATACATCCTTGAGCCTGTCTTTATGCCCAGAGTTTGTACCTTCCCTTCTCCTGCTCCCCACTAGTAACCACTACTTTGTTCTTTACATCTGTGAGTGTACTGTTTTTTTTTTTTATTATATTCACTAGTCCTCTCCTCTCCCTGTCTTATCAAGAACACCTGTCATTGGATTTGGAACCCCTCTAGTGCAGTGTGACCTCATCTTAATTAATCGTATCTACAAAGACCCTATTTCCAAATATAGTCACATTCTGAAGTTCTTTGTGGACATTTTGGGAGACACTATTCAACTCACTATACTTTGTCTACTTGCAGATTTTCTTCTCTTTTTCTTCTTTTTTAAATGGGTTATTATAATAATATTTTACCTTGGATTATATATATACAATATTCTGATGCATTTTAGTTATGAAACTGAGAATTTATAAATCAGATCATTGGAGTTTTAAAAGGTATTTTTTAAATTCTGTTTTGGGAAAATACTAATACCTCTTGCGATTGAGATAAAGCAGTGCTGTTCTTTCCTTCTCCATGATACTACTATTAAAATGTTATTTTGATTAGCTATTGTTTTTTGGAGGGTTGCTTCCTGAGAATTTTTCAGTTTTTAAAAAAAACTTTGTAGCTTACAAATAATTTATCATGAGGAAAAAAGTGAAACGTTTAACACTTTTTAATTGTAATACACAAACTCTCTTTTTCCTCATTCATCTTATTCCTCATGTAGTCTTCTCTCCAGTGTCACCCCGTCCCACAAGACAGGGAAGAAGACGGCAGAGGGAAAAAACTGACAGAGATGGACCCATGAAGTTCCATAGACATGGTGTGGAACTATAAATCCATTTTAAGATTTGGGACTTTACATTTTCAAAACCTACTAAGTAGGAAAGTTTTATTTATTAAAATAGACGTAACAGAACAAATGGCTGTCCACCCCACCAGTTCTGTATAAATCACAACAGTTAACATTCATTACTTACAAGTGCTTCAGGTGTGGTTACAGGTACTTTACACACATTAACTCATTGACTCCTCCCAACAACCTTAAGAGGTAGGTACCCTAATTATCTCAGTTTTACACTAAGGAAACTGAGGCACAGAGAGGCCAAGTAATGTGTCCGGTCATACAGATTATAACTGACAGCACCAGGCTTCAAATCCAGGCAGTCTGGTTCTGGACTTTGTTCTCTTAATTACAGCATTTAACAACTGCTTCTAATAGTTCATAAATTGCACCAAGAATCTCATTTAATAGTCTCAGTTATGGCAAGTCACATCATTTCAGCCATTCACTAATATTTTTATTTATTAAACTTTTTCTTTATCTAAAGCTGATTGATCCTGAGTAGAATGAACTTGGGTGTATGAATTAATCTGATTTAGTCAGAGTGGGGTGCTATTGCAGAATAAGATAGATCTGGTGACTTAAACAACAGATATTTATTTTTTGTGATTCTGGAGGCTGGAAGTCCAAGATCAGGGTGCCAGCATGGTGGGGTTCTTGGCGAGGGGTCTCTTCATGTCCTCACATGGCCTTCCTTGGTGCATGAAGAGAGAGAAGTCCCATATCTCCTCCTCTTTTTGTAAGGGTATTAATTCTGTCATCGGGTCTCACCCTCATGAACTACCCTAACCCTGATTACCTCCCAAAAGCCCTACTTCTTAATACTATCCCACTGAGGGTTAGAGTTTCACCTTATAAGTTTGGGGGGATCACAAACGTTCAGTCCACTGCACTGATCAACAATGAAAAGCTGTAACAGCTTTTAGAATGTGTTTCCTTTTTATTTCCTAATTCTATGAAAAGTATCTCCAGAGGGGCCAGTCAGTAGTTTATAAAATGCAGCTATCTTTATTTTAATAAAGTAGACAAGAGAATGGAGTCCATGAAAGCCGCATTTGGTGAAATGTATGGCAGACTGATTTGTTCTGTATCTTTTAAATCTAGACTTTTACTTGAAATAGCACTTAATACATGGCTCATGGTTTTTTTCCAGAAAATATACAGATGTGCTTACTGTATTTTTACAGCCAAGTTATATCTTAATGGAGGGTTTAGGGCTTAAAATCAGTGAGGAGAAAAATCCTATCTATTCAAAATTACCTTGAAAATCCCTCCAGTAGGCAGAATCTAGCCCCACATTTCATCTGCGGTCTTCCCTCTGGGCAATTGAGGCCTGGTCTTATTTCACCAGGGAAATGGGCGCCTGGGCAAACTGAGGGTTTCTCCTCTTGCCACTCTCCTGTGGTCTTAGAACTACCCTTCCCCCTTTTCCTCCCTCTGTCTCTTTTGTCCTCTTTGCACCCCCCCCCCCCCCACGAACAATGTGTTGTATTCCAAGTAAGTTTTTGGAATCCATAGAATTTTTGTAACATGTAAATTTTTCTTTTCTCCCACTATTATCTTATTAGCCACTGTAATTTCAGACCTGAATTTTCCCCTTAACGATCAGATAAATGACATCTTAGTATCTTCTTGTTTATGACTATTTTCAGTGTTTTGGATATTAGGATTGCATCATTTCCTTGGTCCTGGATATGTAGCTCTCACTATTTTAATTTTCACCTGTTAAATCTCCACTCCACATCTCAGAGGAGTTTATACACAGCCACCTTGGTGGTGGAGTTGCTCCACATGGGTTTGCTACTCTTTGGGCCAACACCAGGAATTGCTGGTTTTCTCTCTCAGGCAGGTCTGTCATAGGCCACACCTGTGATAGACCCGCCCAAGCCCCTCCCTCCCTCCCCCAACCCCGCCCACTCTGCCCCTCCCTGCTCCTGACTCCAGGCCTGGGGAATGCCAGTGCTAGCTCCTGGATGTCTAACCCAAGTCTCCTACAGCTTCACTGTAGTAGACTTGCTGCCATTTCTGTCCCTTACTAGCTGGCTCATTGTCTAATCCTTTGATCACAGTGACTTTTCAAGTACTTAGTCAAGGATAGAGCTGTTATTCTAAAAAAGGAGAAAACTCTCCTCAAGTTTTCTTTAGTTTTTGCTTCAGTCCTTCTCTTAGATGCACGTTATAGCTTATTTAGTACAATGCTTCAGTGTTACGTGATTTTGAAGCTTGGTTTCTGTTTGTTACACAAGAAATATGTGAATTCATTCTCATTGTGAAAAAGTCGAGTAATGTAGATCAAGTCCATATACCCTCGACTCTTACCAAGTCCCATTCACCTCAATAGCTATAACTGCTATTATCATTTCAGAGCATATATACACAAATATATACATACCCAAACATACGCACATGCACACACATAAAGACACATGGTTTGTGATTTTAAAAAAGAAAAGTGGTCACATATAGTCTGTATTTCACACTGTAAGCAATGACTTTTGTCTTTTTTGTTCATTGATGTATCTCTAACATTTAGAACCTGGTGTGTAGTAGATGCTTAGTTAATATATTGGAAGATGAATTTGCTTTATCCACTTAGTGATGTATCTTGGAGATCTTTCCATGTATGTACATAGGCAGGAGACAAGAAGACTCCTTTTACTGGCACATGGTATTGTATACTCCACAGTACAGATGGTTTGCATTTCACTTACTGCAAGTTATGGAGACGCCTTTTCAATTAGTAGACATTCATATTCTCTCTGCTATGAAATGTCTAGTTATGTCCTCTGCCCATTTTGAAGGGGCTGTCATTTTCTCCTTGACTTTTAGGATTTTTTTTATAGCCAAATATTAATCTTGTATGTATTACATATAGTGCAAATATTTTCTGCTTATTTATCACTTGACTTTAACTTTATTATATATTATAAAACAAAAACGTATAATTTCGATGTAGACAAATTTTTCAGTTTTTGTGGCATTTTTATTTTATCTTGCTTAAATTTTTTTCTAATAGTTTTATAGACTTTTATGTTTAGTTATATATATATATTTTATACTTAGTTATACAAAAATAAAAATTATTTTCCTGCTAATCATGTACTTGCATTCTTTAAACCACACTTAGGTCTATAATTTACTAATGAGAGAAATTTTTTTCATGCTTATTGACCACTATTCTTTTCTGAATGAATTGTTCATGCCTTTGCTTATATTCTTTGATTTTTTTTTTTACTTTTTGACTTATAATGATTTTTATAAATAATGATATTGATATTTTGTCATACTTAACACTTTTTTTCATTTTCTTGTGCGTTTAATTTTACTTTTTCCATGCTAAAAATTTAAAAGTATCTGTTACTCTTTTTTCTCTTATTTCCTCCATTGCTTTTATATTTAGGAAGGTATTGTGCACCTCCAGAGCAGTTAAGTATTCACCTATTTACTTGTAGCATTTTTATGAAGCTGTTATTGACATTTGTCTCTGTAATCCATTTGGGATTTATCATGGTGTATGGTAAAGGTAAGGCAGTACTTGAGGAAAAGAGTGCAGGGGTTAAGAGCCTGGGTTCTGAAGCCTGACTGCCAGATTTCAATATCTGGGTCTGCCACTCACCAGCGATGGGCAAGTTACTTAAAATCTCTGTGCCTCAGTTTCCTCACTTACAAAAGGGCTGTGATTATTGT
Source organism: Camelus dromedarius (assembly GCF_036321535.1). NCBI lineage: Eukaryota > Metazoa > Chordata > Mammalia > Artiodactyla > Camelidae > Camelus > Camelus dromedarius. The sequence goes on from NC_087458.1 coordinate 18,785,812, forward strand.
ATCTACCTGTTAGGATTAAACACACTTGTTTATGTAAAGAACTGAAAGCACTGTTTTGCACATTGTAACAACTTAGTTATTGACAATGACAGTAGTAATTATTATAAAGTTTTATTCCAAATGAGCAAATGTCTAAATGTAATTTTTTTAATGAGTCGTACCATCACAATTGGTTTGCCGTACTTCTGTGATCATATAAAAATGGCAACCATAATAGTAATAATTATAGCTGCTCATGTTTCTTGACACCTTACTCTGTGGCTGGGTGTTGCTCTCAGTGTGTTCCTTGCATCAATGCACACAGTTCTACAGCAACCCTGTGAAGTAGGTTTCATTATTTTTCCTGTTTTATAAGTGATGTAACTGAAGTTTAGAAAAGTCAAATAGTTCATCCCAGGTCACAGTGTGGATAAGTGGCAGAATTCTGGCATCAGTCTGGGTCATGGACAAGCTCTTTGTCCTGGGATCTCTATCTGGGTTATTTATCTTGTCATTCCATCTGTTGATTTTTGTACAGTGACACACTTTTTAATGACTTAAGCAGTCTAATACACTTTAATATCTGCCAGGCCATTTTCTTTTATTACTCTTTTTTTTTTTGAAAAATGCATATTGCTTTTGTGGATTACTCATTCTTTCATTTGAAGGTGAAAACCTTGTTGTGATATTCCAACTCCAGTTCTATGTGAATTTTGATGAGATATTTGTAAAGCTCATAATTTACATTTACATTTTTCATGTCCTTTTCCCTATCTAATCAGAAGATGATCCCTTCTGTTTATTATAGTTTCCTCTTTTTTTCCCCTAACATAGGTGAATTCACATTTCTTTCTAAACATAAAATAACTGGAAATACCCTTATGTTGTTGGAATGTTTTTCGATTATATTTTCTAACTATTTATTGCTATATAAAGAAAACTATTCATTTTTAAGCATTTATTTTATGCCTGTGGAATTTACTGGATTCTCTAGTAGGTTTTAAATTAATGATAATTTTTATCTTGTTTGTGCAATTGTATCTTTTATTTCTATTTTTATATATTATTTCTTTCAGAAAATTATAAAATTGCAGTTGATTTTCTTAGGTTTTTTATCTTGATGGGAATAGTTTTCTTAGAATCGTTTATAACCATTTGATGTTGGCTTTTGGCTTAAGATACATTTATTGTGATAAAGAAAGAAATTTTTCTATTCTTCAACTAAGGTTCTCAGAAATGAGCATTGAATTTCATTGAGATGATCATGATCTTAACATATTGAACAAATTATATAATTTGCTATATTGAATAGATTTATTAACCATCCTTGCTTTCCTAGTATAAGCTCTATTTGGTCATTTGGGGGTGATTCTTTTGCCATTAAATGGTTTTCCTATTATTTAATTTAAAATTAATATATTTTATCTATGAAACAAAGTTATTCTTTATAAGATAAATATATTTATAAATGAATAAATACAAAATGAATAACTATACAATAATATTAAAATTCCTAGTGAAAAAGAAATATCACAGAAACCGAGGAGAAAAGAATAGTGGATACCTCATTCCAGATTATCTCAGTTAGCTGGATTAAGCAGGAGGCTGGTCTGTTTGTTTAGAGGCAGGGGAGTGGGAGATGAGTCTTAAGAAGATGGTGAAACTCAGTATGGTTACTCAGAATATAAAGAGGAGCAAAAGGGCTTTTAGCTGTTGGCCAGACTGGAGTCTCACCACCAATTCACATGCTGAGGCTCCAGTGTAGAGTTGCTAATTTCTTTATTTGTTATACCACGAGAATCCCAGTCCTTTCAATTTAGCAAATTAAGGGATTAGCAAAGAGCAAATCGTAAAACCTCATTGACTACAAAGGTGCTAGGGGATCTTTTGTTCCGGATGATGTGCATGTCCTATATCTGAAGGTCCTTTGGAAAGCATGCCACTGGTTCACCATCACAGTGAAAACAAAAGGAAATAGAAGCTGAGAAATTCTTGTCTGTATTTCCAGTAGATCTCTTTTGTTATTTTTGTTCATTGCTTCCCATATTGAAATTAAATCCACCCAACATAAGTATGTCCCCAATTCACCATGACCAAGGCAAATTGCAGTTTCTGTCCCTCGAGCACGAATTGTTTCACACTCAGTGCAGTAACGTCGCAGAACTTTTCCTGAGTCATAATGTTTAGCTCAGGATCCTCAAAATACAGAGACATCTTTACATTCTTAAGATATTTTCTTGAGAGTCCTGAGATGTATGTTCATAGAAAAGAATGCTCGTGCTGACTGTGTCATTTAGATGGGGAGGACCTGGTGGTCAGCCTTGAGGGCTCCATTCTCAGCATCACTCCCAACTCCCTGGTTTCTTTTAGTCTCATTGTCAGGTATCTAAATGTCAGGGCATTTATTCCAGCATTAGTGTAAATTGCTGGAACATTTTATCATAATTTTTAAAAATTTTGTTTTGTAATGGAATAATTCCACTTGAAAATAATCTTATTTTTTTCCTCAAAGAAGTTTATGTTTTCTAATCTTAGTATGTCAGATTTCCCAGATAGCAGATTTACATGACAGTTCAGAATTTTATTTGCCCTAATCACCCAGCCCTTTGTAAATCCCTGCTTTTCTTCTCTCTCCAGACATTTCAATGAGCAGGACTCTGCTAACTTCTGTGGAATCAAATTAACTTTTCCTCAGGAGTCATTTGCGTGTATGAGAAGACTGATTTAACCACAGTGGAATTAATGCTGGTCTCAGATTTATCTGAAAAATCCCGGAAAGACCAGTGTGGTTTATTTGCCCAGCAATATATGTTTCCTAATTATTTAAGTGCAGAAAATAAATAAAACTTATCAGAGATGATCTCTTGAACAAAAAGTAAATGTGTAGGGCTTTAGCTAAACTAAAGAATAAAATGTCTTGCCCCCAGAGTTAATGATAAAATCTCCTTGACTTAGCAACTAACCCATTCCCACCTCAGGGAATTCCACTAGGCTGAAGTCTACGGAATGAAAGTTCCCGCTCCAGGAAATGAGTGTCCTGGTTTCATAATTAAACCTAAGTTCCTTGAAACTTTGTACTGTGCTCTTACCTCACCAAATCATTGGCTGAAGGTTTTGTCCTGATTCCCTCTGAGATTATTTACACTCTCAGCCTGTGATGGATGGCCCCTGTGGGTAGATTATTCCATGTGCTGCCATTTATATTGCCTCCATGGAGCATTACTTGGGATTAGTGTACATAAATAAAAATGAGCTCGAGAAATACAAATATGAATATGCAATTCAATCATCATCATCATATTTCCAATGCCTGTGATTATTCTCTGTTTGCAGTACAATATGAATTCTTTATTTACGGAGTTCTACCACCTCCAGCTCCTTTTCTGAGTTTTAATTAAAAGTCTCTGTTGATTTTTTATAAACGTCTTTAATGACAAAGCACTGTCATAACTAAAACTTGAGTTTAATGGCAAGTCATTTTATTGTTTCCTGCTGCAGTCTCCTAAATATAATCTTCTTAATTAAGGTAAGAGAATTTCAGTGGACATTTGTGTTCAGTTTTTTTTTTTTCCTCTTCGAAAATCTTTTCCTTCTCCAGCAACTCTGGTCTTCCTGTTGACCTGCTGTAAAGTGGAGGAGGGGAAAAGGAAAAGGAGGATTTGTTTTTGAGAACTCAACTATCTATAAATGACTTCCTCTTGTTTGGTACATCCATTTGCAGGGTTTCATTTTCAAATGCCTGGTTGCAGGATCCACGTCCTGGAGGAAGGAACCGTGTCATCCTTCACTCATCCTGTGCACATAGCTCGACCACTGCCCCGAATATTATCTCCTATCACTTCTGGCATTTCTTGTGCTTCTCCTCTTCCTGAAGTTCATAATTCATGTCACTGATTTCCGGTGCATACGGAGTCAGGTTTTAGAAATATGAGACAATTTTAAAATTACAGATGCAAAGTCTAGTATTTGAGCCAACATCTGCAACTAGTTTACGGGATTAAGCAAAATAGCTGCTCTGGATGACTGATATTTACCAGGGCCTCTCCATTTCCCATCAGAAATCAGAATGGCTCTTACTTATATGTTCTTCAGTTTTCAACAGAAATCAGGATTTCATCTGTTACATACCTCCCTTTATTAAGTTTCCTCACAGAGTATCTTAAGTTACAGCCAATTTTCAATTAGCCGTGATTAAGGTCAGGGGGAATATGGGTAATTAAAATCCACAAATAACTAAAAGACTTACTTTAAGCAGAATGCAACACTCTCTCCTAAAACTTCTGGCTGAAATTACAAGCAAGTAAACCATCTGCTGTGATTTTCTTTTGTTTTGGTGCAAACAAAAAAATCTGAACATGCCACTGCATTATTTACAACCACGCAAAAATACTTCCTTACCTGTAGGATAACGTCTAAACTTTAGCCTCCATTATCCATCCCGAGCCGGAGTCTAGTGCCTTCTCTTGCCACTAGTGCCCTTGAATTCTGTGCTCCAGCGGTGACCTTCAGTCAGTGCCCTCAATGGGCCGAACCCTTTCCCTGCCGGGACTTTTGATGCGCTCTTTCTTGGCGCTTAGAACAGCTTCTTTTCCATTTTTTCCTGAATATCTTCTCATTTTCCTTAGTTTATCACTTCCTTAGGAGTACTTTCCCTGTCTTCTACAGTATTTTCAGTCGTCTGCTGTATGTTCCCATAAGAGTCTGTCCCTTTCACACTCAGTGTCCATTTCCTTGTTTGGTGTTATTCTTCCCTACTTGCCTGTAAACTCTGCAAGATCAGGGACAGTGTTGCCATGTTCAGGACTAAATTCTTTGTGTCTAACTTAGAGCCTGCTGATGAAAGGTGTCCAAAAAAATAACTGTTGAATGAAAAGAAGGAATTACATATTTTAAAATCAAATCTGGAAGTTAATGACCAGGTATGGAAATGTTCTCTATAATATTACAGTGTTAATATTTGGAAGGGAACATCTAGAATGTATTAAAGCAGCTTATTAACTTTGAACATTACTTTTTGTCATCCAGAGAAAACAATTGGAATTTTTTTATAATTCTTTATTTATAATTGTTAACTCAGAGTTGTCCTTTCAGGCTTGCTTATGGTGATTATTTAAGTGTAGCACCTAAATACATCACCCGAAAAATGATTATGTATAGGTCTGAAGTGTGAGTCTAATCTTAGAAAGAAACTGGTTCACACTTGGTTAACTTTTAGACATAACTGCCCAATTATGAACAGCATTTGGACTCCAGTAGATGCTACTGTCATTTTAGGTAGGAGAGTTCTTCATTTATCACCTTTGGTCTTTACTCAGTAGATGTCTCCTAGACACTGTGACAGTACGGTTATGCCTGCTACACAGAAAGCCCTTGGTGTTAGCAATCCCCCTGCTTTAGAACTATTACATCAATAATTTATGACTAACCTATGATTTAAGGAAAAGTGTAAGTATATCAAAGGAGCATAAAGCACAGTTTCTACCTTGATAATGTTATCTGTCATTTATTGAACATTTACCAGAAGCCAGACCTTCTGAGGGCTTTCTGTACACCAATCTCACTTAATAGTCACATTATTTGAAATTGGAACTATTAGCTCTGATTCTCAGATTTTAAAAAATGAGTTTTGGTTACTTGTGAATAACTTGATTAAGTTCGTACATTTAGTAAATGGCAGAACTGAAATACAAACCCAAGGAGTCCAAGCTTTGAACTCAGCTATAATCTTATCAGGAAAATGCAAACAAAGCAAATACAGTTGCTGGTAATTCAGAACAAGGTGATGTAAGCGCTTAATTAAGATAATGAATAAAGTAAATGTTCAGGGAGGAAGAGTTACATATGGGCTCCTGGTGCTTCTCTATTACTTATTAAAATAATGCAATAGATTAATTCCTTTTTTCTTTAAGTGTTATATTACCCAGAAGCTGCTCCATGTGTTTGTGCTTCTACCTGTTACTCTGGCATATTTGATTTTTTTAAATAATCATATCATAAAATTAGCTACCCATTTTTGAATGGTTATTTTGTATAAGGCAGCGTGTTAGGCACTTTGTTCCTCAAAGCATGTTAACCTTAACCGTCGAATGGCAGCGTATCTCCCTGCTTCTCATTATGGGCCAAAATTTCCAGAAACTTCTTTAAAACAGAACATATCTCTGTTTGATATATATTTGTTTCCATTGGCCAATTACTAACTTTTAAAAATATTTTTCGGGAGAATGTTTTTTCTACACCTTGGATGTTGTGAAGGTATTGATTCATTACACGAAATCAGAGTTTCATGGGAGATCTTCAGCTCTGTCACCCATCCATTTCAGTCTGGCTGACCTACCCCGCCCCTCCATCCATCATGCCACAGAAACGGTGCTTGGTGAGCTGCAGCCAGCACGCATCAGTGGGGCCACAGTGCTTACTCAAATATTGAATGCTTTTCTACGAGCTGTAACTGGCTGTTCCCCCAAGCGCCTGCCTATCATCAGAGATGCTGAGGCTCCTCTCTCAGAATCCCACCAACGTCCCTCCTTATCCGGAAGTTAAAGGCAAAGATCTGGTACAGGAGGGGACCCCCAGTACCCTGCTCTAGCACTTTGACCCCAAAACCCCTTCAGATTGGCCAAGTTGTTGCCTTACTAGTTGTGAAATTGTTTTAATACCTTCTCTTCAGTAACCCTTGTGTTACCCAAATCAGTGAATAATTTTTTTACTTTGAGTTTTACTTTCCCTCATGGTATCATTTGACCTTTTCAGTCCTTTTGCCTTGTTAAAACATTCTCTTCCTTTGACTTCTGTTTTTCCCTCCCACCCTTCTAGCCACCCCTCTTTTGCCTTTGTAGCTTCACCCTCTCTACCCAGTTATATCTTTCCTTTCCTCAGGGTTCGGTCCTCGGTCCTCTTCTCTTCTCACTCAAACTCTCACTTCATGTCACTTTTGTCATACCTATGGCTTCAGTCACACCCATAATCAACAACTCACAAATCTGTATATCTGATGGTGACTTCTCTATAGCCAGTGATTTATTTGACGTGTTCACATCTTGACATGTCCAGACTGAACTCATGACTTACCCCTTCCCTAAACGTGGCCCTCCGACACTCCATCAGAGAATTTGCCTCCACAGTCTGTCCAGTTTCAGAAACTTAAACCTTGGGAGTCATCCTTGACACCTCATTCTCTCTCATCTATCACCTCCAATTTATCATGGTCGTATTAATTTTTTCTTTCTAAATATTCCTCAAATCTGTCTGCTTCCCTCTATGTCCATTTCTACCACTCTTGTCATAGTTGTCATTGTCTGTGAGTTAGGATTCTAATCTTAGTATTCTATCCGACCCCCCTCCCTCCTCCTCTCTCTAACCTCTTCACCAAACTAAAACTAGAAAAGGGAACGTTTCATGACGCAAATCTTATGTTGCTACCCTCCTTTAAACACTTCAAAGGCTTCCCGTTCCTCTCAGGATAAAGAGCAAATTTCTTCACATAAATTACATGGCCGAGTATGGTTTGCCTCCTCACCAGGCTTGTCTTGCTTAAGGCCCACTCTTGTTTTCTGTGCTAGGGCCATCCCATCCCCCAGTCGCGGCCCACAGCCTTCAGATGTTAGTGCCTGTGCTAAAGTCAGCAAGGAGGCCACTCCTACCCTGTGCAGGTCAGAGCTCTCTCAACGGACTGACCCCCTTCTTGGCAGCAGCAGCCGCAGCTGTAATTTTACATTTATCTGTGTGAGTCTTTGCGTAGTGTCTATTCTGCCATTAGTCTGTAAGCTCTGTGAAGTTCTGGGACTGTTCCTGTTTTGGGGGGGTTGTTTATCCCTGTATTTTTAGCATGCTACCTGACATATATAAGGTACTCACTACCTTTCTATTAAATGAACTGATAAATATTGACTAAGGTGCTTTCTTTCTCAAAGAAGCCCTCTGGATTATTTTTAGTAAAATATCCAAATTCTACTCAGACCTTATTAATTATGTGGTATCTTTTCCTTTGTGTATGTGTGTGTGTGTATTTTTGTCCTTGAATGTGAGAAATAAATGACAGGCTTAGCTCTCATTCTGTTTTGTATCATTTGGAATCTCTTCCACATGGAGGGTTCCCATTAACTTCAAAGGAAGCTCTGCACATGGAAAAGATACACAGGAAAAAAGTGAAAAAAGTAGAGCCCTGATTTTCATCATGGTTAATGGCCTGGATCTTGTAGAGGTTTAGGTGAGTAAATTCTGAGAATAAACAGCCCACTCCTAGTGAATTCTTCAGCAATAGCTGTACATGTGGCAGGAATAATGCATAAACAGGCAGTTGGGGAAATTCCGGGAAATGATGAGAAGGAAAGAAATTGTTTAGGAGTAATTTTGAGAATCAAGATAATACCATAGACCAGTGAGCCACAGAGGCGTGGAAAGTGTACTCACAATGTGAGGATGGGCTGGTGCCCTGGAAGCAAGACTCAAGGGAAAGGATTTCGGGTGCTGTTATGGGGCAGAGTGAATGGAAGATGACCGAGGCACCACAGAGGTAGTCCTTGTAGACTTGGGCGGTCTGGAAAGAGTGGGAAGGGGGCTCCGTAGGTTACCTGGTGAGATTATTTCATGAAACAATAACTTGGAGTTCTGCTTCACCTACAAATTTGACTCATGTGGTTGTGAGTTAAACTTATACCAATGTTTTCAGGTTAAGGTTGATTTTTACAGAGAAATCAGGAAGTTATTATCTTTTTTGGCATCTTTATCTTCAAATAAAAAGGGGATTTGATATGAACATTAAATGTCAGTTTCTTATTTTCAACCAGGTTTTATAGCACCCTGGTAATATGTTTTCAGTCGGTCAGATCAGTTCCTTATTTAAAGTAGTTAAGCTTCTTTCATCGTGGTCATTTCCCATGTAATATTCCAGAATTATTTCTTTTTATGTTGTGCTGTAGAGTTATTTCACTCCCTGACTATTTGTAATCTGCCTCAGTTTTCCAACATGTTGTGTCCATTACACATTAAAGGAAATCTCAAGAAATCGCTTGTTTTAAGCAAACAATAATGTGACGGCAGCTGGTATTCTTAATAGCATGAATATGGTAGGAAAACCTGGAAAATATAGGAAAATTGAAGGAGAATATAAATATAACTTTATATCTTACCACTAATTTTCAGTCATAGTTGACATTTTGATATATACTGCAGTCATTTTTCTATCTTTACATTAACAAATAAAACCAATGTAATACCATATTTAATAATACTCATAGGTACCGATCTAAGTCCTTTACATTTATTATATCATCATTTTCACAACAACTCTGTTAACAGGTGTTACTGTCCCATGATATGTATGAAGAAATTGAGTCAGAGAGGCTCACCCAGTGACACCCAGCTAGCAAGTGTTGGAAGGAGGAGACCATCCCAGACAGTCTGACTCCAGAGTCCTGCCCAGTATTTAGCACTCCTTTGCCAAGATGTTTTCTCACATCATATAGTTGGTATTTGTGCTAAGCTTAATTTAGCATCAGGGGAGTATATCAGAATCTATTAACCAATATCCAGTTAGGCAAATAGGTTGTTTCCAATTGCTTGCTGCTAGAAAGAGGGGTGTGGCCAACATCCTTGTATGTGTTGTGAATTAAGGGCTGGGGCTCTGAAATCAGAGCACCTGAGAGACTATTTTTATTCACGTGCTCTGGTGCTAAATCCTCTGAATGTGCCCTGCAAAGTCAAGCAAAATGGCAGACTTGCTCCTAAAAGTAAGCCCATTGGTTACCAGCATGGGTCTGGCAGTGTTGCAGGTGCCTGACTGTAGTTTCCTCATCTGTCATGTGAGGAAAATATTACCCCCCTCAAAGGATTACTGTGTGGATTAAAAGAAATAATGTGCGTGGAGCTCATAGCAAAATCCCTGGCACCGAGTAGTGTTTAGTAAGTGTTAGCTCTTGTTATTCTCCTTGAATTCCTAGAAATGGACTCAAAGAGTATTCTTAACTTTACCGATTTCAGGTACTTACAGAACTCTGTGCTCTGATTTCTTAGAACATTAAATCCAGGAAAGGAACATCTAGACATAAAAATGTCAGTTAACTCATTTGTAGTTGTATTTTACAGTCTTTTTGTTTTTTTTTTTACTGAAGTATAGTCAGTTTACAATGTTGTATCAATTTCTGGTGTATAGCACAATTCTTCAGTCATACATGAATATACATATATTTGTTTTCATATTTTTCACCATAAGCTACTACAAGATATCAAATATAGTTTCCTGTGCTATAAACTATAAACTTGTTTATCTATTTTATATATACCAATCAATATCTGCAAATCTTGAACTCCCAGTTTATCCCTTCCCATCCCTTTCCCCTGCTGGTAACCATAAGTTCCATGCCTGTGAGTCTGTTTCTGTTTTGTTAAAAAATAAGTCCATTTGTCTTTTTTTTTTTTTTTTTAGATTCTACATATGAGTGTATCATATGGCATTTTTCTTTCTCTTTCTGGCTTACTTCACTTAGAATGATGATCTCCAGGTCCATCCATGTTGCTGCAAATGGCATTATTTTAGTTATTTTTTATGGCTGAGTAGTGTTCCATTGTATAAATATGCCACAACTTCTTTATCCAGTCATCTGTCAGTGGACATTTAGGTTGTTTCTATGTCTTGGCGATTGTAGATAGTGCTGCTATGAACATTGGGGTGCAGGTGTTTATAGTCTTGAGAACAAAACAGACACTATTTCATCAAATATTTGATTACTTTGTGTCTTAAGTTGATTATTTAAATCCCTTTAGAGATGCTTCACCTTAATTTGCTTGTTTTCATAACATCTTTATCCCAATCATAAGATAAGTTCATCAGATGTGAAAATCTATTTTCCGCATTACGTCAGCCCACCGATAACACACAGCTGGGCATGGTTATGGTGGCTCTTATTTGTGACAAAGGGGCAGGGCACCTGGCACAGTGCCTAGGCCACCACAGGCATTCAGTACATATCGGTTGGCTGACTAATCAAGTGTCTTAAGTGAGAAAGACCTTTGAACACTTTCCTGAATTAAATTGATCCCTTAAAACTGCAGGCATGAACTCTTTTCTTCCTCAGACTGGGTGCTCTCTGTGGGCAGGCTAGCTCCCAAGCTGAACGGGAGAGAATGGGCGAGGGAACGACTTCTGTATTTATCCTTCTAGATTTACCAGTCTGAGAAGTCACTTTCCTCCTCCACAGGTGTAACGAGTGAGGAAACAACAGAGGTGCCGCTTCATCCCCACCCCTTGGCAGCACCCCTCAGCCCTCCTCCCCCTTTTATTCCAGTGAGTTTAATCATGAAGTCAGTGGTTAACCAGGAGTGTGGCTAACCCTCTTTGGGGGAAGAGATCTACTGTCTGTTAGTTCTGTTCCTACCTTCTAGAAGCCACTCCTCCAAAGCTCACCGTGACTCCTTGGGCATCCTCCTAGGACCACTAGTGGACAGAGGGCTCTGAAATGGGTCCAAATAGTGCATCAGTAAAATTCACTGCAAGGCTGATTTGTACCTCAGGTTAAATGTTTCTTTTTTCTTTTTAACATTTTTTTAAATCGAGTTATAGTTAGTTTACAGTGTTGTGTCAATTTCAATGAATATTTCTTTCTTACTTTATTTCCTGTTTCAAATTATGTGCAACCATATTATTCCCATAGCCTGTCAGAGATTCTGCAATGATCGCATGACATCATTAATATATTCTAATCTATTACCCTTAGTAATAAGATGCCAACAAAATAGATGTGTTCTCAATGTGACTATGAACCCCCTCATGCTATGAAGTTCTCAGAAATTAAAGTCCAAAGATTACATTACCAAAGGAGTTTGTAAAGTCTGAGATACTTGTGGAACATCAAATTCAAGTCCTCCCCCAATTCTTACTCTCTGGCTCTCAGCCACAGAGGTTCTCTGGCCCAGGCAGACTTGAGGTTCCTTCGCTGGCTGCACCCTGAGCTGGCCTCTAACAGAATGGGTTGCTGCTTCTGGGCTTTTGAAGTTGAAATAGTCTCTTGTGTTCCTTACTTCATAAATAAAGCAAAGAATGAGACCCAAAAGGTAATCCCAGCACTAGCCCCACATCAGCCGAATTTAATAAGACGAAACGACTCCTTAGTCTTTAAAACGATTACCTCGGTCTGTGTTATGTTCCCAGACCCCTTCCCTAGATATGGCCACAGACTACAGCAGACATTCAGAGGTAACTGAATGTGAGAGTGTAGACAGAGAAAATCTTCCTGATTTTAGTCCCACCAGACTGTCGATCAGTTTTTTTCTAGTTGTTAGTGAACTTCTACATTTACTGGGGGAGACCTCTCCCTAGGAGGTTAATTTTGCCTCTGTGCACGTGCCGTGAAGAGGGAAAGCAGTCTGTTATGTATAGTCTAGGAGAATGCTGGAAACACTGCTGTTTCAGAGTTAAGGGCTTTGCATCTGACAGCCCCAGGCGCCAGGTCTTACTTGAGTTGCCTTCCTCTCCTGTGCAGCATATTCAAAGCCTTGTAATTTTTTCTTTCCTTTTGCTTTTGTGTTTCCCTTTCTGCCTCTTGTTACATAATTTATTGATCTAGAAGCCTGGGCCTCCTGGGGAGACTTTTCTCCTGCTTACATAATTAATCCAGAGACAGTTTGAGAACATGTGCTGGGGTGGGAGCCGGGTTTGACCCTTGAGTCTGTATATAAGCAACATGAGTTAAGATCAGCTCTCCACCGTCCCCTCCTTGTCCTGGCCTGGGGTAAAGGATGGCATTGAGGGCAGCCAATCTAACCCTTCCTTCTTCCCATCTAATAAACTAAAGCTAGAACCTAGGAGGGCTCTGTGATACATATGGACCTCAGCTGCCTTCCAGTTTAAAAGTAGTAAATCTAATTCTCCCTCTTGAGGCCCATGAGGTCTGTAAGTAGAAAGACCTTTCTCCCTATAGTTTGGGTTCTTGCCTCAGGCATACCTGCTTAGGAAAATCTGTGCCGACCAGATTCGAGGATAAGCAGCCTATCACCTGAGGATGCCCGTGCCCACAAAGGTGGGTCCCTCCCAGCCAGCTGAGTGACGGCCCGGCCTGGGCCTTTGCTGGGCCTGGCCTGTGCAGCCCTGCAGCCCCGTGGTGTGTGAACTACCTTTACAGAGGCCGCCTCTCACCTGTGGGTAAGCCTTTTTTAATCCACCAAGATCAAGATATCAAACAGTCTGTGGTTACAGCCTCCACACGGGCTACAGCAGTTAAAAGCCAGCTGCACAGCTGAGAAAAACTCGTATGGTCCACCGTAAGTAGGGCCAAGGTCAAAACGCCCTGCTCACAAATGAAGTTCAAGGCCCAAAGCTTTGGCCACTTAAAACTTTTCCACATGCATTGTTTTCTTCCCAAAATTTTATTCCTTGTCTGTGTTTTAATTTTATGATCCAATGTGCCAGCCAGATGTTAACGTTCAGACTTGTTCCTAACATACAGGTTTTGCCAACCCTGGCTGACAAGGCCTGACTTTTCATGACAGGGAGGAACTCACCAGAACACACGCTCTCAAGAGTAGGCTTGCCACTAAGAGAAGGGGCTAGGCTGGTCCACTCTCCATATTCTGCTTTCAAAGTTTCTGTATTTGACAGAAGAAGCTTGGGTGATATTTATAGCAATAAATATTAAAAAATGGTTTGCCGTAAGCCTTAAGAATAAGACATGCCCTTTCAGCTCTCAGGGTCCCTTCTAGGCATATAATTAGGTTCTTGTTTACTTGGACATTCAAGATGGAATTTGATATTCAAACACTAAGAGGCTGTAAATGGTTATTGTGCTAAATGTTGGTGGATTTATTGGTACTTTTAAATTTGAATACAAAATTAACACAGCTCTTTCAATGAAGAGATTACAATCGTTCTTGTTTGTCTTAACATTCTTTTCAAATTTTATTATTTTATTTAGTCTTTGCTTTCTCTTTCTCTTATTTTCCTTTGCTTCGTTTTATTAATTTCCTCTTAGTGCTCTGATCTCTTGTGTTCTGTTTTTTCTTATTGTTTGGTGTTTTTTCTTTTTTGTTGTTTTGGGGGTTATTAGGTTTATTTATGTACTTTAATGGAGGTACTGGGGATTGAACCCAGGACCTTGTGCATGCTAAGCACTGAGCTCTACCCACCTTCTCTGACCATTTTTTTCCCTAATGTTTGCCTTTTTTTTTTTTTAATCTCATTCTGCTGTTTTACCTTGATTTTGTGATTTCTCTCTCCCTCAATTCTTTTGTAAAAAATTACATTAGGAATTGCTTTTTCTCAATTCTTAGTTTGAACTGCCTGTCATTGGGGGAAAAGGTCTGTTTGTGGCAAATACGCTCCCCTCCACTGCAGGAAGGGTTGGGATTGGGCCAGAGTTTCTTCAACTTTTTATGGCAGCTACCTGCTGACAGTGTTCAGTGCTGGAAGCACTCCCATGGGTGCCGGTGAAGGGATGTGCACTCTGCGCACTCACAACATGACAGTTGTAATCCTCTTTTTCTCTCCAAGTGAGAAAGTCTGTTGTAATGAAAATGACTGTAATGTCATAGAATGTAGTAATGTATTCTAATTATTTTTGTTGATTTTTCTTTGCAAATTTTAACTGTTATTAGTTATTTATAATTTCCATATAGCTTGATTTAATATATCCACTGACTAAATGATATTTAATAAATATCCTTTTTGGCTATAACATTCCATACTTCTGGAAATTGTGGTAATCTCTGAAAGATGAATCCAGTGGTACCAATGAGATCAGGTAATTTATTGCTTCACATCATTTTAAATCCCCAAACTCTATTCTTGACTTGACTTACATAGTATCTGTTTTTTTTTTTTCCTGCCTCTCTATGAGCCCCTCCCTGGCTTCATTTCTCTGGCCTAGATTAAGCAGATGATCACCTAAATTACTCTCTTGCCCCAAACCTTCAACATCTTTACACCAATGTACTTGGGTCTCTTGGGTCCAAAAATTCGGAACCCTGGATTCGCTCGCATTTACCTTCTGTTTCTACATCAAGTGTGCAGAGCACTGCCAGAGGTGGTAGTGCAGCCATTGCAGTTGTGTCCCTGCAAGTTATGGTCTTCATTCTCAACCTTTGTTCGTTATTTTTACGACCTTACATTTTTAGAGCAGTTTTAGGTTTACGACAAAATTGAGAAGCAGTTACAGAGATTTTTTTTTTCATCTCCCCCTGCCCCTACACATGCACAACCTCCCCCTTTATCAACATCACTCACCAGCGTGATACTTTTTTTTTTTTTTAACCAAAGGTGAACCTGCATTGACACATCATAATCACCCAAAATTTATAGTTTACCTCGGTTCACTCTTGGTGATGTACATTCTATATGTTTGGGGAAAAAAAAGTATAATGACATATATCCACCATTATATCAGGGTATTTTTCAGTGCCCTAAGAGCCATACATGCTCTGTTTATTTGTCTCCCTTCCCCCACCCCACCCTTGACAACTATTGATCTCTTTATTGTTTCCATAATTTTGCCTTTTCCAGAATGTCATATAATTAGAATCATACAGAATGTAGACTTTTCAGATTGGCTTCTTTCACTTAGTAATACGCATTTAAGGTTCCTCTATGTCTTTTCATGGCTTGATAGCTCATTTCTTTTTAGTGCTGAATAATATTCCATTACCCATGTGCCATGATTTATTTATTCATTCCTCTACTAAAGGACATCTCAGTTGCTTCAAGCTTTGGCAGTTATGAATAAAGCTGCCATATACATGAATGTGTGTACATAAGTTTTCAGCTCCTTTGGGTGAATACCAAGGATCGTGATTGTTGGATCAAATGGGCAGAGTATGTTTATTTTTGTAAGAAAGCAACAAACTGTCTTCCAAAATGTTTTGTGCCATTTTGCGTTCTCACCAGCAGTGTATGAAAGGTCCTGTTGGTCCACATCCTCACCAGCATTTTGTGTTGTCTGTGTTCTGGATTTTGGCCATTCTAATAGGTATATAACAGTATCTCATTGTTACAGTTTGCATTTCCCTGATGACATACGATGATGAGCATCTTATCATGTGCTTATGTGCCATCTGTATGTGTTTGATGAGGTGTCTGTTTAAAGTCTTTGACCCATTTTTTTAATTGGGTTATTTGTTTTCTTATTTTAAGAGTTCTTTGTATATTTTAGGTATTAGCCCTTTATCAGATTTGTCTTTTGCAAAAATTTTCCCCTGTTCTGCGGCTTGTCTTCTGATTTTTTTGATACTGTCTTTTGCAGAGGAGAAGTTTTTAATTTTAATGAAGTCCAAGTTACTAACTATTTCTTTCATGGACTGTGTGTTTGGTGTTGTATCTAAAGAGGCATCACCATACCCAAGGTCATCTAGATTTTCTCCTATGTTATCTTCTGGGAGTTTGATAATGTTGTGTTTTGTCAACCATTTTTTAAAAACTAATTCTAGTTATGTTGTCTCTCTCATTCAATTACCGCGAACCTTCTTTCTGCTTCACACCCACATTTTCCCACAGGTATTTCAGCCTATTCTCTTATCAAGAGAAATGGAAAAATCAAGTATAACCCTCCTACGCTTTCTACCCTGTCCTCTCATTGGACCTGCATCTGCCCTCACTCTCCCAGCCTCCCAGGCTCCCAGGATGAGGCAGCCCCGTTCCTGTTCAGGGAGTCTTTTTCCCACACTCGTCATCTCACCCACTCTGGTCTTCTATGTCCTTGTATCATTCTTCATATATCACCAAACTATTACTCTGGACTATTATTTCTCCTCAAGCAATAAATATGCTCAATTCTTTCCCATACCCCCTCCCCATCAATCTCCAAACCAAAGAAACAGCAGCAGCAACAGAAACAACACTACAAAACACCTCCTTTGACCCTGGGTCTATTCTGGTTTTAACTGGCTTTCATCCTCCTCTGCAAAGAGCTCTCTTTAGTCATTGTCTGCATTTTTTCACTTCCCATTGACTTTTCAACCCAACGGACTCTGACTTATCCCCCCACCTCACTGCAGCTGGCATAGCTGAAGACACTGTGGCGTCTGCATTACACTTTTCATGTCTCTTTCTGTGCTGAATCTGACACTCCCAGCCACACACTCCTTGAAGTTCATCTTGCCTTTGGCTTCCGTAATCTTGCTCTTATTTCTCTGACATTCCTTTTCAGGCTCTTTTCTGACCACCTCTTAAATGTTGGTATTTCCCCAGAATTCCACTGTGAGCCACTGCTATTTCACTGAAGTTTTAACTGTCGCCGCTGTCTGTATGCTGATGACTTGTGAGTCTACGTCTCCACACCTAACATCCCCATTTTTCTTCAGAGGTCAGGTCACGACCACCTGTGTTTCCCCGCAGGGACCTCAGGTTCAACATGGCCTTGGCTGAATTCATCATGAACTTCCCCGCTTTCCAAAACTCAGTTCTCTTCCTCTGTTCCTTCTGATTTGGTAGGCCCATGACTTTCAGAATCATTCTAGAACAGCACGGTGTCCAATAAAAATATAATGCAAGCTACATATATAATACAAAAATTTTCTGGTAACCACATTAAAAAATACAGTGAAGCAGGTGAAATGACTATTAAGAATAGATTTTATTTATCCTGATAGGTCGTAAAATATCAGCATTTCAACATGTGGTACATTTTAAAACATTTAATGGGATATTTTACATTTCTTTTGTGCTAGGTTTTCAAAATTCAGCGTCCTTTTGGCATTTATCACACATCTGAATTACAAGTCGTCACTAGGGCTCGATAACTATGTGTGGCTGGAGGCCCCTGTGCAGTGTAGTTCTGGAGTCCTTGCCTTCACTAGTCCCCCTCTCATCCAGGCATAAGTCCTATGGATTTTATCTCCTAGGTGTTTCTCCAGTTAAGTTTATTTGTTTTCATGTTTTCTACATCATGGCTTTACTTCACACCTCAGTCATTTCTCAGTCGGATTATTGCAGTAGCTTGCATAATCTAGTTTGTCCCAGGGAGTAGGTAAAATTCACTGGGATTCCGGATGCTATAGTAGCACATATACATATGTATTTTTATTTAGAGAATAAGAAAACAGTTAAAATTTATTTTATATATATATATATAGAGAGAGAGAGAGAAAGATGACAGCACACTCACTCTGTATCACAGAGAAGTCAGTAATAAGGTTATAAATGTAACAAATAAAATACATTTCACCCAGAGAATAAAAAACTTAAAATATTACTTATTTCACCTAAAATATTATTTATTTATGTCATACTTTGAATTTTTTCTGTGTATTCCTAGATGTACACAGCCTACTAAGACGGTCATATAAGCTTAAAAATAGATTTATATGTGTACTTGAAATTTAGTTTGGTACTGCCAAACGTTACCATTAACATTTGGGGTTTTACTGAACTGGATCCCCTCTGACTTTACTCCACTTGCCTCTCTAGCCTCAGCTTCTTCATCCCACGTCACATTTTCTGTATGAAGTGGCTCTTTCCTATTGTGTTCTCGTTTGTCCTTCTTTATGGAAAACAAACAGACTACTTCCTGATGCGACTCTCATTCTCTTCCAGGCTCTTCTGAGCTACCGTCTCTTCCAGGACAGCCCATCAGCTTTTCCTCCGCTGTGTCAAGTGCTCCCTCCCTTGCTGACCTACATCTCTTACTACACTATTATGTGGAAATTACCTCTTTATGGATCTTCATTCCCTGGAAAACCATAAAATTCTTGAGGGCAGGGATGTGGCATTATCATGCTTTTTCATCATGACATATGATAAATTCTTAAGAAATGCTTGTTGAACTAAATTCATGGCTCTCCTTAATGAAGCCAGCCTGTTGTATCGTTCTGTGAAAGAGTGATTTTTTCTTGTTGCAATTTGCGGAGTATCTGGATAAGTATTTCCTCTTATTCAGAGATACCTGATAAAATGAAATAGTAAATATGCGTTCATTGAGTACTGTGATTAGTATGCTATTGGTAAGCCCTGGTAGGGCAGGTGACAATCTTACTGGGAAATAACCAGTTTCTTCTTATTAAAAATTAGATGCCATCATTTGCTCTAAGGTGAATGAAGTTTTGATTGTATGTATGTGTATATGTATATGTATGCATGTAGCTGGTCTTCAAACTTCAGTATGAGTTAAGAGTTACGTTGAGACATGTTAAAATGTGAATTCCTGGGTTCCATATATACATATTCTGATTCATTTGGACTTGAAGGTAGCCCAAGAACTTGTGTTTTTAGAAAGCATCTCAATGATTATAATAAAAGTGGTAGAAACCATACTTTGAGAAGTATTGTGTCCTTCTTTCTGAAGTAGAGTATAAGAAGGAGAAATTTTGAAAAATGGAGAGAACTGCTTTAGTTTGGACCTGAATGAGGTTCTGTAATGGGAGTGGGGGAGTCTCTAAAAGTTGTAGAGTTAAAAAAGGAGAATGGGCACTTGGGAGATGCTGAAACAGGCAATCAAAGGTGGCCGGGACTGGGAGTGTGGGAAGAGGCTTGGAAGATCACAATGACCTTGGCTTATTTCACACTTTTCTATAGAATTGACTTTCTTTCTTCAACTAGAGGACTTAAGAAATAAAATATAAATATGAAAAGATTATAAATATAAAATTCTAATTATTAGGATATTTTCATTTCCTTTAGGAACTGACACTCAATAAGTAGCCATTCAATAAGTAATTTTAAAAAATATTTCAGTATCTCTAGGATAATGAACGATTTAGATGTAAGATAGTTTTTGACATTTAGAAGAATATCATACAATTCCATATAGTATTTCATTTCTATGACAACTTATCTAGCATAGAGGAGATGGTGAATTATGCCGTATGGAAAACAGCATTTAACATTACAACAACTGTGAGAAAAAAACAGATTTTCACGTAAATTCCATTTATAAATAACTTCTGTCAAGTCTGTAGTCCACGTTGTTAATGTTTTAAAATGTAAAGGCTATTTAAAGATTTTTATGAAAATTCTACATATTTTGAAGCTTGGCAAATAACAACCAGAAGTAGATGGAAAGAGCTAGACTATTCAAAAGCCCCAAAGTTTTAATTTTAGCTTATTGTTTCAGCTTTCTCCCGTATTCAGCCTTATTTGAGTTGTTAACAGGAATTAACTGGTTGGCTTGAGTTTTTTCTTTTCACCATTTGGTGGCCAGTCTCTGGTGGAAATCCTAATGAGTTGCAAACCAGGCAAACAAATGAGCCAGTGGGCTGGAAGGGGATAAGAGACAGTGGGCATGGAGAGTCTATTGTTGTTCATCCAATCAACTAAATATATTTTAATTGTAGCAGCAGTGCCATAAATAGGCCTGGCACAAGCCTATTTGTCTGCCTTAGTTTATTTGTCTGTTTCAGTTGCTCTATTTCCACCATCCATGCAAGTTCGCGGTTATGATTTTGTTCATTTGACGGGAGAGACTTCCCGCTGGTTATCTGTGCTCTTGCAAGATACATTATTTTGAGTAGTTTAATAGCGGTTGTGCTTCGAGGGAACAATTCTGTTCTTATTGTAACTTGTATCTTGTTTTTAACTTCACTTAGCATGAGACCTGTGTTCCCCATTGGCGCATGTTAAACTGAACGTCTCTACTTGTCTGTGCTCTCTTGAAGGTGATTCGAAAAGGGTGGCTCACCATCAGCAACATCGGCATCATGAAAGGAGGCTCGAAGGGGTACTGGTTCGTCCTGACCGCTGAAAGCTTGTCCTGGTACAAGGATGATGAGGTAAGCCGCAGAGGGTGACAGAGTTGTTTTTAATTAAAGTGCTTCTATTTCAAATTAACTAATATTGTGATATACAATTTTGAGACATTAGTGGTCCTCTTTCAGTAAAGACAGCTTTGGTGATGTTTGTTCCAAGAACAACATCCTCATAGATCTAAAAATTTTATAATATTCCCCTCAAGTTTCTTTTATTTCTTTGATATAGCCACATATTTGTTTACCTGAAGAAATGGAGTCAGGGATCCATTCCTTCGTTGTAATAATGGCAAGCTACTGGTCTAGTTAAAGCGATTTTCATTAAATAATATGTTGAAAATACTCAAAGTAATAGAGCAAAATTAATAGCAGTGATACAGAGTTATTAAAGCTTTTGGGGATTGCTGCTGTGACTTCGGTCTCAAATGACAGGCTTTTGAAAATGTCCAAATCACTGGTCTTCAAGTGAGTCCCAGAAAATTGTTTATATGAATTTTTTTCTTTGAGAATTTGATAGCTATGTAAAAGCATGAATTATGATAATTATGGTGTTCTGGTTCATGTTAGATGTTAATAATTTTAGTCCTGTGACTTATTATTTAAATTTGATACTTAGAAAAGCATAAAAAAAATCATACTAGTCTTACAGAGCTATTGAAGTGCTATAAAGTGTTACTGGTAAATTTGAGAGGGCCTCGATGGAAATTAAGCAGTGTTTTGGAAATTTTAATAGCTCTGGTCTGACCTGAGAAGTTTTTGGTGCTTATAATGCAGCGTACAAACATTGACTAAGAGTACTCTGTGATAGCAAAACTATTTACAGGTGAGATTGTTTCAGTTTTATTTGACTATACAGGGCATGCATTTCAGGGTTAAAAGTCCTTCCAATCTTGGCTTGGTGTCTTTTGGAAGCACTGCAAGGTGCCTTTGTCAATTGTTGGAGGAAAAGCTTCACGTCCTGCATAGTTCTGTTTGCTAAGTGCTTTGTGCACAATGGTGTGTTGAATAAATACCAGTTGATCAGTTGATGGTCACTAAGATTTCTGCAGTAAAGGAAACCAAGTCTTATAGAAATGCCCAAAGAAAATTTCTACTCAAATGCTTTATTTCAAATTTTTATGTCTCATATTTTACTGACTTCCGTCAAACGTGGAATTGGTCATTGTGAGAATCCGAGGATTAGCAGTAGTTTCTTTCCTGTGCTGGCTGCGTAGACACCCTGTCATTCTCTGGAAGCTCCTGTGTTTAAAGCCCATGGCTTCAGGAGCTCTGAGATGCCTTCCAAAATATAAAAATCAGTAAATTATCTTCTTTTGTGTTCAATTGCCCTACTAGATCTTCTGTTAGATGTATTTTGTTTTCAAGGATTTAAATGGTCATTTATGTACTGGTCTTGGGGCCTTTCTCAGTTATTCTAGGGAAAGCAAGGTTTTTGCTGAGGAATCATATTAATAAAACTAGTGTTTTATATTTATTACTTAACTCATTTAATCCACATTACAACCCTAAGGATAGGTACTATTATTATTGCATTTTTCAGAAGAGTAAATGAAGAGAAAAAAACACACAACCTTTTGAAAAGCCTTTTCTGTAGGACTCCGTGTCCTAGATGGCAGAACACTTGGCGCTGGTGAGGATAACTAACTTGCCACGGTCACACAGCTGGTTGGTGGCAAAGCAGACACTTGAAGCCAAGCTGTCTGACTCCAGAGCTTATGCCTTCAACCACACATGGAGGCAAGAATCTCTGAGATGCTGGGGTTTTCCAGGTCACCTTCATTCCACAGAGGATATATTAAGATGAGTTCCAGGCATCACAGCATTGGCTTATCTCTAGGTGTCAGTACCAGGGCTCTGACGAGTCTGGGGTTAGCTACTGCTGTTGGAATACATCTGTAGGATTTTTTTTGTTTGGCTGCATGGGTACTGAAACAAGCCCACTGGAAGACACCTGATGCTCCTGGTAGGGAAGGAAGAGGCTTTGAGAGCTTGGTGAGGTCATGGTCCCTGGCCATCCGCTCCCCACTATAAACTGAGAATACCTTTTTACAAATTCTCTGCTCTGAAGCTCCCTCATGAGCACTTGATGACAACAAATAGAAAATACATGTGTGCAGTTGAAATATTAACTGAGTGCCAGAGAACATTTTATGAAATGTATGTGTGTGGACGGTGGTTGGATGTGTGTGTGTGGTGGGTGGGGAAGGATAAGAATGACCCTTGAAATAAACTGGAGTGATTTAGATGAAGAAAGTTGAGAAAAGGGTGGTTTTCTTAGTTTAGGTCATTTTAAGAAAGAGTAAATGACAGACAAATTGGCTGCTCCATGGAGAGAAAAAGCAGACTGACACAATATCAGGTATTAAGTGCTCTGAACAAAATAGGTCAATGAGCTAGAAATTGTTGGGGGAGGCACCTTTGGATTGGGTGTTTGGGAGGAAGTGACATTGCAGCAGAGCCTGGAATGATGAATTGTGTGGAAGATTTAGTTGAAGAACATTCCAGAGTGAGCATATTAAACCCGCCAGGGTGGGAGTGGGCAGGAAGCCTGTGGCTGAGAAGTAGGATCCCTGGGAGAGGGAAGTAGGAAATAAAATCAGAGGTATCGGTGGGTGGGGCTTGACAAGGCCCCACCCAGTGATTTGGATTTTACTCCAGGGGTAGTGGAAAACCATTGACCTATTTCAGCAGGATGTGACATGATTAGATTTGTGTTTTAGGTAGATCCCTCTGGCTGCTCGGTTGGGCATGCTGGGTGGGCTAGAATGTGTGTGGATGGAGTGAGGGTGGCAAGAACAGAAGCAGGGAGACCAGCTGTATCAGCAGTCTGGGCAAGAGAAGATGGTGGCCAAAGAGGAGCACTCCAGTTCAGGGTAGCAAGTTGATGTATCACATACAGCTACACTGTAGACATTCACTACTGTTACTTATGAAAAACTCTGCTCAAGAAACCAGAAAGGAAATTTTCCAAATATTAATGCCTAACTCGTGACCCCTGTCTTCAAAGTATTTGTGTCAGTGGGGCAGAACCTTTTTCTCCTGGAACCATCCTCATTCATTCCCACCTTACCACCCCTTGGCCACCACCACTGTGGTTCTCCACCCTGCTCTGTTTCTCTCGCCAGGACTTCCTACCACCACAGACCACCTCTGAGCCTGCTGGCTGGGCAAAAGGGAAGGGTCAGCACTGTTTCTTGCTCTTTACCAGTATTCAGCAAATAATTATCTGCATCTCCAGGGGGCTGAGGCTGGAAGGGAGGGTATGGGGAAAGGAGGTCAGGGGAAATGTCAGGGGGGTGGGGCTCTGAGGTAGTGAGCAGTCTCTGGCCTCTTGACTTTGTACCCTGAACACCCATCCTTTAGCAGCAATGTTTTAAATGATGCTTAGATTTCACAGAGGTCTTGCTGCCATAGTTTAACTACCTATGGATTGAAATGCTTCTGTGGGCAGTGTCGAAAACCCCAACTTTCCAATTTTCCTTTGGGAAGATTAGCCTGAGTTCTTACTCAACTTTTGGAGTTAGTTTGTTGGTAAGTTGAGTGCTTGTACTTTGTCCCCAAGGTATCTTGTCACATCAGCACCTACATACTTGGGAAATCCTGTTACCTGGCAGTGTATCTCCTTTTAGCCGAGGAAATGTGACACAGCAAATATTATTGTTAGTTATAGATTTATCCATTTAACTAATAATAAATTTATATTTGAATTTTCATAGAGGATTATCATTTGTTTCCGTGTTCCCTCATCTCCCTACTTTGTTGTGTAATTAGACTGGTATGCTTCCATTACAGTCGATTTGGCTGTTGAATAAAGAGCATGTTATGTCATATGAATAGGTATGATTTTATTTAACTTATGATAGGTTTGTAATAAATAGAAATGATTTATGAAATATATCTTTGGTTAAAGAACAATGCTTTGAGCTGTTTTCAGGATGACATTAATTGAGCAAAAGATCCTATAGACCATATGCTTGATGCATTGAAAAGGGTGAGGTGCTGGAGGGTGTGAGTTTGCTACGGCTGACTGCCAGTGTTGGAACAAGTCAGACTTCTCTGAGTTTCGGTCTTCACCTATCAAAAGGGGACTGTTGCTGACCAAATCACCTCAAAGGGAGTTTGTAGGACTCTAAGAAATCATATTTTATTAAGTGCATTTATAAACTTTTAGTTGTCACACTTCTATATTTATTCTCACCATTGCAAGTAATACTAGACCCTCCTACTGTAATGTCATTGTTTGACTCATACGTTTTCTAATTTCCAGTTTTGTTGTTGTTGTTGTTGTTGTTGTTGTTTCATATTACGAGATAGGATGTATGAGATCTGGGATTTTTTTTTTTTTAGCAGAGAATGATAAGATTCAGATGGTAAGAGGGAATTCAGATCCCAGTCCTTCAGTGAGACTTTTCCATACTGCCTCCCGTCCAGCCTGTGGGTTAGAGATGATGATAACCGAAAATGTGATTTCCTCTCCAAGCTGGCAGAGGCAGTAGCATAAATAACCTGTGTAACAGTTTTAACCTAGAGTTGGCATGATGGTAATAGTAAGTCCCCAGCATTTTTCCTGCTTTCTCCCCATCGTTAATGGATCTATCCACCCTACCCTTAAATTTGAGATGGATTCATGAGCACCCTCAAGCAACTATGGACTGCACTTTTTGAACCATTATTCAACATTGCAATAATAATAGTTATAATGTTACTGAGAGAAGATCTTAATAGAAAGATTTCCCCCTGTGTCCCAAACAGTGTTATTTTCATGTGTTATCTTCAGCGAATCTGTATAATACAGTGTGGTTATGGTAAACATAATTAATCTACTTGACTGTATGTTATCTTCTAGTACTACTCTCAAATTGGGGTTTCTGCAACTTGAAAAGAAATAGACCATTTTTTACAGGATTAGATAGTTTCTAACGAATGAGCAATGGAATTTGCCCAAACCTGGCTGTCCTTCTCAGTCATACTCCAGTACCCTAGACTCTGAAATTCCCTACACAGTGACCCAGAATGCATTTCTGGGGGTTACATAGACCTCTTCCTGGGTTAAATCCCAAGGGCTTTCTGTCATTGTGCATACCCCAAGTCAGAGAGGCGTTGTTTATGGGGATGAGGGCAGAGCTTGGACACGCAGGCTTGTGTGTCCACATAGATCCCCTGGGATCTTAGATGGGTGATACTTAGCTCTTTTGATTTCTATCAAAATAATAACATAGGGATATTTGTAGTACTTACCTTTACCAAGAATTTGAGGAAGCAATACCATAATTCAAACAACCTCAAACAGAATATCAGATAACCCTCTGCACAGCAGTCTTTAACCAGTGGACACCCCACTTGGGGGTGTCATTGGCAGTACTATCCTTGTGCTAGTACGTTTCCTTCTGTCTGTCTGTCTCTTCCCGTTCCCATCTCTCCCCTCAGTGCTGTCAGTCTGGATCGCCCCAGACTCAATGTGTTTCCTCATTCTGTTGTGTACATCCACTCAGCTCTTCTCAGCGTCTAGTCCTGCTTCACTGCAGGCTCACCTTGTATATCCAAACTAGTCTGAATGCTCAGCCAGAGCAAATGTACTTCCAGTTAACAAGACGCTCCCTAGTTCTACAGTAATTGTGGTTGTGAAAAGTATCTCTGCTGTTCACTCTACCTGCTTAAGCTCATGAAGGCCAGCTGTCAGTCTGGATGATAGTCTTGATGATGATCATCATCATAATGGTTAACATTTATTGAGGGTTTATAGTTTACCAGGCACTGAACTAAGTCAGTACTTTATGTTCTCCATTTTAGAAATAAAGATGGAGACTCAGAATGAGTAATTTAGCCAGCTGCTAAGTGTCAGTGCTGTGCTATTAATCATCTGAACATATCCCAGCAAAGATTTTCTGAGCACCTGTTATGTACCAGAACTATCCTAGACATTAAGGATAAAATGGTTAGCAAGGTACCTGCCTGCTTATGAAGGATATTTCCCAATAAAGAAAACATAAACAATCAAGAACACCTGTAAGATTCAGATTACAAACTATGAAGAAAATAAATCCATTGATGTGTTTGACTTCAGGAGTGTCTGGGTTGGGAATCACAGCGAGGGTGTTGGGGGGGGGCATTACATTGAACAGTCCGAGAAGGCTCCTGTTAATGCCTAAGGCAAGATTGAGCCTGATGAATTTAAGAAACTGAGTTTAGGCCGTTGTGACTGGAACAAAGAAAAGGACTCAATAAAGATTAAGGATTTTGATCCTAAGAACAACGAGAAGCCTTTTAAGTTTTTTAAGCTGGAGTGTCACGTAATAAGATTTGAAATTTTTACAGATCCTTTTGATTGCCTTATAGAGAATGGATTGGAGGAGGACAAAACTGGATTGGGGAGTTGTTAGAAAGCTATTGCTGTGGTATCTGTAGCTTGGTCTGGGGTGGGTTGAGGGAATTTGATAGAAATGGATGAATTTAAGAGATTTTTTTTTTCAAAAGGTGAAATTTGACATAACTCATCTGTAAGCTTCTTGAGACTATGAGCCATTGTCTCGTTCCATGTTCTATCACCAGCAGACATGGTGCTGATAAGTGGCGCTAAATAACTTTTGGTTGAGTGAAGATGTGATTAAGCAAATAAATAGGTAAATTCGGTGTAATAATTCATCATGTCCTGGTATCTCAAGTGCTAAGCCAAATTATTGAATTACAGGGTAAAATTACCATTAGAGATAGATTGTCTTAAAATTTTCTTAATTTTCATCATTGAAGATTAATGGATTCTTTTTTTTCCCCCTCCGATTATATGGCTTCCTGGATTGAAGATAGTTTAAGTAGAAAATAAATTCCCCAATGTCATTTTCATACATGGTAAATGTATTTTGCACAGTTATTGGGAGGCACTTAGGAAAAGGCAAGGCATTGGAATAAAATAGAAACTATCATTTCAAAAGGATTTTGGATTTAGATAGTTTACATTAATACCTTAAAGTCAGAGTTGGAAAAAAAAAAAAAGAAATGATGGCTTTTATTTAAAATATTCCAAAATAAAAAATTTTAAAGAATAGCATGTTTTGTTTCAAGGAGAAAAGAGCCTTCTTTTTCTTAATAGCAATGAGAAATGTGTAAGTGATCATTTAAAATCTCTGAAAAACAGAGGACTGCTAGTTTATGTATAATAATAGCATACAGCCAATATTTGTTTCGTTTCTATAGTCCAACACGAAGATTAAAATCATAATGGACTACTCCTAGGAAAGTAGGGTGATTTAACAGAAGCGTTTCCAGTGGAAATGTACTAACCTTACAGTATTGAAGAAAATCCAAAATCTGCATTGAAATAAGGACATTCTTTGGACTCTTAAAAAATTACAGGCCTCATTTTTGTGGGTTGAAGTGTTTGGATAGCTTGATAAGGAGATTATATAATTCCCTTATAGGGATATTTACTTAGTATTGTTTTTATTATGTGGCTGCAACAGATGATAAATGTAACTTCGGTAATAGGAAACAAAATGACAGCTACATCCCAGGATGGCCAAAGTTGTGAGACTGAGAAGTTATAGAAATCTTCAACTCTGTCCATTTTCACTCATACTCTCAAGATTCTGTTTCCTGGGATGAGGTCACGATTGACCCTGTGAACACTAGTCACAATCCTCGCTGAGTTGTTTAGTTAGCCAAAACTTAGATTTTTTTAATTAAAAAAAAGTCCCAATAAATATTAAACTTTAAAACATTTATATTACTTAAAATTCTTCATGATGATAGTTGTGCATGTGTTTTTTCATGTGCATAAGCTATCTTATGCTTTTTAATGTGGGATTAGTTTCATATAAACACTTCCACATTCTGGCATTATCCAAAGATTTATAATTTAGAAAAATAGATGATATTATTCAAAAAACCATAATGGTAAATGCTACTTCAAATTTATTAAAAATACTTATATACTCAAACCTACTCCCTCGTAAGTATTATTTGTTGTACTCAAAAGTTTGTACTGGAAGAAAAATATTATGCTTTATACTACCTTTTCCTAGAAGAGTAAAATTTTAAAATGTTCCTCATTTAATGAACTTAAATACATACACACACACACACACGCATGCACAATTTATAAAACATTCTTTCAAGCTAAGTAAAAAAAAAAAAAAAGTACCAATATGTTAACCTCATGTTTTAAGAGATGATTATTTGAAACGTTATCCTGGAGTCCCTTTGGAATCTGGTGAAATGGGACAGTCTCCTTTATGTTCTGACCCAGCTATTGTGTCATTCAGAGAGCTCTAAGTCACTGCCTTGGCAGTGCCTTGTAGGGTCCCATAGAATGATCTCTATGGGGACTCCTGTCAGTGGCGTCTGCTACAGGTTATATAAAGCATTTAAAATGGGGTGATACTATGTAAATATTCTGTGAGGCATTTTTTGTATTGCCTTCCTGTTTATATTTTACATTTTGTGAACTCTTGTTTACTACTTTATTTACTAGTCATGGGACTGTTATTTAAGGTAAAAAAACCTTCATTGCACAATTTATTTTGCAGTAGCACATTTTAAGAGATGATGTATTTCCTTATGCCAGATTGTTAAATGCAAGAATTTAGCCTGGATCATATTTTTACTAATTAGCTTTGCCCAATCTCTGTTTTTGTTGTTGTTGCTTTTAAGGAACTATGTGTCAGGTTTGGTAAAATATCACAAAATTGTTGAAATTTTGAACCTCGTGGGGTTTTTAGCCTTAAAACGAAATCTTTCATTTTAAAAATGAAATATCTGAATAAAAATAGTTTGCTGTAGTCCAAAATATACACTTGAAATGTTTTGCTAGATTAAAAAAACAAAAATTTGGGGTAGTCTTGTGCAACATTTTTTGCAGTTTGACCAGAATCTTTCTAAGAAAGATGAAAATTAATTTTAGATACCAAACTTAAAACATTTTTGTGAGTCAACTCAAAGTTGACAAATTATTAATTTTACCTATTAAAATCAAAGGTGGGGAGCCACCTTTTACCCTTGAGTGTTTAAAATATTCATTCAGATATTCAAATATTACACAAGCCAATCCTGATGATTTCACTCCAGTTCACAGTGTATGACTTGAAGTTTTGACATTTCCTCAAAAGATATGGCAAAATATACACTGCGTATGCATTAATCCCTTTCTTTACTCTTTTTGAAAATAATTGAACTGCCAGAACATCTCAAGAGTTTGAAAGTTTACAGTGAGTTGGGAGCATGTGTATTGGCCTCGTAAATTCCACCTTAGAACTGTAGTTCCTTCTTAATTAAACAATGGCAGTAATAAATTCATGTACATCATGACACTTTGAAATACCAAAGCTTCAGTTTCAGCTTTCTATATATCAAAAGAAGAGAAACAGCTATTTTAATACAGTTGAAAAGTGTGTTGGAAATGAATACTCCTTACTATGTTTTACCCAGACCCAAACAGTCAGAGTTTGTTAACTCAAAATACACGATTCCCTGGAATATTATCCCTTCGCTGTTTTTCTTTTATCCCTCTCTCTTAAAAAAATCATGCTACAGAAAACTGAACTTAGTTTTTGGAGTAGAATTATCAGAATCACTTATTCTTTGTCAGGCATCAGGCTGATGTCATCTTGTTCTATGCATTACAGGGTGCTGCGAAGCTGTGTACAGTGAATGTGTACAAGGGTAGTAATTTACTGACAACAATTAGGAAAAGAGAACTATAGAAAGCACAGGAACAGTTTCAGAAATGGGTTTTATTATATTTCATAAGCACCACTCACTTTACTTTTGGTGGGTTTCAATATTTGAATCAAAAGAAAATAATAATAATATAATAATAATAATAATAATAATAATAATAATAATAATAATAATAATAATACATACGAATTAAGAAACCGACAGATTAAAACCCCAGGCCCCCGCGCCCCTCATTTTGGTTGTAGCTCTTGGTGTAGATGCTATGGTGTGAGGGCTTTCTTTCAATGGCTGGTTGTCATTCAGGCTGGGTTGTCATGTGACTGCCTGTCTGTGCCTGCTGTACAGGTGAGCGGATGTTCTGCACAGCAAGTGTAGACAGGCAGACACATGACAACTCCGTCCAGCCAGGCCCTTGGTTCCTTCGGGTTTCCTTTGCTCATGGGCAGATACAATCATTCTGTTTTCCAGATTTGGTGGTTTTGGAGGGTCAGGGGAAAGGGAGAAAAAACACACAATAGAATTAAACATTAAAACGTTATGGAGCTAAAAACAAGTTAGACTTTTGACTTTATTCAGAAAGTACACTTATACATTTGTTTCAAATGTGCTAACATGGATGATTGACATAACAGAAAACTCACATTGAAATTTTAAGGAAAAAACAACAACAAAAAAGACTAAACACAAGGTTTATTCTTAAATCCAATTCATATTACTCCTGGCCCACATGCAGTCAGAGTTCAGAGTAATTGAACCAGATGTTTTTCCTCTTCACAAAAGCTCTGCATATTTTAAAACTGAAGTTAAAGATAAAGACTATGTTTATACATGTCTCTTATAGGAGATAAGTACCATAACCTTGCCCATGAAAAAGAAACTTGTCATTTACATGGAAAGGGCAGCCATTTTCCAAATAATTAATGAGCCTAATGTATTTGACAACTCAACCAGCCGACTTTGGTATCTGATGCTTTGATAGTGGGATTTTACAATTAGATGCATTTTTTTCAATATTTTATTAAACAGTAGGAACTTATTGACATTTCTCATATTCCTCTTAATGCAAAGTTTTTTTTAGTATGGATGTGAAAACCAAATAAAAAGCAGTTGTGAGCTTAAGTTCTCCCTCTCTTAATTAACTATAAGGTTGTGCCATGAATCAAAAGAGGTATAAACTAAAAAGTTGTTACCCACAGTGATGCTCATAATGTGTTTTGGATGTTGTCAGTGCAATACAGTTACAAAATAGTACCTTAAACACAGAAAAGGAAACTTCATTTCATATACAAAATGTAAAACCAGACCCTTTGGAAAATTTCCTTAGAGTTCATATAAGAATTCATATAAGGAAGAGTTAATAGTGTTAAAGATACAGTTAGAAAATTTAATTCTGGTGAGTCGAGAATAATTCTACTGATTATTTTAATATAAATGATCAATTCATATCCATAGAGGTATTTAACAAATTCCCCTTCTCTTAAAAAAAAAATTTGGATAGTTGAAATTCCAAAAAGTGGAATTTCTTAAAAAACAAAACAAAACCTTTATGTTCCAAGGAGTGTGTACTTAAGGGTTTTTTTCAAGGAAGTGTAAGGAAAACATAGTTTATTTCCCTTTAATTGTAAAATTCTGAGAAAATAGCAAATAGTAAGTTTATGGAGAGCAAAAAAGTTTTTAGAGACTGAAAAAAGTGAGTTTTTTACACATCTGAACTTCTATGAAGTAATTAGTTATGATACAATTTTAACAGAGTTGATAAGAGCAATTTTCCATTTATTTAATTTCAAAAAAAAAAGTGTCTGATTCTGTTTCTAGTCATCACTTCTGAGTAGAGGACTGTTTTTTTCTTGACAGAATCAAAAACATCAGTAGACTTGGCTAATATTTAAGTAATTACAAGGCCAGATTATGCAAAGACAGATACCTTAAGAAACTATTTTGTTATTGTCGCTGCATTCAGTGCAACAGAAAATATTTATGGAGTGATTCACTTACAAAGAGTATTTTGGTGGAAATTTAAAATTACTGTAATTCTGTATAGCTTTCCCCTCTCTCTCCCATAAATAATTTGATCCAGTTAACTCTGCATAAAGGAATGATGTGTGCAACCTGAAAAAATAGAAAGAAATATTTGTGAGTTCATGTTGTCCTTTAATATGAAACAGTTCTATTAAAACAAGATACTCCAATTTATTTGAGCCTCAAAAGCCATAACTGTTTTTCAGAGGGAAAAATCTTGCTGAAAAATGATTTTATTCTACTCATAAGATTCAGAACAATTTATGTTTCTAATAGACTTTTTAAACGTAATTATAATGAGTATGTGGCATATGAACACTTCATAGTTACGCTGAACCTGCCCGTAAGCTTTTTAAAAAGATAGAAGGTGGAAAAAACATTTAGGGCTTTTTCTTACCTTCCAAATTATACAGAGAATATTAATTATCACTTAAAATACTAGCTAAAATATGAGAGCTATTTACATTATTATCATACTATGTAATTTTTAATACAGTCATTATACCTTATTTCTTTTTTATACTTTATTTATAATCTTAAGAAAGAAATGCAACAAAGTGAATCATCTTCTACAATAAAATTAAACCAAAGCAACTCCAGGAAACTGGCTGTCACAATAAGTCAGGAAATTCAAAATTAAGATTTAATTATTTTCCTTAATTTACTTCATTATCTCTATATATTAAAACTGATAAAAATTCTTAATAAGAGACTTTCAAAAAATAGGTAAATATTTCTATCTACATAATTTGTAGCACACCAAGGTTTATAAGGTAGGAGAAACCAAGTAAGAAAGTAGAGTCTTTACTCAGGAATTTCCTGTCTTCTCTTAGGTTAAAGCCTGACCTTCTAGTTATTTTAAGCTGAAAGTTATGAGTGATGGTCTCTTAGTTATTATTTAGACATTATTGAGATGGTGGGATAGTCTTTTTAGAGAAGAGGAAAATGTTTTGTTTTTTTTTAAGAGCAAATCTCTTGTAGATTTGCTTTTCTTTAGTCAAGATGTATGCTGGATGAGGGAACTTGTTGCATTACCAAGTTGTATTTTCCTTTTATTTCCTATAGCAGCTTTAAGACTTCAACTGGGGGAAAAAAGGAGGGGGGAGGGGGATTTCTTCATTAGGAGTTTTGTGCCTAAACTCTTTCCCATAGAGTGAAAAACTTGGGTGGTCTGTAGGGCAAGAGGCGAGGGCAGATGGTATATTTTCGTTTTTGAAAAATATAAACACATTATCTGGGCCAAAAGCTCAAATGCCAGGCAGGAAGGATATTAAACCTATTGACTAATTGCAAGAAAGTGATCAGTGTGAAATTTTTCCCTCTTGTAAATAAACTTTCTTTGGTTTTGAGATCTATGGCTTAAAAAGGCGGAGTTGGGTTTAAAATGTAAATATATTGTTTTATATTGGTCCTTTTCCAATTAAGAAATGATGGTGTTGAAGGGAAGGCTCTGAATTTCTTTCTCTTTGATAACGGAAAGCATTCTCCTTTTAACTCAGTACCTAGTCTAATTTATCAATCACATCCACTAAAATGAAAAACAACTACTAAGTTTCTATGAAGTCCAGTTTGGACAGGCCTTTCAAACAAGCTTCTCTTTCTGAAGATGTACAATATTCAGTTTTAATACTTCACTTACCATCATATCCAGGGGTAGTTTTAGTTGAAGATGTTCACTGTTGGTTAGTTTCCTCTGGAATAGATCCCATGATCCCTAAAATATTTGTATATCTCCTTATAAAGTAATATCAAAATAAAATTAAACATTATTTTAATTACCCTGGAAATAGATAAGATTATTTTACGATATGTGTGTGTACATGTCGGTGTATGTACCAGCGTATAAACTGTCATCCTCCCTTCAGTCAGCAGAGGTTTATCAAGTAAGCTTTTACTTTTGATTTTTAATTTAGTTTAAAAATAAGTACTATTCCTTCCCATTTGTTAAAAGTTTGCATCAAAAATGGATTGTCAGCAGAGCTCCGCGAAGCACATGCAGGGGCTCCTCAGTTACCCCTTTGCAAATTAATTCATACGTTCCTACTCCTGTACTTACGCCAAGGACACCCTCCGGTCCCCTCTGTCTCCAGACTAAAAGTCATCTTGATGGAGAAAATCGGTGAGGAACCAGTGGTAGTTTCTTTGAAACAAAAAGGCCATTTAATATGAAGAAAGATATTTAAATTAAATATACATGAAATGAAAGCAAGATAGGAAATCCAGTCATTTCTATGGAGTGAAAAAAAAAAAAACCCCAAACCCCCCCAAATTTGAGAAACCTTAATATTGCCAAAATACCTTATAGCTATCTTCTTTAGTGACTGTATCAATTACTAAAAATATATTTTTTGAAAAAATAAGCTCCTATAAAATACATCTAATAGATTTTGTTTCAGTTTTTCTATGTAAAAGAAACATAGGAAACAGATTTTTTTAAAAATCTCACTTGTTCTGTTAAAAATAATTAATATGGAAGCCTTCGAGATATAATAGAAAAAATAAAGGATGACATTATTGTATCATCTAAGTGGAGAAAATAGCAAAAACAAATCCTTGCTCTTTATATTTTAACTAAAGCTGTAAATAAGAGAAAAAAATATATGTTCTTTGTACCAGTTTTGGAATGATCACAGAGGGGTGATTTTTAAAATAAGTTGTTGTGACAAAAGATAACTTGGGGAACCTTTGGTAATAAAATGTTTTGCCAAAGAGAACTTGGAACAATTTTTGAATTGCTGCAAAAAGTATGATTTAGAAAAGGCTTTGTTTAGGAACCACTGTAACTGTGAAGAATTTAAAGGAGGACAAAAGAGATTACATTCACTTTTCACAAAAGCCTAAAGAACAGACGTTTTCATTACATAGAATTGTTTGGGGGTAGATTTAAATGAAGGTTGAGGCAGTAGCATTTTTCCAGAACTTTCTTTAAGGGACCCACCTCTTAAGTTCAGCATGGATCATATTGCAACCCAGACTTTCTCTATTCTCTCTATTGGGATTTCATTCAGCTTGAGGGTTTCCTCCCTCCTACCTTCCTCCCCCTCTCCCACCATCCTTCACCCCCAGGACAGCTGGAAACTGACCAAAGAAAACTTTGCTTTCGTTTACAAATTCCTTTTTTATCAGTGGGTTTGTAGACAAAGTACCTTATCATCTTAAGAGCTCAGAGAAATAGAAGCATTGTAAAACATAGGCGTGGGGGCTCAGCTGACCAGCAGTTATCAACTATTCTTAGATTTAAAAAAAAAAAGAAAAGTAATACAGAGATGTATATTGGGATATCTGAAGATAGAGATTTCTATTCCCTGATTTAATTGGTTGCTGACTCTGTAAGTTCTAGGTTTGTGCTCTTTTCTGGACCGGTCCCATCTGCATTGTCTGGTAGGCAAAAACTTGGCAGCCTCTTCTTTTATTGTTAGCTACTATTATTCCCGATATTTATATTGCATAAGTAAATTATAAGAAAAGCCGTATTCATATAACATGTTAAAAATAGGAAGTATTCTTTACTTTGGGGCAAAATTAATTCAATCCTGGGATGGGAAATGTTATACTACAGTCCTCATTCAAGTAAGTTTTTAGGTCTCTGGATTATTAATTTCAACAATTCAAAACTGTCCTCATTAAATTATTCTCGTGTGGGAGTCTTTTCATACTTCATTTCAAAGTGGGAAAACCTTTTAACTTCAGGAAATACTTATAACTCTTTGGAAATCCAGTACCATCTAGTCAGTCGCTATGTACCACACACTGTTGCTCTTGTAAAATTAAATGCAGAGCACTCGGTCCCACGGCTGCCTCAGTTTCTCTCGCATGTGAACACAAACCACCGGCTCCCCACCGCGGCTCTCCTGGTCCCAGCCCAGGTGAGCAGTCAAGAAGGCCTTACCCACAGGTCTTCCCTTGAGCAGTCCTTTCTCGGCAGTGTCCCCGAGGGCTTCTTGGTCCCTAGTGTGCAAAACCTGTGAAGAAAAACACTGGGTATGAGATTCGAAAAAGGAGCGAACAAACTTCTTCTCCTTGGAAACAGCGACTGGTGTCCCCGGCCGTCCGTGGCGTTGTTGTCCCTTGCCCAGTCTAACCAATGTGCAGACTACTGTACAACGGCATTGTCCTGAACAGGTAGTCTGAACACTGGGGCGACGGAGCAGGATCTCCAGAAGCTTCCATCTATGTACTTAAAATCCTCTCCCGGTCTTTGGGAAAAGCCTCCCTTCCTGCACCAGGGGTTGCATTCGGCTTCCCCCCCTGAATTCTGCTGCCCCGACTGAGACTCAAGGGCTGTGATTTCCAGTCTTGACGTGGCACATTTGCTGCAGACTGGGGAACTGGCAATGAATTTAGGACCAGGAAAAGGGGGAGGGCTGGGCTGGAGAGTCCATATATGGGATGATGTCACCCTGGGGAGGTTTGGGTATGCGCTGTGCCGCTGGAGAGACCGCTAGAATCGCCTGCTCTCAGACATGGGTCTGTGCATAAAATGGTACCAGATGTTTTAGTGTAATGTTAAGCAGTCATTTCATCTTCAGGCCAGATTTTTTTCCTCAACTGGGCAGGAAGTGGGCCCCAGTATGGAAAAGCTGTAAAAAAAAAAAAAAAAAAAAAAAAAAAAAAAGTCGAGATGTACAGTTCTGCTGTGGCCGACTGAAAGTGCGTTCGTGGAGAAGTACAAATTTGCTGTCCGAGCCAGGCTAGAAAAGTAATTTGAAGTTAGAGGATAGATTAAAAAAAACAAAAGTAAACAGAAAGTTGAACACTGGAAGCCAGGGCTCATTTGGAAACCGTTTTGAGCTTTCCTGTGGTACTTTATTTTCTGGTATTTCACTCGTCAGAAAGGGCAGATAAGTTCATTTTTTCTCTCTCTCTCTCTCTCTCTCTCTCTTTCTCTCTTTCTCCCTCTCTCTTTCTCCCTCCTCCTCCTCCTCCTGTCTGTTGGATCTGTCAGCGGCTTGCAGGCTGCTCTAGACTTGAACAGTAATTATAGCAACTTCCTGAAAGTGAAGCCCCCATGAAAAGTCTGGAGAAATGCTCTTTGTCATGGCCTCTCCATGAGTAATTAGTTCCACATGTGGCCTTCCCCGTTTCCCTCGGAGATTCTGGCTGCCTCTCCGAACGCTGTGCTATAGCTTGACCTAAAGAAACTTAAAAGTTTTGATTTCAAGCCTCCACTATGAAATAATGACGCCGGTCGCCTAACAGATTGCCTCTGGTAGATCCAAGCTATTAGGTACAGCACTGTTTTTCACTGGTAATTCCTGATTCTGTGTTAATACTTTTGTTTTGTTTTAACGGTATTCTACTGCTTCGTTTTATCGCTGGTTTAACTAAATCTGTTGAAATTTGCCAAGTACTGCCTGACCAAAGTTTATAACATAGCAGCCCACTGGCATCCACTTTTCTTCTCTTGTTGCTGTTTTCAATTACATATACCGCTGAATATTCTGAGCGTGCAGCTCTCTGACTTTCCCTCCATAGTGTTGTGATTAAAGTTCGAGTTGCCTCCAACAAGAGCTTGATTAATTGCCCTTCCAGAGATCAACATGTGAGAAAATTCCTAGGTAGCTTCCAAATTTGATTTGAGTAGCCAAACTAAGGAACTTAGCTTTCTTTGAAGACTTACAGCCAAAGCAATTCATTTCTACTGGCCTTCTGCAGTACTTTGAGAAGCAGAAAAATCTTTTTTGAAAACGTTGGGTTCAATATTTCAGAAGCCTTCAAGTGAGAACTGTCTAAAAGCATTCGCTTTTCATTAAATGTCTTCTCTTGAATTACTGTACCGTTAAAGGGTTCAAAAGTTATTGCAAGCCCTGCTCACCTTGGGAGGAAGATTGAATAAGATTAAAAAAAAAAAAGAATTGTCTAGCAGTTTAGGATGGAACAAAGAGATTAGCAGTAAGGTACATCATTCCAGAGGGATTTAAATCATCAGTAGAAATTCGGAGGGATTACTTTGTATCACTGAGCTTCTGCTCCCATAATTGTGTCTTCAGGGCCTATTCCACAGTGGTTGGGCAAGCTCGGTGTGCCTCAGCTCCTTCTTTCCCTGTCACTGCTTCATATGATTACATAATCCTGGAAATATGCAAGTGTGGCTACATACCATCTAATGGTCTTATGACATGTGACTACCAATTCCGTTCTTGTTGAGTGTCTATATGTTTATTCACAAATCATCATAGACGCACCAAGAGCCAGTGGGACAATAGTCAGCCAGGAACCCAGCATTCCAGGCGTGGGCCTGTTTCTGCCACAGAGTGAAAGCCATTCTTCTGCCATCTTCTATTTACATCGATGAAACATGCCTTGGGAGTTCTGTGTGAGGCAGATGAATGGTGGTTCTGATCAGACTGCTCCATGATTTCATCTTAGTTCACACATCTATACTTTTTGTCAAATATGGGAGAGATCTCTTTCTCAAAAAGGGGTTTTTGTGACATTTTTTTCAAGGAACTCAATTTTATACTTATCTGTACTGCTTTTGAAGCATTTTAAGTGATTTTCTACAGAAACAACTATAAAGGTTGTGTTCCCCTTAGCATATATGCCCATCTCATTGGGCTTCTAATTAAGTAAAGTGTTTTAGAATTTTCTTTCTTCCAAATGGTTCAACAAACATTTATTCTTGCCTACTCATGTGCTAGTCACAATGCCAGAGACTGGCAGTAAGATGAAAAAGATAAGATTCCTGCCTTCAAAGAGCTCACACTTCTAATGTTAGGAATGCAGATCTGTGATTAAGTTCAATCTAAAAAGTCTGCCATGGCTTTATGGAAAGCCCTTGGCATTCTCTTGGAAATAGCCTGAGGACGTCCTATGTCTGGAAAGTTATCAGTTAAATATCTAAAATGTGATAGGCTCTAAAAAGCAAAGTTAGACATGACAGAGACTTGCCTTTGAGAACTAATGTTATTTACTTTGGTTATTTCAAAAGGTATTGAACAAAGGGATTGTTGGGATCAATGGATGTTTTGAGGTGACTACAAAATTTGCTCTTTTTAAAAATGTCATGGAGAGGGAAGACTATTTCAGTTGATTACCATTCCCGATCTTGGCAAATTTATAAAACTTTAGAAATTCTCAAATTGGAACCAGAACCAAGGCTTGTTTCTATGTACTTATAAAGAAACACCATCACTAGTGTTTGCAGTTAGAGTATTTTGTGACATCCAGGTATGCACACTTCAGATAGTATTTCTATAGCTTTAATTTTATTTGTTACAGGATTAGTGCAGGACATTATAAAAGTTCAAATAATAGAAAGTATGTGAAAAAAAAAGTTAATTATCTTTCCCTCCAACCTTCTAACCCTCTCTGCTCTTTCAAATTAATGGTAAAAGTTTGGAGTGATTCCTTTTACCACCTTCTCAGTGGTCATTTTTATAGCTTCTTTATAGATTATAAAACCCTTTCACATACAATGTATCCGTTCCTTATAGCAGCCTTGTGGGGTGGATATTACCATCATTCCCATTTTATTGATGATGAAATTGAGGTTCAGAGAGGTTAAACATATTACTTTGTGGCATTACAGTAAGTGGCAGAACTTAACTTTTTTCTAACTCAAAAAAACATGTTGTCAGCCCACATAGATACATAGTTCCCCCTACTGAATTTGTATGGCGCTTATATTTCCTGTTAATAATCTGTCTGTTACCTGCTGCCTTCTTTTAGTTTTGTACTGAAATGTTATTATTATTTCACATATTCAGATTTTTTTCCCACAAACAGAGTATGTTAATTGAAGGCAGCAATGGTATCTTTATACTTTGTTTTAACTAGCCTAAAGGAGGCCATTTAGTAAACTATCAAAAGAATGAGTAAAAGCTGCATAGTATGCATGTGGTTTCTGATCAAACTTTTATCATGACAATAATTCAAGAATTAAAACTGTCTTTTTTAAAAATCTTAAATGGAAAACATAGTGCAGTTTTAACATATATATGCACATACATATAAATATACTGCAGTTATGTATCGGATTGCACTGTTCTTTCAGAAATAAATGTGAACATTGGACCAGCCATATTTCCTTGCTTATTTTTGGCCTTTTAATCTTCTGAAAGCATCCTGTGTAGCTATCGGTCATACAATCTTGTGTGAAAAGCAGGATCTAACCAAGATGTAGTATTTCCTTTCTTGTTGTTTTCTCCTTCCCAGTTTGTATTTGAGATAAAAATCTGGCTGACCCCAGTTCATTGCAAATTAGGGAAGATGGCCCCACTTAGTTCGGCTTTATGTTATATGGATTAGCACTTTTTTTTTTTTTAATTGGAGGCAATGCTGTCTTCTGATTACCAGCATTTCCTATTTTGTCACAGCATGAAAGGACTGGGAGATTTGCTGCAGCAAAGCTTTCCCCTTTTCTCTCTGTCCCTGATTCTCCAACAAATGGCTGCCTTCAGATCACTGCAGCGAAGTGCCTTCTTAGCCAGAGATGCAGCATCAGAGGCTGTAAAAATAGAGGAGAAATAGTCCAGAAGAGTTACCAGATTTTCCTTCAACAACTGAAAAAGAAGTTAAATTAGAACAGCTATAAATCATAAACTTAATGCAACTGACTTTACAATCTCCAAAAAGCTTGCAAAAGGCAGAGATTGTGAGAGAGTTGATTTTAAAACGTACATTTACTAACGCGTGTTTTGTTTTGCCTGTCTCCAGAATTTCCATAGCTGAGTCTGTTTATTTAGAAATCAGCCCCTAACCAAAAGCAGTATATCTTTTATGAACATTCTTTCCTCAAATCAATTGAGAAAGATAATGTTACATCTTTGAGTTTTACTAACCACTGGCGTACACGGCAGCCATTTCTATATTTCAGTAACATAATACATCCGGCCAGACAAACCTTACAAACTCTGGCTCTATTGAAAACCAGTCGCATGAAGGTAAATATATGATTTATGACTCCAGTAAAATTTGAAGCACTGTCTTGAAATCTTTAGGGGAAAGCAAGATAAAGGGATTGGAAAATTGGTGCTGGCCTCTCCAGGCAGGTTTTAAGTGAGAGCGTACTGGGAATGCAGTCGGCTGCCTGCTTCAACCCCCAGAAGCTGACGTGCATCATCTGAATGCTATGTGCTATGAGCTCTCGCTGAATTCCACGTTGCAGTCAGTCTTTACAATGAGTATTGGCTCACTTGGACAAGAGAAATATGGTGTCCTCGGGTCACTGACAATTTTAGAATGTCGACTCCTGATGTCTTTTGGCATCACCAGTGGTTCATTTCCTTCATACAATTCAGAAGTGAGCATGCATGTTATCAAAAAGGAAAAAAGAAAGAATATTTGTGTAT
The DNA here is from genome assembly GCF_036321535.1 of Camelus dromedarius. Lineage (NCBI taxonomy): Eukaryota > Metazoa > Chordata > Mammalia > Artiodactyla > Camelidae > Camelus > Camelus dromedarius. The sequence goes on from NC_087458.1 coordinate 18,827,433, forward strand.
GCGTGTCACATAAAGACTCAGAAATCACATTTTTGCAGGGATAGAAAAAGTATCCTTTCTGTGGCTGAGGGTGCAAGGGAAACATATTGGCCATTAGGAAATATGTGAGTGAAGGGAAGCTTTCTGCTTTATCCACTCTACCTGCAATTACGCAGTAGATCATTATAGAAGCTCCACTTCTTTCAATGATGATAGGCATTCTTACAAAGTACATGGCAATGTATCTTTATTTTAGGACTTATAATCCTTTGCTATATTCAGAAGGGAAACACATATTATATGAATTGCTAAAAGGGTTCAATCCAACATAAATCTGTTTAGTCGGGAACATTATATATACCTTAACTGTCTTCCCAAGTCTGTCCATTCCCCAGAGAATTTATTTAAGGGACATATGAGACCATATTAAAATATTTCTATTTGTGCCACCATGGGAATTTGTTTTCCTTTTATAGACAAACAAAAGCACTTGGTGTATAAATTAGCCCGTGTTGAATGTTTATTTACATGTTGCAAACGAGTATTGATCGCATATCTTTATAAGCACGCATCTGCATATTAATCAACCAAAAATTCCTTCCATTTGCCATACAGAATCTGGTTATGTAACTTCACTGACACTCAGGACTACAGAACAAAAGCTGTAGAAAAAGAAAAGTGTACTGTTCTCCGTTTTTAAAGGTTTATTCTGTTTCTTTTTAATACTTATTTTTGAGCACTTATTT